>NC_138725.1:60311310-60731327 GCF_965113295.1 Leuciscus leuciscus
AGTCGAAAAGAAATTAAGGTTTTTGAGGAATACATTCCAGGATTTTTCTACACAGAATCGAGAAATAAGAGTCTTATCTAGCGAAACGATCGGTCATAAAAAAATAAAATAAAAAAAAAGATTATATATATATATATATATATATACTGTATATATATACTTATTAACCACAAATGCCCGTCTTGTACCATCTCTGAGATGTACCACACATTGCGTCATCACGTTGGAAAGGTCACGACAAAAATAAAAATTAATAATAATAATAAATTAAAACAAAGATGTCGGACGATTTTGAAGTTGGAGGAGAAAATGAGATGACATTTTTCGCCCTTCCCTCCCTTTTTAAACCGGAGTACACAGACAAATAACTTAGATAGGTGACGCGTGACCTTTCCAACGTGATGACGCAATGCGTGGTACATCTCAGAGATTGTACACGACGAGCATTTGTGGTTAAAAAGAAAGTATATATGAAGAGTTCAGATGCAAAAGCCTCTAAATGCCATTTGAAATTTTCTTATAGAATGATCATTTTTATCAAGCATGTATATTTAAGTTCAGTAATTTCACTTAAATGATAATTAATAGGTAATCTTCATTGCCATTTAAGTTAAATTATTGAATTTAAATATACGAGCTTGATAAAAATGATCATTCTATAAGAAAATTTCAGATGGCATTTAGAGGCTTTTGCATCTGAACTCTTCATATACACACTCACCTAAAGGATTATTAGGAACACCATACTAATACTGTGTTTGACCCCCTTTCGCCTTCAGAACTGCCTTAATTCTACGTGGCATTGATTCAACAAGGTGCTGAAAGCATTCTTTAGAAATGTTGGCCCATATTGATAGGATAGCATCTTGCAGCTGATGGAGATTTGTGGGATGCACATCCAGGGCACGAAGCTCCCGTTCCACCACATCCCAAAGATGCTCTATTGGGTTGAGATCTGGTGACTGTTGGGGCCATTTTAGTACAGTGAACTCATTGTCATGTTCAAGAAACCAATTTGAAATGATTCGAGCTTTGTGACATGGTGCATTATCCTGCTGGAAGTAGCCATCAGAGGATGGGTACATGGTGGTCATAAAGGGATGGACATGGTCAGAAACAATGCTCAGGTAGGCCGTGGCATTTAAACGATGCCCAATTGGCACTAAGGGGCCTAAAGTGTGCCAAGAAAACATCCCCCACACCATTACACCACCACCACCAGCCTGCACAGTGGTAACAAGGCATGATGGATCCATGTTCTCATTCTGTTTACGCCAAATTCTGACTCTACCATCTGAATGTCTCAACAGAAATCGAGACTCATCAGACCAGACCATTTTTCCAGTCTTCAACTGTCCAATTTTGGTGAGCTCGTGCAAATTGTAGCCTCTTTTTCCTATTTGTAGTGGAGATGAGTGGTACCCGGTGGGGTCTTCTGCTGTTGTAGCCCATCCGCCTCAAGGTTGTGCGTGTTGTGGCTTCACAAATGCTTTGCTGCATACCTCGGTTGTAACGAGTGGTTATTTCAGTCAAAGTTGCTCTTCTATCAGCTTGAATCAGTCGGCCCATTCTAGAGACTTCGAAGCTACATTGAGATGGACATTTGAACCTTCTTTGAACATTGGTATAGTTGGTTGCAATTGAAGTCCATTCTCAGTAGAAAAATCCTGGAATGTTTTCCTCAAAAACCTTAATTTCTTTTCGACTGAAGAAAGAAAGACATGGATATCTTGGATGATATGGGGGTGAGTAAATTATCAGCAAAAATGTGTCTGAAAGTGAACTAATCCTTTAATGTGACCTGAATTGTCAAACTGCCCGTTTTCACAGGTTTGGCTCTGCATGCACAAAAAAGAAGACTAAATAAGGTTTGTTTTGAAATTTGTGAGGTCCTTTGGGGTTCTCTGGTTTTATGTTCTCAGTAAAGGTGGAGGGTCTTTTCATTTGCATTTTGCTTTGCAAGGGCAAACGGTGTCAAAATTAATGAAATGCAAACTCAAGTTTTTGAAATGCAAACTCAAGACAGCTGGTTACTTTCTTTGCAGGAGATGTGTCCAGCAATGAGGCAATTAATCAATATCACACCAAAGGTCCATTAATCAACCACTTTTGTGCAACAGGTGTCTTTGAGTGTGAAGAGTGGAGTGCTCTCAGTAGAGGATGTTCTGGATGGAGAGCAGGTGGATGGACAGGGTCAGAGTGAACTGAGCATCTCATCTAGCAGCCTCACACAACTCAATGATCTGCTGTCCAGAGTGACTTACACCAGCACTATCTACCATGTCAAGACTAAAGATCTGGGTAATGTCTGCAGCGCCCTATGTGTCCATTAAGTTCAGAGACTGGGTGTGAGCTATAATATGTAACTATTGAGCTGTCAAGTCAGCTTACTTTTTTTAAAATTTTGAATTACTTACCAACTTACCTTTTTTTTAAATAAAAAATCCAAATCCACGTTTCCTTGTTTCCTTAGTTCATTTTTCTTTTGAGGCCTATGAGGCGATATTTCCCATTGTGATCAAGAGACCCTCAGTTCCTGTTTTGTACGACCCAGGGACAGGTAAGACCACAATTTTTTTTTTTAAATAACAAAAAATAAATACACACACAAATCTAGATTTGGTCTAGTCAATAACCCTCCCCTTCTTTCTCAACTTAGATATTAACTCGCAGGTTACCATAACAACCAAGACCTTTCTGAGATATGAAGAGCTGAACATCCTCATCAACAGTATCCGACAGGTTTACCCCAAAATCAAGATCATTGTTGCAGATGACAGTCTGACACCAGAAAAGGTGACTGGCAACAACGTAGAGCATTACATCATGCCTCCTGCACAGGTAAATACTTTTTTAAGGCCACAGTGACATATAAGGGCTTTTCACACAGCGCTCAACCCTGTGTTATCGTAATTCTAAACCCCACTTTTAACCCCGGATAGAGAATCTTTCTGCTCTGGAGCAGGGTTATCAAGCACTATTTTTGCGCCGTTATCTCCACGTTAACATTGCAGGGAATGATATGGGCTAGATGCTTCGCAAACAACAGCCAGTCGTGTGCCTCATATTCATATGCTTTGGTTAGCTATAGAAACATCTAACGTTGGTTAGCTATGGAAACATGTAATAGTGTATGTTATATAAACGGTTGTTTCAGTGTTTGAGGGGAAAAAATGGCAAACGGAGATGGAAAACGCGCCAACTGGAGTAGCCAATTTTCTATTAATTGTATTATTAATTCGTGTTTTTATGACACTCAAATAGTGTGCTTAGCCAGCTACAGAGAAACTGATAGCCAGGCAACAGACAAGTGACCAATCATGAGTGGCGAAGTAACTACATTTATTATACCAGCACGGTCAGCGAACCGTTTAATTGTACTGTGCCGAACCAAGCTCAATTGGAAATATAACTGGAACCGTTCTTTACCATTCTCAGAACCATTCGACCCTTTTCAAGTGTGAAAATACCCGTATTACACTTTTACTGTAAAATGACTAAAGATGATATAAAACACAATTTTTAACAGTAGAGACTTTTATACAATTATTTTGTAAGCATCACATTTTGGCTTTTAAATACACCAAAAATTGGCTTCATTCGCTTCCAGTGTATAGGTGCCTCACTAAAATCTTGAATTTGGCTTTTTCAAAGAAAATGAGGCAGGAGTTTAAAATGGCTTTTTGTGGGTGCCTACTGAGCTAAACCCAGAATTTCTCTTTATCTGTTTACTTAGGGCTGGTTTGCAGGGAGGAATCTGGCTGTTTCTCAAGTCACCACTAAATACTTCCTGTGGGTTGATGATGACTACATATTCAATAACAATTCACGGATTGAAAGCTTTGTGGAGATAATGGAGAAAGTTCCAGAACTGGATGTGGTCAGTAAAGAGATGCTTTTTTTTAATAAGGAACTTTGTGTGTTATATCTATGTACAAACGTTTTCACTAACAAATTTTGATTATTCAATAACTTTAATATGAAAACATATTTTAAATTTACGAAAAATGTAGGAACAACTGAAACCACATATATATAAAAAAAACGTAATCTGTTGGTGGCCTTATAAACGTGTTAGGATTACATTTCATACATAGATATTCTTAAATGTATTTCATTGTGTGTGTGTGTATATATATATAAAAAGAGAGAGAGAGAGAGAGAGAGAGAGAGAGAGAGAGCGAGAGCTGTATTTGTATATTGTTTGAACTTGATTTCAGGACTGCACACATAGTATTGCTTGAGGATCTTTCTACATGTATGTTTGCAAACCATTGATCATTGTATGTTTGCAAACCATTTCTATATGCAGTGTTTTATGCAGTTTACTAACTGCGGCATGTTGTCACTCAATTACTGTAGGATACTCAATTTATTAACACTACCACGAGGTTAAGAAGAATTTTGTGTGTATGCACATGTTGTGAATTATGTGGAAATGTTTCAAGAGAAGTTATCCTGTGCGTAAACATGAATAATTCACAAAATCAATAGTGAATGAGACCAATTGTTCATTCCCAGATATGGAAATGGTCTCTGCTCCATCACTTCAGCTTTGTATTAGTGTTTATTCTGACTGGATGCAGGAAAGATTATGTGTTTTCTAGCTATTAAACTGTTCAATAGAATGCAGTAATGATACTGGATCATTTCAGGCATAGGAACATGTCTTCACTCACTTTCTTTCCAGGTTGGTGGTGCAGTGGGAAAAAATCAGTTCTATTTCCACCTTCAGTACGAGGAAGGGGATGAAGAGGAGGGTGGTTGTCTCAGACGTTTTCATAGGAAGAAGCATCAATCAGTCCCAGGCTTTAAAGACTGCTTCTTTGTAGACGGGGTCGTCAACTACTTCCTGGCACGGACAGATGCGGTGCGACGGGTTGGCTTTGATCCGTTTCTGAAGAGGGTGGCTCACACTGGTAGGTACATCACTTTCAGATTATTTTTGTGCCTTTAATATTGAACGTAACTTTTGGACAAAATGTAAATGGACACTGAATAAAATGTCTTTGAAACCGGAAAAAAATTAATCGCAGGTGAAATTTTTGACTCTGTTTATAATACACTGCATGCTTTTCTAACTGTTTTCTCCTCTTTCTTTCGCTGATCAGTACTTACAAATGCGCTTCCAGAGTTTTCATTTCAAAGACATTTTATTCAGTGTCCATTTATATTTTCATTTGTTTCTAGAAAAGTTACATTCAATATTAAAGGCACAAAAATAATCCCAAACATCTCGGGGTTTCAGATTAAAATACATGATTCTCATTTCAGATTATTACCTTACTTTATGCTTTGCACACTTGATTGCCTGTGAAACTGGAGGTTTCTGATATATACGGCATTGTTCCAAATATAATTCAGAATATGTATTTCTTGGAAATACATCTGAAAAAATGGGGTCGTCTTATATTCAGGTTCTAGACTTTTACATGTCAATAATACACCCGCAACAATAGGGAGCGCTAAATGTGTGTAAAATCAGTGTACCCCTCAGGACTGAAGCAACCCACCCCTGTAAACTACCAGTAGTTTACGGTGCCAAATGATGGCAAAAGACCGTCCAGAACAAATCTGGTGTGTTCACCAGCTGCTTTAAGTCCTATAGTGCATCTCATCTTCATGGACTGCATCAGATTTGCCAGTTCTTGCTGTGAGATGTTCCACCAAGACACTTGCTAGTTCTCAAACATACCTGGCGGGGACACATGGTTACACGTGTTTTGACACTGCAAGGATGATCAGCTGTCCTTCTTGTCTCCCTGTAGCGCTGTCTTAAGCCCTATTCGCAAGGGATAAGTATTACCTGGTGACCTCTAGTCATTAGTAATAATTGCGGAGGTTGTCTGATCTTAAAGGGTAACTCTCGCCAAAATGCAACCTAGGGTCTTTTTGTTAATCTACCCGAGGCAAACTTTCGTTTAAAAGCATAATTAGAATGGAAATGCCACTTTTAAGTTTTACTGTAATTTCGTTTTCGGTCAAATTGCCTTTTGAATGGGAGTGCATGGGGCACTTCTATGACAGCATCAAAAATCGCTATTTTTAAAACACTAAGAAGGCTCGACACAACATGAAACTTTGCTCGAAGTATCACCAGGGGCTCTACACGTGAACTCGAGCATTGAGAACATTGTTTGTGTACACAGAGTTTACTAAAAAGAAAGATTTTGAACACTGTAAACTGTGTCCGCCGGCATTTTGACTTTCAAAAATAGTCGATCTCCACTCGGTGAAGGTCTTTATTAACCCCCTGGTGTCGTATGGATTAGATTTATGATGAATGGATGCACTTTTTGGAGCATCAAAAACTCAGGCTCTATTCACTAAAGCTTAGAAGAGCAAAACAATTTTTTTATATATAACTCAGATTTTGTTTGGCTGAAAAAAATACACCTAGGATGGCTTGAGGGTGAGTAAATTATGGGATAATTTTGATTTTTGGGAGAACTATCCCTTTAAACTTCTTGAGTATCTTTTTATGATTGCTCATCTTCTGCTGTCTCTCTGACATAAACCCCACAGAGTTTTTTCTTGATGGTCTCGGAGATTTGTTGATTGCCTCTTGCAAAGGACTTGCAGTCGGCCACCAGAAGAAACGCAAACAAAGCAATTACAGAAAATTTAGGTTTCCAGGACGAAATGATGGAAAAAATAAATTGGCCCATCATTACTTCAAGAATTATTTGAAATGCATCAAGTACTGAGGGACTTTTCGTCGAAGTGATTGAAAGAATGGATATGAAGAATGTTCACATAAGAAGTGTTTGGGTACAGAAAAGAGAAGTGAAATTGTGTGACATTTTACTTGCATTTTAATACAATCAGCCATTCAATCAGTGGAATCAACCATCAACAAATATTTGTAACCAAGTTTTTGTCTTCAGGAGGAGAACTGATTTAAGGGAAACATTATTTTCAATATATATCATCTTTTATAATTTATCACTGTGGGTTTCTGTTGTGCAATAAAATAAATGCCCCTCATTAAATATATACACTCAGATTTTTTTTATTGTACCTTTAGGGGTTCATGTCACAGGGGCAGTACCCTTGAAATGACATATTTGTACCTTTTGTTTTTATCCCTAAAAGCTGCATATTAGAGTAGCAATACATACCTTAAGGTATACTGTGAATGTTTTAGAGTAAATTTTTTGCAATTTTTTTCTGAGAGTGCAGTGGTATGAATATGATTGTTATGTGCAATAATGGTTTTTACTTCATCTAAGAAATGCGCAAAATGTTTACAGAGTGGGCAAAAATTCACTATAGATTGAACTGAAATTTGTATGTTTTAATTTGGAGCAAGTCTTTTATAGGCCTCCAAGCACTGAAGCAGCTGGAACTGTATTTCTTTATCTTAAGTTAAACTTTGCATGAAGGTTGTTCCTGTGCATAAATGTATTAATTTTTAATTATGTGTATGGTTAATGGTGTTGTTGTATAGCAAACTGAAAAACTTAGCATGTCTAATTCATTTTGTCTGAGGTATGGAAGTGAAATTGTATACATGTTTTGGATTTCCTGTTTTTCTTTATTATTATTATTATTATTATATATACCATGAAATGCTGAACTGATTTATTTCATATTTTACATGTATGAACTTGGACATATCTTACATTTTGAAGGAATAATTGAGAGATTAAACTATTTAAGGACAATCATGTATTTTCTGTTATTTAGTCACCTTATCATTGCATTTTTATTTTTTTTAATCTTATTTATTTCATTCATTCTGACAGATTATTTTAAATGGTATATTGAATACATTCCGTTGTGAAAAATTAAGCTAATACAGATGACTCTTAACACTAATTGGGATAATTGGAATGTTTGTCAACTATACTTTTAGTCCGGACAGTGACTGGTAAATACATAACTCATAAATACACTTTATCCAGTGCTAGAAGCACTCTCAAACAAAAGTAAGAGAACCCTCAGTTGATACTGTAATATCTTATTGATGAAACAGATTTGGTAAAAAAGCAACAACAACAAAAAAAAAGCTCCAGTGCGCATTTGTGTTTGCCATCAGTAGAATGTCAAATGTTTCGTTTCACTTCATGTTTCTGCAGCAGTGAGCAATGTAACCAATCACAGACATGTTTGTTGACCTCTTGAATGCAATGACCACTCAGGGGTGTTTAATTTAGTTAGAATCCACTCACCGGTCAAAGGTCTGAAAGATTCAGGCCCTTTCCCAGACGGCGGGTCTGCACTTTCGTCATGTTATGCAGCTTTGGCTGCCGGAAAGAAGTGTGACAACAACGGAAATCCAATGGCCTGGGCGAAGGGATAATGCGTGTATGTCTTTTCAACGCTCCAGTGAAGTTCACTTAATTTATTGGAATTCAGTTTCAATATTAACTTTAGCTCTGCGCTTAATCTGACTCCAATTTCAAATGATAATCAAATTTAGATCGTGTTTCTGATTACAAAATAATCATAAATATTCATTATGAATTAATTTAAATCTCTGATTATTCTCAGCATCTCATCATTTCAAATATTCGTTCATTAAGGAACCGGTGTCGCTTTGAGACGTCACGTCGTGAATGTGCGCTCACAATCACATCTAGCCAGTTCTGAAATAGTCAGAGGGTGCAGTGCAACTATTTTACCCTAAGCAGCCGCTCACTGCTGACTCATAACAAAGGTGTAATTTTTTTTGGCTGATTTTTGATGTTGCTTCACCAGTTCTTTGGAATCAAAAGACAGAACTGAGTTCCACTAAAGGAAACTTTTTTTTTTTTTTTTATCTGAAAGACTGGATTGAGGAACTTGAAAAAAACTGATACACATACAGTACAGGCCAAAAGTTTGGAAACATTACTATTTTTAATGTTTTTGAAAGAAGCTGCTCATCAAGCCTGCATTTATTTGATCAAAAATACAGAAAAAAAAATATATTGTGATATATTATTACAATTTAAAATATTTGGTTTTCAATTTATTATACTTTAAATGATCATTTATTTCTGTGATGCAAAGCTGAATTTTCAGGATCATTACTCCAGTCTTCAGTGTCACATGTGACATCCAGTCTATCACATGATCCTTTAGAAATCATTCTAATATTCTGATTTATTATGAGTGTTAATAACAGTTCTGCTGCCTAATACATTTGATGAATAAAAGGTTAAAAAGAACTGCATTTATTCAAAATAAAAAAATCACTTTTGATCAATTTAACACATCCTTGCTGAATAAAAGTATTGATTTATTTCAAAAAAGAAAGAAAAAAAATTACTGACCCCAAATTACTGACCAGTAGTGTATATTGTTGTTACAAAAGATTTCTATTTTTAAAACATTTGCTTCTTTTTTTTCTTCTTCTTTTTTTTTTTTTTTTTACTTTTTATTCATCAAAGTATCCTAAAAAAGTATTACAGGTTATGAAAAAATATTAAAGGTGCATTGCGCAAGTCTCTGAGTTTTTGCAGAACTATTCCCCCTTCTGGCGACACGCGAAACTGCAACCAGAGTTGTGCACGCGGTTACGTGGAGTTTGCGTTGGGGTTTGGGATGAACTAGAAGCCGGTCTCTTTGAATCCATCTTCTACTTTTGCCAAAGTCGCTTGAGTTGTCTTCGCTGATGCGGATAATGGCGGCGAATACACAAACCTGCCAGACATAGCCAGGTGAGCGTGAACGCGCATGACGTCACGCCCAGTCGATTCCGTCCCGAATCCCTCTTATTTATTTTACTGTACAGGATTATAGAGGCAATCGCAGAGATCATAGAAGGGCTCATTCAGCCCATCAGGCAATTGTTTAAGCATGTATGGGTTAGAAAAACGGGTATTTTTAACATGAAAAGTTGCTTAATGCACCTTTAAGCAGCAGAAATGTTTCCAACTTTGATAATGAATCACCATATTAGAATGATTTCTAAAGGATCATGTGATAGACTGGAGTAATGATCCTGAAAATTCAGCTTTGCATCAGAAATAAATGATCATTTAAAGTATAATAAATTGAAAACCAATTATTTTAAATTGTAATAATATATCATATCATAATATTACATTTTTCTGTATTTTTGATCAAATAAATGCAGGCTTGATAAGCAGAAGAAACTTCTTTCAAAAACATTAAAAATAGTAATGTTTCCAAACTTTTGACCTGTACTGTATACACTGATTGTGCACCACACTTTATTGATGTTCTGGTGATTACAATTGTGTTATTTTGTTACATTTCTATACAGTTCATGTGAAATAGTGATCTCTGTGGTTATCAATAACTTTTGATTGTGCCACACTAGAATATATTGGCCTTAAGTTGAGTATCCGAACCTAGTGTGTACTTACCCTTTAGAGGAGGTTACATTTGTTTGTAGCGGCAAGAAAACGGATTTGTTGTCTACAACATGGAGTAACATCCGTGAATGTCACTCACAAACATAGGCTACTAGGCAACCAGTAATGGGAACGCCCACTAGTGACCTCACCGCCAGCCACTGGCGACATGCAGTGACAAAGTCGCTTCGCTTGTTGTGTGAACGCAGCTATATGTGCGTTCACACACATATTGTATATTGGCTATATATACCTAAGTGGCATACGCTTCTTTTAGGGCCTGTTTTGTGCGTACGCAACGGTTATAAATGAAGCCCCTGGTCCTCTCTCATCCTTCACTGTCATCGCTCCTTCTTTTATGCCTCCGCTCCTCCGTGAGAGATACGAGACCGGTGCGTCGCACAGGTGTCGCTCATAAGTAATCACACCACCGGCCTCGCGCCTTTCTCTCACGGCCCTCGGCCTCGCCACACACAATTAATAATTTCACCTGTTGAATCAGGGTCTTACCTGCTTACTCGCTATTGTATCTACAACTGGGTGGTGAAGTGGAAAACAAAGAGTTCTATTTCAACACGCTGTGGAATGAAGAGGTGGTCAATTGTTTCAGACAAAAGGCAGAAGCATCAATCACTGCAAGGATTTAAAGACTGATTGACTGACTTTCTGGCAATGACAGATGTGGTGTTGTAAGCCCGTTTTATTTTATTTTCCAATAATACGGGTGAAGGTCTTTGCACGTTACTGTCTTTCCTTTTATGCAACACAACAAGATTAAATGAAATACATTTTCTTTACATTACCTCGTTATTTCATCTCACTCCATAAATTAAAAAGGTTTTAATGATATCTGGGCATCATTAAAAGTGAGCGAATGTTTGATTATTTTTTTTAACTCTTTAATTATGTTTTACCCGCTCAGATTAGGAAACTATGTAGATTTTGAGGTCCTCGCGTCTTCTGTTTTACTCGGGTCTCACGATCACAAACTCGCCAGCTTCGGTCACTAAACAGAGGTAATTGGCTATATACCTGAGATGGTCGCATTCACGCTTACACAATCAAAGAAACTTTTGTATAGCCCCCATGGTTTTTGCATACACTTGAATTTAAAGTAACGTTTACTTCAGTAGAGGTATGGCCACTAATACAGATTTAAGTCGACCAACTTTACTTCTCTTAAACAGCTTTGGATTGGCCATGCCGGGATTTCTCACGTACACTTATCTAAAGTAACATTAAATTAAAACTGAGCTAAGACACCCAAATTTAGGTTGGTCAAACCACATTTGCTGCCCAAAACAGAAATTCACTTGTCTTTGCAAAACCAAGTAGGCCTACACTTGAATTAGCGCCAAATATTAGTCATCACTAATCTGATGCAGGTTTGAGGTAACATAAGAATCTGTTTAATCTACTTAGGAAAACAATTTCAGGTTTGAGGTAACATACGAATCCGTTTAATCTACTTGGGAAAACAATTTCAGAGCAAGTCAGAATAAAATCAAATGTTACAATTTATTATGTCAGGTAAATGTATCTTACCGATTTCATAATCAGTTCAAAGATAATAAATACAAAACATCAAATGCTCTGGAATAAAGAAAAAAGATGCAAACCTGACATTAGAGTCACTCTCAGCATCACGTGCTAATTTGAGCTACAAATCGCCACGAGCCTTCTTCAGCATCTCCCTAAATACTCAGACCAAGGCAGAAACCTCTTTTTAAATGTAAACATCTGTCAAAATCGAGGGAACGAGGGTCTGTCCATATAAACTTCCCTCGTCCACTTCACGAAGTGGAACGCACTTCAAAATGGCGGCAGGGATTCCCCAGAGGGGAAGTGCTTAGGGAAGTTCGCAAGTGCGTGTCTAAAAGTGGACTGGAACGCAGCCAATGACAAGAACAAGAAACAAAACCCAAAACGTGACACAACTCCTCCTCCTAACACTGACCTTATAAACTAAGCCAACTGGAAGAACATGTGCAAGTTTGTAGAAACAGTTTCTTTTGTAAGAAATGGAAGATAATGTAACTGCCAAGTGAATAAATTAAAAGAAAAAAAGAAAAAGAGCAACTAAACGTCAAATGACAGAACGGTATGTTTCTCTTATTATTTCTCTTTATAATTATTATTTTATACCTGTCTGAAGAACACAATAAATATAATAATGGTGTAAAATATTCTACATTCCAGCTAAACAGATTTGATTGCACTGTATTTGTACTTTTAAATAAAATTACAGAAACCTAAGCCAAATTAAGCTGTTGAATAATGTGAACATACAAACATAACATCTTTGATTTACCTTCATGACGCTGATTTATGTTTTGCAACATTGAGCAATGGCAAAAGCCAGTTATAAACATATCTGTTGATTTCTTGAACGCAATGGCCAGTCAGAGGTGTTCAAGTTAGCACTGAACAAAAACTCAAACTCTCAAAAGCTTAATTTATTATAACATAACCCTGTGAGATTGCGATAATCTAAAATCAGTGACAGCTTTAGTGATTAAAAAGGAAGTGCTCTTTTGCCATGCCATGCCCACGTACAGTTTGCTTGCTTTTCTTTTTTTAACAGTGGTTTGTGAACATAGAACGTAGCACAAATCTTTTGTGGGTCACCGTGATTTTGCTAAATGACACCCAGGAACAACATTCCTAACTCTATCCCTACCCCTAAACCTACCCATAAGTTATCCCTAAAATCAGAGGGAAATGATGGGTGAATAACACTGATGTGGAAGCACCTAACCCTGGTTGTAAGCTTAAACTTGACATTAACTGTAAAATTGTCCTTCAAATCTGATTGAAATGTTGTTCCAGGATTAACAAAGATGTTGATCCAGGAACATGTTGTACTTGGTGAAATTAGGTTCACCAGCTTTTTTTGTCATTGTTATGTTATAATGGTTGAGTTGTGTTACGAACCGCCAGGACCCGATGTAAGAGATCTATCAATAAGAGAGGATCCCGAATGGGTTTTTGGATAAAATGAATAGAGAATATCTCGTGTTTTCCCATGGGCGCTCGCTTAGCCACTTCCGTGGGTGCTCAGATCAGCGCCTATAGGCTTCATGGTAAAATGTGTTTGCCAATAACATCATTATTGATGAAAGAAAAAATTTGAACTGCAACATTAGGCCTATTAAACTGCAACCATAATGTAATGTTTAAAAAAAGTTTTGTTATTGTTGCTGCTACTGTGTAACTAATAGTTGATGTATTTAACTACTGTATTTGTCCTTACAGATCTTCTTCTATAATGAACTGCTGCCGCCACCCCATGCTTAAATATTTCTTGCTTCTGCTTGGCAGTGCACTGGGCATTGGTTTTATCCAAATGGGGGCCTTGAATATCATGAAAAGTGTAATAGCAAATGGGTACAAGTATAACCTTTCACCCTCCCTTATGAAAAGTCGTAATTACCTTTTTTATTTTTTATCGTGGAAGAAACAATAAAACGCAAATTTTGAAGCACTTATGTTCATTTTTGAAAATGTAAATTTTTAATAAGTAACTAAATAAGACAGCTTGGGGTGTGGGTGTGTGTGGTGTATATTGTAGCAAAACAACAACAAAGTATCATCAAGTAATGCTTACCACAGGCTTTATTTTTCTCATAACGTGAAACACCCCATTATAAAAACCCATAGGAAAATCTTGTAGGAACCAGCGGTGAATTAGACGTCCAGGTTCTAACGTCATACCTGCACCATCTTTATTAATAAAGAGACCAGGCTGGATTTGCAGTACACTCATTGTATTACAACCATAAGCATTAGGCTGCATTTTTCCCTTTATTTGTTATATACACTACATAAAAACAGTTTTAATAGGTGTCTTTGTTGTTTGCTCAACAGTTTCAGCCCTCACCCTGATTTCATCAAACCAAAGTAAGTGATACATTTGTACAGCAGAACAAATGTATGGTTTTAAAAGGGGCTCATATGTTTTCAATGATCTTTTAATATATCCCAATTAGTTACCCCAATATTGGACCGTTTCTCAGAACAAATCGCTCATCGTGTTCCAGTAAAGGAGCTGCACTCACAAGACAACATGTACCAAAAAAAATGCTGAAAGACACTCTGAAACGCAGAGCGGAGGAGTACAGGCAACACCAACTCAGGTTCATAAGGCTTTCTAATTTATTTATTTAAGCAGGAGTGATGTATCTTGTCAAATAAAGATGTGCATTCTGTTGTGCAAGAACAGTCTGTTCACTGCATTCTTGTGTCATACCTTCTTTTGTCTGTCCTACATGCAATACATATTCATCACTGGTTTAGGACTGACTTAACCTGCATTATCTGTAAGAGTATAATATATATAAGAGTGCCAGAAACACAAGGGATAGTTCACCCAAAAATGAAAATTCTGTAATTTACTCAAGTTGTTCTAAACCTGTATGAATTTCTTTCTTCTGCTGAACACAAAAGAGGATATTTTATGATGACAGAATTTTCTTTATTTGGCTGAACTATCACTTTAAGTCTGTCCTCAACCAGAGAGACTTTTTGTTTGTGATAACTACATGAATTTTTTACCTTTTTTCTTCATTTGTCTTTTTCAGAATGGGGACAAACTTGAACAGCCTTATTCTTGCACCAGCCAACTCTCCTCTCCAATTTCCAATCACAGGTTTCACAATACCTCCAATTACAAAATCTGTAATACCAGGTAAGTATGTGGCAGCTGAAATCTGTTTAGGAATGTTGCTCAAAACAGTAACCTCTGCCCTATTTGTTGCTTTTCACAATTACTTGCTCCTGTGTGTATTACTGAATAATTTTTTTTCATAGCATTATAAAACCTGATTTATTATTTTGTGTTTTTTTGTTAATAATAATTTATATTATATAAATGTATTTAATACAAATATATTCATTTATTATAAGTAATTTATAATATTTTTAAATACCAAACATTTTTAAGGTCTTGCTCTTCAAGCACAAAAGAGGCAAGTCTACAAGGTTGGTTTCAACAATAACAAAAAACCTTTGTCCTTCTAATCTTTTTTAATCTAGGTGTTGGGTAAAAAATGAGACAATTTTCATACTTCATTTACTTTCAAATACTTTGAATTTCAATGCATGCTTTATAACCTGACTTACAACCTGAAGTATGAAACCTGAAATCCTGATTGTCTTTCAAATAGTTATAAGGGTTTGGTCTGCACTTAAAAAAAAAAAAAAAAAAAAGGTTTGATGGAGTTCTATAATTTTGGGGTGGCGAATGGGGTGGGTTGGCTGCGTGCACGTATTTGGCATTGCCTTTTGAGTGCAAACTTCCGTATCCCGTAAAACAGGTTGGATCACTTCTGGTTCTGTATCCTCATGTATAAAACTTTCCATATATTTCATCCTAAAAGTGTGCATTATGCACATAAGCTAAATTTTGCTATTTTATATGCATAACGGCATCTGCATATCATTCCCATGCATATTCCCATCCACGCGATACCATGTTAAACGGTAAAAGACATTAGGAAAATATGAGATAAGGTTGTGCCGAAACAGTACATTGCTAAAAATCATTCAGTAGCCTATGGCCTTGTTTTAGAATAAATAAATCAAAATTGTATAAAATACATTTCAGAGAAGGGTTAGGTTATTCTCAATCTTTTTCACGGGCCAACTAGTATTTTAAATAGCTTTAAGCTAATCAAATTTATGCAATTTTGCCTACAAGGTATAAACATATGTTTTAGGATGTTTATATGTTTTTAATGGAACCAGATAGGCCTTATTTTTGCAGTGTAAAAATTGTCTGAGACTCTGACAAAACATATTAAAAATAGCCTAAAACATGCACAACTTACCATTTCCAGTTCCATCCATCAAATACAATAGTATTTATATAATTTTGGGAAGACCACGAAAATTTCAAACCAACACCTGAGGAATTGGGTAGGAAAGATCCGATTGAATATCCGTCGAATATTTGAATTGAATCTTTCAACTGAATTTTCCTAACTGAATCTTTTTAACTGTTTATTTTGCCTCGTTTAACATTTCTTTATTACAATAGGATAGGATAATATGGAGTAGACAGGAAGTGAGGCGAGAGAGAGATGGGGTCGGGATCGGGAACTATCAACACTAACATTCATCACTAACATTCATATTTAAATTGAATAATGGTTAAATGGTTGCATAATACTTTCATGTTTAACCGGTTATTTAAATTTTGTCTTGTGGCAGTTTACAAGTTGTTTAATTACGTTTTTTTTGTTGCATTTTAGCCTTTATTGCAATAGGATAGGATAATATGGAGTAGACAGGAAGTGAGGTGAGAGAGAGATGGGGTCGGGATCGGGAAAGGTCTCAAACTCGGGTCGCCCGAAGCTCAATCGCGCTACATGTTGAAGTACTGCCCACAACACTATCGGCTCCAACTAATTCATGAAATTTAATCAAAATAAAAAAGTTATTAAAACTATTTTTTATTAAAACTAAATCCATAAAATTATCCTATAAGGTGAACCCTTAAAACTTTCTATATATAAAGGGCCTGACCAGAACCCTTTAAGGTTCTAAATAGAAGTTTGAACCTTTTTTTCCTAAGAGTGTGGATTCAACTTTTACTGGCTTGGTGTGTGAGCAAGGCGTTGATTGCAGTTGACTAAGTAATCCTTTATGAAAATTGATTTATCATGCGGGAACACACTCCATTTGCATTAAACACAATGATGTCTGCAGGTGTCTTTGAGTGTGAAGAGTGGAGTGCTCTCAGTAGAGGATGTTCTGGATGGAGAGCAGGTGGATGGACAGGGTCAGAGTGAACTGAGCATCTCATCTAGCAGCCTCACACAACTCAATGATCTGCTGTCCAGAGTGACTTACACCAGCACTATCTACCATGTCAGAACATCAGACCTGGGTAAGTACAGGAGAGACACTCATGCAAAGTGTTCAATTTAAGAAATGCATAAAGCGTTTAGAAATGCATAATTTTACAGAATAAAATGAATTGTGAATGTTGTTTTACGGTGACTTTATTTCTTAAGTTTAATATATGGTGACAGCCCATTCTAAGCAATTTTTCGCCATGGTTATATCTTTACTATTTGTTCAAAGAGTCTTCACTATTTTCAAGATTAGTCATTTATTTGTCAAACCACATTTTCTCTTTAGTTCATTTCTCTTTTGAGGACCATAAGGCCATGTTTCCCATCATGATTAGGAGACCATCAGTTCCTGTTCTTTATGACCCAGGAAACGGTAAGTCCACAACATACAAAGTGAAACACACTACAAAACAGCATGCTACCATGGCATCAGATGTGCTGGTTGTAACAAATGTATACATAAATGTCTATAAAGTTGCCAATAAACCAATGAAATGTCAAACCTACTTCTCACTCTCTCTCACAATTCAGATATTAACTCACAGGTAACCATAATAACAAAAACCTTTCTGAGGTATAAGGAGCTGAACGTCCTTATCCAGAGTATCCGGAAGTTTTACCCAAATATCAAGATCATTGTTGCGGATGACAGCCTGAAGCCTGAACCTGTGTCTGGAAACAACATTGAGCACTACATCATGCCTCCTGCGCAGGTACACACTTCTTCTCTACCAGTTTTCTGTGTGTACCACATAAGTGATATCCCACTTGTACCATGATCACTTGCCAGCAAGTTAAAGCTGTCATTGATGTTACCCAGGGGTGCCCAATCCTGTTCCTGCCGATCGACTGTCCTGCACAGTTCATCTCCAACCCTAATCAAACACACCTGAAGCAACCAATTAAGGGTTTCAGGATCACTTGAAAATTAAAGGCAGGTGTGTTTGATTAGGGTTGGAGATGAACTGTGCAGGACAGTCGATCGGCAGGAGCAGGATTGGGCACCCCTGATGTTACCAGTGCAAAATTTGACTGGAATGGTAAAAGTGACGGTTATCTTCATCACTTACGGCTTGTTAGATCTAGCATTCTGAACACTTTAGAGTTGGCATGAAATGGAAGTTGTGATGGTCTTTTCTTACCTACTGTGACGTGATGTCCAAGTAAAATGGCTTCTTGAGAAAAAAAAAAAAAAAAAAAAAAAAAAGAAAGGCGGGACTTGATTTTGTCCATCTGGAAATGATTGGAATGCTGCAAGAGGGAGAGGAAGTTATTTTGACTAAAGATTATTAGGGCACATGCATTTTACCCTTGGTATGACCAAAATTGATCATGCCACAAACTACACATACCTTGGTTTGAAATTCAGTGCAAATGGAAACCTCAACTTGGCTGTGAATGAACTGAAAGAGAAAGTAAGAAGGGCCTTCTATGCCATTAAAAAATCTATCTAATTTGAAATACCAATTAAAATCAGGCTCAAAATATTCCAATCAGTCATAGAACCTATTGCACTATATGGCAGCAAAGTTTGGGGTCCTCTCCTAAATCACGAATTTAAAAAAATGGGACAAAAATCCGATTGAAGCCCTGCATGCCGAGTTCTGTAAGAGTATCCTGAGAGTACAGAGGAACACACCGAACAACGCATGCAGGGCATAATTAGGCCAATACCCTACTAATCCACACTGACAAACGAGCCATCAAATTTTGGAAACATGTAACATTTTAAAGCCCTTAAAAACCATGAAATGAACACTGAGAAAAGTCCCCTCATTCATATGGTCCTGAGGCTCCACAAACAGACTAACACGACTAACAGTAATGAGCCTCAGGACACTGACACCCTCATCCACACAATCCGGCCCAACCAAATTATAAAAGCACAACAAGAAAATTACCTGACTTATTGGACTGAAACAACAGAAAAACAAAGTAAACTTGAATGTTATTTGGCCCTAAATAGAGACTACACAACCGCAGAATACCTGAGTGCAGTGAAAGACCGTAAATTAAGAAGAATAATGACGAGGTACATCCTGAGCAATCACACTCTGACTGTAGAGATGGGCAGACACAGACAGAACTGGCTGCCCAGAGAGAGACGCGTCTGCCCGTACTGTAACCAGGGAGAAGTGGAGACAGAGCAACACTTCCTCACCAGCTGTCCCAACTATGAGGACATTAGGGACATTTTATACAAAATTTGAAATACTTTGCCCTAACTTCACAAAATTAAACAACAAAACACAACTTCAACATTTTTTAGGTGAAAAAAGAGACTACATCCTACTAGCAGCAAGATACATTGATGTCTGTCACAAAAAGAGGGAGGAGTCGACTAATCAGTAATGTGCTCAGCTTCACACACACTCACTCATCACTGATAACAATTATTTTGTGAAGTAAATACTACAGAAAAAAACCAATGTAATTTACATGAAAAAATTTGTTCAGGCAAGAATAAAATAAATTCTATATTAGGACTCAATTCAAGCGTGTAGAAATGAAAGCGTAAATATCAACATTTTAAAATTAAGTAAAATTACTCAACTTTTCTGATACTGGTGTTCCCATCATGCACTGGGCCTTGAATAATTATTGCAGTTGATTTTTCAATGTTTTCCAGCTGTATTTACACCGTTTTATCATTGCTTTTATTGTTAAGATTAGTAACTTGCCATTTTTTGCCATTTTGAGTTCATTTTCTACTCAAAATGACACATTCAAACACAAAAACGATCCATCAAATGTTACCGTCATTGTGTATTGTCTACCAAGTATTAAGGTCTCTGCGTTCACTTGATGCATAACTTCTGATATGTAGATATGGTGTCACAAAATATCTATTGTATTAATTGCTTACAGTATCTCACAAAAGAGAGTACACCCCACACATTTCAGCAAACTTTTAGTATATCTTCTCAAGGGACAATACTATAGAAATTAAACTTGGATAGATTTAAGAGTAGTCAATGTGCTGCTTGTACAGCAGTATATATTTACTGTTCCCTGAAATAACTCAACATACAGCCATTATTGTCAAAATAGCTGGCAACAAATAATTGTCATGCCAATAAAGCACATTTGAATGAGAGAGAGAGAGAGAGAGAGAGAGAGAGAGAGTGTCTGTGAAGCATCTAACTACTTAAAGGTGCTGTATGTAACTTTTTCACTCTACTAATAATAGCTAACACTAATACTAGCATAAAAGATACCATTATCTGTTTGCATATATTGAGGAAACATACTCGTTTCACTGAAAAACACTTCTACAGCCAGTTATTTTACTTTGAAATGTGTGTTTCCAGTTACGCTCACTCAAACTGGCAACCCGTGTGAGCGCCGTCCAGTCTGAGGAGCAGGTGGCGGGAGAAACGACGATATTTTGAATTCGAATGCAGTACCTATTTCGGTATAAACCGTTTCATTCTTACATACTGCACCTTTAAGGCCTGTTTACACTAAGGACGATAACTATTATGATAACGATAAAGAAATTGTTCCAAAAATCGTTCTACAGAATAGCAGAGTTCACACCACAACTCTAACAATAGCGGCACAGAGGAACAATATACTTGGAATCACTTTTTTGGAACCATTTTTCCAGCCGATAAACAACATTTATAGCCATTCATAATCCATCCTGCTTTAAAGAGCTTGAGCATTTAAAGCGGCTGACGACAAATCTTTACAGCGCGCTCTTATAAACAGAACAATATCATCCGCTGGTGTGGACACCAATATAGTTATAGTTCAGTCAGGACCACTTTGAGAATGAAATTTATTGATAATCTTTGGATTTGACGAGAGGCTTATGCTCTAAGGTGCTTGAGCTGCCATACTAGACAGCTTGAGATACAAACTTGAGACACAAATCCCCCAAGCCTTTTAATAACCAAATGTTTACATGAAGGAGATACAATGATTACATACATCAAGCATCGCGTTAGTTCAGGCAGGCCACGTCAGCCAAGCCCGCATCAGCTGATAGCCAGCTGTTCATGACGTGGTCCAATCAGTGTCGACATCTATCTCAGCGGCACACATAAATCTCACTCCTTCAGCATTTCCCACATAGCTTGCTGCTCGCATCTAAACTCCCTCCTCCAACCCCAACTCCTCCTAACCAAACCTTCATCTTTCTGATCACTTGTTTTCTTTACAGGGTAATCTTGGCAAATATTCTATTATGTATTGTATTTCACATGTAATTGCTCATTTCAACTCATGTAATTGAGAATTGTAATCATGCATATACTGGTTCTGTTCTGTACCCCATGGGGGGTTTGCCTTGCTGCTCTCCCGCTCTGTCCAGGCATAGCTGCATGGACAGGCGTGGGAGTTTTGCCCAGAACAGATCCATACCGCCAACACTAACTGTATGCTATATTATCGCAATAAATCTATTTATCCATACTTGGCGAAGTGGTCCTGACTGAAATAGAGTTTCTATACAGAATCCACTGCTCTATTATGAACATGCTAGAAGGTGAAGGGGTGGAGGTGGGTGTAAATGTCTGTGCGACAGACTGCGGAGCATTCGTTGAATGAGCTTAAATACTATAGTTGATTAGAGTAGGTGGAGTAACAAATCAGCTGAGCATCAGCTGATATTATTTAGCGATCAGTGGTCTGCCTGAACTACGCTTGAATTCCATTCGATCACTCAAGCTCTATTTATATTAATATTTATCATCATTCTTGGGGTGAACGGTCCTGGTGTGAAGCTGTGAGTTTAAATTCTTCAAAAACAGAGAGGTTACCTTGTTGCCAAGAAGTGAATCTATTTTATTTGTAAAAAGTCGCAGGGCAGCAAGGACAAGAAGTTTCTGTGCTCCTGAATGTGTGTACAGAGCGCAATCTCTAATCTCTGTGTGTGTGCTTCAATGAAGGCAAGCACATTCATATAGAACGGCGATTTAACTGACTGGAACTATACTTGTGCATTACACGATTTGAGAGAGCACCTTCCAGCCAAATCAGAATCGAGTATTCGGACCAAACACACAAATCAAAATATTCTGGATTTGCATTTACAAAAAGCTCGATTAAACCAATCTTCTACATTTACAGTGGTTTATTGGCATTTTCTGCCCTGCTGTTAGCTGATATGTGACTATTGATTACTATTCACAGCATCACTGTTTCTGCTGCTGATGATTTGATTTTTTTCAGGGCTGGTTTGCAGGCAGGAATCTGGCTGTATCACAAGTCACCACCAAATACTTCCTGTGGGTTGATGATGACTTTGTATTTTTGAGTGAGACGCGGATTGAGAGTTTTGTAGAGATTATGGAGGCGGTTCCAGAACTGGACATTGTAAGCATTTTTGTTTTTTTCTGTTGTGAGGAAAGGCATTCACAGGACATGGCACTGCAGCAATGCAGTTTGTTAATTAAACTTTTACTTATTTAAGTGATTAAGAATCCATTCTGATTTTGACCTTTTTTCTGTCTAGCTTGGTGGTGAGGTATCAGGTAATCAGTATTATTTCAGTTTTGAGTATGATGAGGGAGATGAAGTGGAGGGCGGCTGCCTAAGCCGTTTAAAAGGAGGATTTCATCAGCCACTTCCACACTTTGATGGTTGCATTCTAGTAGATGGAGTTGTAAATTATTTTTTGGGTCGGACGGATGCCGTGAGAAAGGTTGGCTTTGACCCGTTCCTGAAAAGAATAGGTCACTCTGGTAAGTATTCCCCAAATTTTGTCAGTTATTGTAAACACATTTGAGAGCGGGTTTCTTTCTTCTGGTTACATCCAGTGTGTATCTGTCTTTTAAGGCTGAGCATTGTTTTTTGGAAACTATAGCATTATTGAAATTATTTTATTTCATGCTGGTCTATTACTGTATAGTCTAGTGTATAGTCTATTAATGTATAGTCAAATCACATTTGTTTATATAGCCAGGCGCTTTATACAATACAAAAGCTTTCAAAGCAGCTTCATGTTAATAAAAAGAAAAATAATAGTATTAAATGTAAAATGCATAAATTATGAAATGTCTTAAATTTCAGCTGTAAAGAAGCTCTACAGAAGGCAGTAGTGTTGTTATTCAGCTCAAGTTTATTAAATTTAGTTAGATAACATGGTCAATGTTGCAGTTTGTGCCTTTATTCAGCTTAATTCAGTTTGAATGTTGTTCTCATCCGACCGTGTCAGTGCTGATAAATCGATAATATTACCTTCTAGTATACTGTAATGTTTCATATGAACTAGTTCTATATCAGAAATATTCCTCAAAATAATTATCATAAACCATACAAATTATATACAATTAGTTCCTAGATCAATATTTTCACATAAAACACCTGAAAAATTCATGAACTTCATGTAACATGGTATTTTCTTTCCTGACCATCATTTTGCGCCATTGTTTTTTTTGACATGTTCCTCCTCTGCATTCTTGCCTTTCCTCAGAGTTCTTCATGGATGGACTTGGCCAGCTGTTGGTTGCCTCCTGTAAAGGCTTCTCCATTGGCCACCAGAAACATCGGTCTCGGGGGAAATATTCTTACTTCAGGGCTCAGAAGAAAGCTGACGCGAGGAGAAAAGTGACTCATCATTTCTTTAAGAACTATCTGAATTACATAAAGTTCTGAAAGGATTTTGTCCTTCTCTCCCTTTATAAGGCTTTTGTCTCTTCTTTTGGGGTTAGGTTATTTAACAATTAATAGACTTTGTATTTGTGAGTTTGAGTTTTAGATTTAGTTTTGCTTGCCAAATAGCGCATATGCTTGATAAAGCCATAGCCATTCTCTGCTTTGACTTAATGTTTAATTTTTACAGCAATTTTTTCATGTACCTTTTTTGCTAATTTGTTTTGTTCAATATTTTTTTGCCCATTTGTGCTACACACAGGTGCATAATAATAATAAAATAAGGAGAGATTTTATCCATCTCATAATGATTAAGATAATGCTGCTTTATGAAAACCACAGAAAAATGATTGAGACGATTGTTTGACCATAAGTTGCATCCTGAGGTCTACAGCGTCTCTCTGGCAGCAAGGGGTTGAAATTGTCAGGATTGTTCAGTTTGTTTGAGTTTTTAGTTTGGTTTTGTTTTGTTTCTGTTTGAGGTAATTAACTAGACACAGGTGTAACACATGGGGGCAAATCAAACACTATACCCTGCATCTCAATGTCTATACTATACATCCTAAACAGTATGTGAGATTAAAATAAGTGTGTCCCAAAGCATAGTATGTTGAAAAGAGTATGCCAGAAGTCCCCGGATGCTCTCCTATTTTCGGTGAATTTTCGAAGTGTGGATCCGTGCTCACTATAACAGCTAATATTGTCCACAACCCACTGCACTTTGGAGGAGGAACTACAAACACGAGTAAAAAGTGTTAAACTACAAAACATGGCGGATATGTGCGACCGACAGTGAGAGGTTTATATAAAGGTTTGAGTGACCAATCAAAGTCTAACCTGATAAAAAAAAGATATACATAATGTTATTCTTGTTATATTTCATCAGCAAGAACAATGTGGACTTTTATAAAGATCCGTTTGGCCATTAACTTTTAAATGCATCATTATGCATTAATATGAGGAGAGTCTCAGCGTGAAAGACCCGTGACTGACCACCAAAGTGCTTCTGCATTTCTCTCTGATACAGAAGGAAATGAAATGAAATGTGGAGGATTTTAACTGTGACAAGATGATTGACAGGCCAGTTTACTGTGACAGAGAGCAAAACTGTTAAAGACGCAATTGTATATGACGTGATAGTATGTCCCAAAGCTTGTCTACTTTTTGCTACACACTCAAAAGTATCTACTTTTTCGTCACAAAAAGAGTACATACTTTTAGGGCGTAGTATAAGTAGGCGAAATGAGACGCAGCATGTGGTAATCGTTGAACAAAGACTAAGAAAGTTGAACTGGGAACAGTGCAAAACTAACAAGATAACTCAAACCCAGAATAGACATTACACATTGTGTCTGTATTTTTAAATAAATAGATAAATTGAATAAATAATAGATGAGATTCTGCTAATGTATCTGTATAAGATGTCAGCGACTGAGGACTATCAGCACTCCTCACAAATATAATACTATATTATGCAGGGGATGGATTATTACTTGCAAAGGTCCTGGGGCCAATTATCTCCACCTCTTCCGTTCTTTTCCTTAGCTGCACATTCACGGTAAAAAAAAGTGGAAGTTATGAAGATCGTTAGTATTACTATTTGTAATTTTACTATACTATAAGATTGGAGAAATTAGAAAATGCAGAGTAGTCTGGTTGAGGAATGACCACTCCCAGAGAAGACAAAGGACGTTTCTGGAAATTAACATTTGAACTCTCTCTTGAGAAACTAGCATCCCCATCCAAGAGTCAATCACCTCCCCCATCGCGTCTCTCACATGCTTAGATCACCTGAAATTCACCCAAAAATCTATATGGTTTAATGGGAACAATTATTATACAACGCTATACATGTTTGGTATCATTTGAAATGGCTCAGTGCGACTGGTACAAAGGAGTTCCCAAACTCATTCCCAAAAAAGTAAACTAAAAGGTAATAAAGTTAAGAGTTTAGAGATATCTTGCTTACAGAGGAGGGTGTGTCTTCCAGGCAAATGGAATCCTGCCCTCAAAAGGTGTAAACTCTGAATGCAAATTCCCATTGCTAGCTCATGTTTCCATGTGAAAGAAGTTTCTGTCTCGGTCTGAGTATTAAAGAAATGCCAGGAGAGGCTCGGGGCGATTTGTAATTACGATCAGCCCGTAATGCTGGATGTCTTCAGACATTCAGCATTATGTATTTTTCTAATGTCAGGTTTGCATCTTTTGTCTTTATTCCGGAGCATTTTTTTGTTTTCTATTTATTATCTTTGAACTGATTATGCAATTGGCATGATACATTAACCTGACTAATAATAAATTGTCACATTTGGATTTATTCTGACTTACTCTGAAATTATTTTCCCAAGTAGATTAAGCAAATGCGTATATTCCCACAAATATGCGTCAGATTAGTGAGGGGGGTTATTATCTAATACATAATTATAATAATAATAATAATAATAATAACAACAACAACATAATTATATAATTAAAGGATTAAAAGGGATTTAAGGGAATAAATAAATAAGAGTGGTAATAGATGTTTTAGGCCTAATTATAGTTGAAAATAATATACAGTATATTTTTTTAAATGTGCACACATTCACTCTTATTTGTATGCCTAATATGTCAAAAAACAAACGTTTCTTGTCTTATCACATTCATTTACGAATTACGAGAATAATGATAGCATATTTTCTATTCAAAACAGCGAAATTTCATAAATAGTTGAGTAGTTTGCATCACTAGATTCTATCGTAAAACAGTTGTCTAATACTTACATCTTTTCACAAACTCAGTACGACAGGAACTTCTTTAATAACTTCTTTGATTTATTTGACATTTATGAGCACAACCTAAAAAATGTAATCAGGTGAAATTTTTTCGTTTTACAACTTTTTGTAAGACAATTAATAATATTTTTCTTTACTTTTTCTGCCACTGAATCAAGAACATGAGACTTGAAAGCTTGGTAAAGGAACTGAGAATCATTCAGAATCAGAATATGATGTGGCCACTTGAAGAGAGATAAAGAAGTCTTTCTCTTAGGGTTCTTCTGCTCATAATGGTTTGCCATTTGTCCTTATTACTCCCTGCAGATTTTCCACTCCATTTTGTAAATGCATTAATGTTCAATGTGAATCTTAGTGGTTCAAAGAAATTTGATACAATGATCAATAATTCCTAGCTTGGTGGTGCAGTTTAAAGTGATCGGCTCTATTCCAACTGGACAAGGAGGAAGATTTCCCGGATATGCTCGTAAGAAGAAGCAGCGATTATTTTATGGTTTTAATATATATATATATATATATATATATTTGCAGGGGATATATCTATATATATCTATATATATAGATATATAGATATATATAGATATATATATTATATATATAAAGTTTTTATTTTTTTTATTTTTTTAGTTCACTAAACAGCGCATGCGTGAGAACGAGAAGACCGCCATATTGCGCTTCAGAACCAGGCGATCTATGGTAAGTAGATCTCACTTTTGCCGGGTTTCCATGTATGATTCTCATGACTGTTTACTAATGGCAAAGATGTGTGTGTACTTACGTAGAATGATTTGTCTAATGGCTTTCATCACAGCTTAGAAAAGTGTGTCTGTCCTGTTTACATGACGCAGTAGTATCTGAAAGCTAGTCAGCTATAACACTAACTTAAGTTAGGTCACCCAAAAATGTAAATCATTTACTCACTTTCATGTCATTCCAGCCTCACATTCAGTTTGTGTTTTTAGTTGTCATTGAAATGTTGTGATGTTCCTGTGTCAGATGCGTGTAACTGATGTGTCTGTTCTTTTTTTCAGATCATTTCTCATTATGCCGTGTACGCTCAACATCCTATTTAAATGTTTCCTGCTTGGTTCGATTCTGATCATTTTCTTCATGTTGAAAGTCATGAAAAGCATATCAGCACCCCGGTAAATATACAGTCCTTTTTTCTCTGAGTCTGAATCCACTTCCACTTTAAGTCGTGACATAATGAACACTGTTTTCGAGTTCAAGCCTCAACTCATTTCAAATGAGAATACGATCTTAACAGTCATTTATAACCACTATTTATTAATTTCACACATTCAAGATATTGTTTTAAAAACTCAGTGTACATTCCAATCTCCGGGATGATGGCATCCCAGACACCAATATTTTAACGATTTATAAAAGATGAATCACTGTCTAGCCATCTGATATTTCAGTATGGAGATAACAGTTATAGGGTCATGATTTTTCAGTAGTATACATAGTACAGCATACCTTGAGTGTCTATTAGCACCGTTTGTTGTTTGCTTTTGACATCCGATAGCACGTTTGGACCTGGAAACCGTGATGTCAGACTTAATGAGATTGATTTCTTTTTATTTAGAAAATTCTCAATATGATTTACACTGATTTCAGAGCAAAAATGGTGTTTATAGTAACAGGGTGTTTCTTTAACTATGGACACTTTCAGCCCTGAGAACAAATTTCCTTAAAACAAAGTTTTCACACACTCAAACTCTTATTTGATTTGCCTATAATGTCAAACAGTGGATGTACTGCAGTGCACATGCACAACTACCCTAGTGAACAATAAATATACCAAAATGTATTTGAAATAATATTTTATGCTAAGTATACTACAAATACATTTACATATTTATGTAAATAATATAAATACCTTGCTTTTGTACTGTTGGTATATACAGGTAATTGAAATACATAAAGTCTGCTAAATTGGAACAACTAATTTTGTACTTAATGCCCTTTAGTTATCCAGAAATAGTGCTGGGAGGTCCAACTAAAGATATACTTAAGTTTATTTTACTGTGCTAAAGTGGAACCATGGCATATTTTGGATACACTTTAAATATTTTGCATTTAACGACTGATATTATACAGAGATCATACTATCCTTACTAATAGTCCCACAGCTGCTTCAATCATTTTGAACGGACATGTATGCAATATTGTTCAAATAACATGCACAAGTCACTTTAAGCTATTTTTATTGTTTTTATGTATGTTGGTATATGTGGGTAATATGGATGAATACAGTTTGTTTTCTATGAGAGATGTCAAGTTTCGTTGTATACCATGCAATGACAATAAAGGTATAATAATAATAAGTCATATTAAAACACTTTTTAGGCTTAATATTAAGAAATGTGCATTGTGCAATAAAAAAGTACTCCAAATAAAGTTTAATTATAATATTTAGCCTATATCAAAGTCTCAAGCGATATGTCAGTAAATATGTTAATAGATTTGTAGTACAAGTATGAAATAAATGTATAAATGTATACAAATAAATGTATACATTTTGGTATTCGTTTTTTCACTAGGGTATTATTGTCTAATTTTGTCATTCTTATTCTTAAAGTCATGAATATTTCAAGTTCAACATAACTTCCACCACATCTCAAATGATTTGTTCTCAAAATAAAATGGTTAAACTTCATTAATATCATAGCATTATTATAAGCATTATTTAACATCATTAAATTCATAGCATCATATCATTTTATGTATACTGAATACAATTAAATAATATACTCACTTTTTGCATATTTTGATGAAATTGCAGTTTGAATGGAAATGATGCACAAAAAAAAAAAAAAAACCTTTGACATACACAGCCGTTCAAAAGTTTGGGATTGGTAAGATTTTTAAATTTTAAAAGAAGACTTATGCTCACCAAGGCTGCATTTATTTGGTA
Organism: Leuciscus leuciscus; assembly: GCF_965113295.1. Lineage (NCBI taxonomy): Eukaryota > Metazoa > Chordata > Actinopteri > Cypriniformes > Leuciscidae > Leuciscus > Leuciscus leuciscus. The sequence goes on from NC_138725.1 coordinate 60,340,769, forward strand.
TAAAAAAAATATATCCCGTAATATTCTGAAATATTATGACAATTTTAAATAACTGTTTTCTATTTGAATATATTTTAAAATGTAATTTATTCCTGTAATGCAAAGCTGAATTTTCAGCATCATTACTCAAGTTTTCAGTACCATGTGAAGTGGGTGATTTGATACTTTAAAAAAACATTCATTATTATTATCAATCTTGAAAACAGTTGTGTAAAAAAAAACATTTCAGGACTCTTTGATGAATAGAAAGTTCTATTTCATTTATTTGAAATAGAATATTTTGTAACATTATAAATGTCTTTACTGTAACTTTTGATCAATTTAATGCATCCTTGCTGAATATTAATTTATTTTATTTTGTTCTGGGGCCTATACCATGAAGCCAGTTTATGTGGATAGCCAGGTATGTTTCAGTTTAGTTTGTCTACTCTAACCCTAATCCTTGTCTGAAGTTTAAAATCATTGGTTACCCGTAAGCCAATCACATAACGTTTGGTTATGACGTGTGTTATGCGCCTGCTTAGCCGCATCGAACTTCCACTGTAAACACATGTATGATACGAAAACAAAACCATCGAGCGAAATACCGGAGTGAACATGGCTGTGAACGACTTTTGCAGATTATGTGAAGTAAATCTACGCATCCACGGTACAATCAGCGTCTATACGTCACGGCTCTCAGCCCGCCCTCTGTTCGTTGATTGGCCGGCTGTTTTCAGGCCGGAGGAAAACTGAAGGCTTGTTCGACTTCATGCAGCTCTGCGCAGACCGATCGGCGGCTGACTTGAAGCAGTGCATGCCGGTTAGAAATTTTGTCCGACTTGATACAGCGCCGACGCCACGTGACTGTGACGTATGCCATCAAAGTACCGCGAGAGCGATTCGGGAGTAGCCGGAGAACTCAGCCAGCGCAGCTTCTCAAGAGCGGCTGCACTGGGCTGCAGGAGGGCTGATGACGACACAGCTGTTCCACGATTGGCCGGATTCACCGCATGACAACGATCACGTGTGTTTCGTGTTTATTCGAACACCTTTAGTTCCTCTAAAGCTCACAAATCAGTTTTTGATAACAGTAAACACTATTTTCATGTAGTTGCGATGTTATATTGTGTCATGTTTATCAAATTAAAACTGATTAAAAAACGTAGACTCCACTTCATTGATAGTATAGCTTATGTTGAACTTTATTCTTGTTCAAACAGACGCTGTATGAAGCAGTACATTTAAAGTATTGAATGAAAATGTCTCTGAAACATCTGTGTATTATTTGGCAAATATTGCATTTATTTCACTTCAGCTGTGGTAAAGTATGCAAACACCACGTGAGCGGTCACTACGAGAACCAGAAAGTGTCCGACTTCACGTCTCCGTTTGCAGCTCCTCCCCGCCTGCACGCGGCTACTCTCGCCGATCGGTTACATCCAGCCGCAGCCGATGTCGAACACACCTTGAGAGATAGGTCGCCATCTCAGACTGAGTACAGAAGCGAACTGAAATTGAGCGGAAGTACGAAGTCTGACGTAGTCAGGCTATGAGATAACCACAGTGTGACTGGAGTAATGATGCTGAAAATTCAGCTTTGCATCACAGGAATTAATTACATTTTAAAATATATTCACATAGAAAAGTTATTTTAAATTGTAATGATATTTCACAAAATTACTTTTTTGTTTGTTTGTTGTATTTTTTATAAAATAAATGCAGCCATGGTAAGCATACGAGACTTCTTTTAAAAACTTAAAAGTCTTACCGATCCCAAACTTTTGAACAGCAGTGTAAATGTGGTTAAAGTCAAAGGACTTATTTATCAAAGTAACTACATCTGTTGACTTTATTCTGTTCAACAGTGCCAGTCCTGGGCAAGACACGGTCTCAAGGTAAACGGTCAATAAAATGTTGCTAGTTATATTAAGTAGATCTGGTTAAGATGGTCTACCTAACCTGGGGTATTTTTGTTATGTTTATAGTATAACCGGGTACCATATCTTTGGATCTTCGCCCAGGCCAAATGTTACTTGTGAAGGAGATGAACTCACCAAGCAATTTGCGCCAGAAGATCAACTGGATGACATCATTGAGCGCAGAGCACAGGCGTTCAATCAACATAAACTCAGGTAGTGATGTTACATATGACACTGAAGCTTCGATGCGCGTATCACACAAGCGAAACATTAGGTGTGTTCGACATCGGCTGCGGCTGGATGTAACCGATCGGCGAGAGTAGCCGCGTGCAGGCGGGGAGGAGCTGCAAACGGAGACGTGAAGTCGGACACTTTCTGGTTCCCGTAGTGACCGCTCACGTGGTGTTCGCGTACTTTACCACAGCTGAAGTGAAATAAATGTAATATTGGCCAAATAATACACAGATGTTTCAGAAACATTTTCATTCAATAGGCCTACTTTATACACTGCTTCATACAGCGTCTGTTTGAACAAGAATAAAGTTCAACATAAATGCTACTATTAATGAAGTGGAGTCTATACAGTCTATACGCAGGCGAGTGCAGAATGAATGGAGGTCTATGGCGCTATACCCATCAAAATCCACTTTTCTCAGGATATCATTTTTTGTCTAGTAATTTGAATGTTGTATTCGAAAGGAGATGCAAAGAAATTACACATTGCTGGGTGTTAGATTTTTTAGAGTCACTTATTTGCTTTAAAAAGTCTTTTAAAATGTCAATGACGTCATACACATCGTACGACCAGAGATACTGCTTTACGGCAATCCTTCAGTCACTTTGGTGCTTTCGTGCTCTGCACTTTCTTTTCTCTCGAGGCATCGACAACACAGCTGACACAGGTAAATACACGTGCTAGAAGAGTTTTTGTTTTGTTTGTTTCTGGTCCCGCTTCGGATGCCACGATGCCATCAAGCGGTATCTCTGGTCGTAATCAGTCCTTCACTGACCAATCAGCGTTCATTAGCAGAATGCTAGCGTGTTATGGGCAACAACAACTCAACCTGTAAGAAATCGAAAGGACATAAGTACTCGTTCATTCCATTTTCGACCTATAACCCATGTTGAACTTGCAAAACCTACAATAAAATTTGAGATTTCTCAACGGCAATCGGGTGAAAGAGACACATTTAGCCGTCTAGCCCCATAGACTCCCATTCAGTCTGCACTCGCCCGTGATCACCTCCAGTGGAATTCTAATGGAACTGCAACCAAGATTGATACAATGGGGCTAATAGGAAGTGCCAAGGCTCTCCGTAGACGGGCTCTGGTGCAGCCGCTCTTGAGAAGCTGCGCTGGCTGAGTTCTCCGGCTACTCTCGAAATGCTCTCGCGGTACTTTGATGGCATATGTCACAGTCACGTTCGGTCTGCGCAGAGCTGTATGAAGCCGAACAAGCCTTTTTACTCCAGTCACGTGCGCGTTTCACTTTGGGTGTCAGAAGGCTCGAACTCCAGATCGTATTTAACGAGTCGTTGCCTCAGTCTGGTTGATGTGTTTGTGAGGAGAGTGCTGTAGCCTACTTTGAAAGTTAAACAATATATTACATTTAAATAAGCAAAATGTATTTTTCGCTACTTAGGCTATTATTTTTTGTTGTTGTGTCTTTTTGTTTTTGTAAAATCTTTGCACTTTTTGGTGATTTTAGATAATTTGGTGTTGGTATTGGGGTTTAGGGTGGGATTAGGGGAGAGGGGTGTTGGTGTTTGGTGAAGGGTTTGTATTTAGAGCAATGGCAACATCCAAAAATATAAAAATAATTAAAAACTTTATCAACTTTCTGTCATTCCTACAGTTGATTAAGCACTATCAGTAACAAGTGTCATAAGCACATTTAATAACAGATGATCCTATCAGACAATGTCCTTATTCATTGTGTGTGTGGAGAGAGAGAGAGAGAGAGAGAGAGAGAGAGAGAGAGAGAGAGAGAGAGAGAGAGAGAGAGAGACTACATTAGATCTTATTGAATCATATAAGCTCATTTTATATTTTAATTGTCACACTTTAATGGGTAAAATAATTTATTTAATGAACAAATCAAACACAAACATGTAAGGTTTTTATTTGTACACATAACATTGAAACTATGGAGTGTGTTGTGGTTGCTTCATCTGCCAGAGCTTCTAACACAGGCTTCTGGCTGCTTTATTTTAAATAAGCACCAGATGGCGCTGCTCTCGGCGCTGTTCTCGACACTCTCGAAGCTTTGAATCTTTTCCATGAACAGTCAGGGGAAAGCCTCAGTGATTCATGAGGCTTCATTTCCCCATCCCTAAACTCAGGTTGAACTGGGGTTTTTTCTACACCTCACCCAAAATCCTGTAAAACAGCACCACAGTGTCATGTTAAATTATGTTTTATTAACAAAGTTCGGGAGGAGCACGTTCAGATAATCAAACCTAATTAAACACGAGTGGAGCACACTCAGTTAATCAACCCAATCAACGAGTTAAGAGGTGTAGGCAAGGCCTATATATGTAAAGTACAGGCCAAAAGTTTGTAAACATTACTATTTTTAATGTTTTTCAAAGAAGTTTCTTCTGCTCATCAAGCCTGCATTTATTTGATCAAAAATACAGAGAAAAAAAAAAGCCTCCTCCGGACAGCACGCCAAATACGCATAATCTTTACTCCGTTTAATATGGTGTATCCTAAGTGTGAACTCGTGAAATACACACTGCGTATCTTTGTTGTTTTGAGGTACATTATTTTTGGGAGCCACTTATAAACTTTTATAACATAGTACTATTTTCTTCTTGGGTTTTTCTCAGGATGAAGACAAACGAAGAAATTCTTATCGCCAAGGCAAACTCTCCTCTCCAATATCCTACCAGTTTCAATGTAGCACCTCTGCAGAAAAGTTTAATACCAGGTCAGTATAGCTTTCCTGTTAAGTTGTGTCTATAGGAGCCAGATTTATTAACGGCTTGTGCCAGTTCAAACCCTCTTTTGGCATTAAAAAACTACTGTCAAGATTTACTAAAGACACGCGGTGAAAAATTAGCGCTAAAAAAGCATGGATTTTTGTGACTGACAGGTATTTTTGCCCTGTTAATAGAATAGAATAGAATTTCTTTATTGTCATTGTACACAAGATACAATGAAATTGAAGAGCTTCTGCATAAGGTGCATGGTACATATAAAACATAATTAAATAAAAATATACATAATACCAAGTAATGTACAATTTAAAATGTTTAAGCTAAGACAAAGAATAAAGAAAAGAACATAGAATGAGTTGCCACAGTTTGTCAAAATGATATTTGGACAAATACAAGACTGTACTAAACTGAAGGTATAAAGAAATGGAGATTACACAAAAATATGATGCATAAATAAACATATTGTGCTAGGTAAAATGTCAATGGATCCGTGTGTTCAGTGCATATGTGTGTTCAGTGTAACTATAGCTCTGGGGAAAAAGCTGTCCTTGAGTCTATTTGTCCTTGACTAAAGGCATCTGTAGCGCCTACCAGAGGGTGGCGCTAAGTAAATAGCTTACTATTTACTTAAGTGTGTCTTTAAGTAAATCTGTCCCAAGGATTGTTGTTCACCCTGTTGTTCACAACCTCACCCTGTATGCTGTTTAGCAGTAACATAATATACCTTTAAAAATGTTACAGCTAATAGTGAGTTAGCTTTGAAAGCATAAGATCCCACCCTCCCTTCAGAGTGCTCTACAAAGCCACGCCTCCTTCAAAACACATGAACTAGCACAGCAGGGATCAAACAAAAGCGTCAGGAGAGACGGTGTTTAATTACCTCCTCATGTCTCAAAACGCATAAAATTACAATAACAATGAACATAAAACAAATGAAAGAGAACTGACCTGCACCTGACGGCTGCAGTTTCATTTCAGCGTTGATGGTGTTGCCATTTAAAAGCATAAATTCTCAAAACCGCTTAGAATATAACATCACGGGTTTACATCTCTTCCAAATTACTGTAGTAATGCATGGAGGCAGCATAAACTCGTTGTTTTGGTTCAGGAGGAACCGTAAATGTTTCAGTTGCAGTGCTTGCACTGACATCTGTCTGTAAAGCTGTCAGGGTTCTGCCCTGGTGTTCAGTTTCCCAGTGCTCATTCTCTTCAGCTTCAGCGCGCGCACTCAATTGCAATGCAAAACATAAAAACTATAATATATATATATATATATATATATAGTTGTAAATATAGTTGTAAATTCTTTGAGTATAGTTGAGATTAACATTAACTAAAATTAATAAATGCTGTAGAAGTACTGTTCATAAATTTTTTGGTTCACGTTAACTAATGCTAACTAAATTAAACCTTATTATAAAGTTTTACCATTTTTTAATAAAGAATGTTGGCCATAGGAATGTAAAATTTATTTAAAAAAGTTAAGGAATCTTACACTGGTTCAAACTGGGCTACTCTATTGAATGTGTATGATTTATGTTGAAGTGTTTGGGAAATGGTTTTAAATGGTAAGCTTTTTGTTTTTGTTATCAGGCTCTATCAAAATTTGAATTTAGATATATCTGCTTTCAAATGTAAAGAATTAAAGGTTATCGGTATCGGCCAAAATTTTCATATCGGTGCATCCCTAACAGCATAACATTTTTTTTTTTTTTTTTTTTAAGCAAATCACCATACACTGCATTTAAGTGAATTGTTTTATATTATAATTTCAGCTCTCGCTCTTCAAACACAAGCAAGAAGTGTAACAACAATCAAGAGTGAGGCATACAAGGTTGGTTTAATCTTCCAATTCCCTTTTGTATTTTAATTTTTTTTATTAATTTTTTTATAGGTTAATTTGTAGGTAATTGCCTTGTACAAGGTATTCATTCATTATGCATGCACATTAGAATCCTGTTTCACCATTAAATACTATTTGTTAAGCGTTAAATGCATGTTGATGCAAAATCTTGAGACGGGTGAATTCAGATTCCATTCTTAAAGGGATACTCCACTTTTTTCGGAAATATGCTCATTTTACATCTCCCCCAGAGTTAAACAGTTGAGTTTTACCGTTTTAGAATCCATTCAGCCGAACTCCGGGTCTGAGGGTACCACTTTTAGCATAGCTTAGCACAGATCATTGATTCTGATGAGTCCAGTAGCATTTCTTTCAAAATGACCAAAGAGTTTCAATATTTTTCCTATTTAAAACTTGACTCTTCTGTAGTTAAACCGTGTACTAAGATCGACGGAAAATGAAAAGTTGCGATTTTCTAAACCTATATGACTAGGAACTACTCTCATTCCGGCGTAATAATCAAGGAACTGTGCGGCCGTACCATGAGTGCAGCAGGCGTAATGATATGACGCAGCGCCTGAAAATAGGTCTAATAGGTTAGACAAACTTAGTCCCGGTCACGTTGGAAGAAGTTACCGAGCTGGGGACTATTTTCAGGCGCTGCGTCATATCATTACGCCTGCTGCACCCATGGTACAGCCACACAGTTCCTTGATTATTACGCTGGAATGAGAGTAGTTCCTAGCCATATAGGCTTAGAAAATCGCAACTTTTCATTTTCCGTCGATCTTAGTACACGGTTTAACTACAGAAGAGTCAAGTTTTAAATAGGAAAAATATTTAAACTCTTTGGTCATTTTGAAAGAAATGCTACTGGACTCATCAGAATCAATGATCTGTGCTAAGCTATGCTAAAAGTGGTACCGTCAGACCCGGAGTTCGGCTGAATGGATTCTAAAACGGTAAAACTCAACTGTTTAACTCTGGGGGAGTTGTAAAATGAGCTTATTTCCGAAAAAAGTGGAGTATCCCTTTAATCTAAACTTCCGTTTGCATTAAACACAATGATGTCTGCAGGTGTCTTTGAGTGTGAAGAGTGGAGTGCTCTCAGTAGAGGATGTTCTGGATGGAGAGCAGGTGGATGGACAGGGTCAGAGTGAACTGAGCATCTCATCTAGCAGCCTCACACAACTCAATGATCTGCTGTCCAGAGTGACTTACACCAGCACTATCTACCGACTCAGAACATCAGACCTGGGTAAGGGAACCAGCTTAATAATACACACTGCGTATTATTCATGGCACAGAGTCACACTTGTGGTGATGGGCCGGTCAAAAATGACCAGCCTATATTGTATATTTTATATTTATTCCATTTTATGGCAAAAAAAAAAAAAAAAAAAAATGACCAGCTTATAAAAACTATAAGCCTATAAAAAATGTGTGTGTGTGGTAATGTCAGATGCAGTTCAGGGTAGGATCAAGTTTCTCTCGGTGAAAAATTGTGTAACACTCAAAATAGTGTGTTTCAACGTGTGTGTGTGTAGCATGTTTATGCATGTATCCACACATGCACAGGTCCAAGGGCTCAATGTTTGCAAGCACACATGCACATTATGTATACATGAACATAACATGCTCCTGAAAACTAAATTTCTTTCTTATTTTCAGTCTCTCCCATTTACTTTCAATGGAAGGCCATTTTTGACCGGGAACACCACAAGTGGTGACTATGTGCCATTTTGTACAAAATAAAAGTTTTTCAAAACAAACTTCCTGGTGAAACATTAAAGTAGACTAGTGTGATCAACAGTGCAAATTCTTTTCATATTTTATTTAATATTGTGAAAATTATTCATAAATGTGTTTTTTTTACTCAAAAAATTAGATGCTTTCTCTCAGATAAATGAGGCCTATGATTAATCAGATGCAAATAGAAATATAAAACCAGTCCTAAGTGAAAGAACAAGTTGACAAAAAGATTGAACCCAATATTGGGTGATAATATAGCATAACAAGTGATTTATAAGCTAGTTTTTTATAGGCCGGTCATTTTTGACCAGGAACACCATAAGTGCAATATTTGTCATTTTAACTGAATTTAGGACTGGTGGTGGTGCTTAACCCTCTGATGGTTTACGGGGTCTTTTTAACCCCGAATGACTTTTGCTCAAATTAAAAAAAAATTTCCCTTTGTCCAAATGGTATGAAAACTTCTACGGCTCTCCACACTTTCTAGATCTACAAAAAAAAAAATTAAATTGGAATGATATCTGTTTTTATGTTAGCGTGACAAAAATTGTGACACTCGTGGTCTTCAGAGACCCCGCAATCAAAATAGACAAAATTCATCATCAAAATCAGAAACAACGCAGAACACATCGACAGAAATGGCACAAATAAAGTGGCACACTCCCACCAATGCAAAAAACATCCACAATGCTAAATTATTTTGCTCACAACACGCGCGCACACACACACACACACACACACACACACACACACACACACACACACACACACACACACACACATATAGAGGAATACATTTTTGAGACTATAAAAACTGTTCTCTTATCATTTGTCAAATAAAATCATCCAAAATGCAGTACCACCACAAAAATAAATTGGTGACACTGACACATTGAAAATGTGCACACTCACTCACACACACACACACACACACACACACACACACACACGCACACACACATGCACACACACACACAGGAACATTTGTAGGGCTATTATTTGTCAAAATTATGGGGGGGGAGGGGGGGTTCAGTACAGAAAAATGCTAAACTTTGACAAAAATATTTTATTTTTGTTATAATTGTGATTTTATAATATTTAGATATGAATCTAACTGAATCCAACTTGTGAAAAGATATCTTTCAGTTAGTCAAATAGTAAATAGCATATAGTGGAGCTCTATGGCCATCTAGTGGTTAAAGTGATTTTTTTTTTTTTTTTTTTTACTGCATTTTCCAAAAAATGGGCATAAATGTTACATTAAACCATTTAAAATGATCCATGTTATCCCCATGAATGAAAGTTAGAAATCTGGGTCTTTTATAAAGTGAATTTTACATCAAATGCTGTTTTTTTGTAAAAAGCTTATTTAAATAAATATTTATTTATTTATTTATAGAAATTTAAAAGATATCATAAATTCTCCAAAAACTGCACAAATGTTGAGTAAAAACATTAACAAACAGAATAAAATTACATTTGTAAAAAAAAAAACTATTATCTTGTTACAAAATTAAATGTTATTGTCTGGGGTCTCTGGAGACCCCAAAAAACACCAGTGTAGACATAAATTAAGACCATCAGAGGGTTAAGATATTAGTCATTCAGTGTTTTTTTGTTTTGTTTTTAAATAATAGTAATAGATAATACTAGTATTAAAAGATAATAATAATAATATTACTACTAATTCTACTACTAACAACAATATACAAAGCACTTTTTTTTTTTTGTGGATTGGGTGCAAAGGATTGATGAGCCGCTGGGTTCATGAATATTAAATCATTTTCAGTTTTCTGTGTTCACTCGAACTGATTTGCTAAAATCAAAACAGGGTTGAGCACAAGCCAATGAGATTGCCCTTTGCGCATTAGTTCCGACCCACTACCGGAGAAACCGGCATATCTTCTGCTTGTTCCTAAAAGCAGAATAATTCCAAATGATCAACGGCAAGTCATGCGCCTTCGCACTAGAGTTTACGGTACTCTGCGCATCCATCCATTGAGTTGCATTGAAATAGTACAGATCGCTTGACAGAGCGAAACTCTCAAGCACTCAGTCAGTGTTCAACGAGTGAAAATATATCTATGCTAAACTTGTACTTAGCCTCTAACATACACACTGGCAAGTAAAATCAAGGAATTTATTTATGCCAATGTCTAATGATAGACAATGTTTAGTCGCCCAGAGTGAAGATTTAGTCACACGTGCGAGTGATTTACTCATATTCAATGTCTTGTTTTATCTTCAGTTGATTTCATCTATGGCTGTGGCTGGAAGTCAGTTGTAGTTCTTGTTTTTCTCTTTTCTGTTCTGTTCTGTGAATGTGGCCAAATGGAATTATAGTAAATGTCTTTGTAGCACTCGTTTGGATTACAGCAGTAATTAATTAACTTTTTACTTTATTATTATAATACAGATAAGAATTAGAATCCCGTCAGAAGAACTAGGTATCGCTATGGAGACGGCGGGTTAGCATAAGAAGCAACAGACAGACACGAGTAATTTAGAAATATAATTAGTTTAAATTTGATTTGGAAAGAAAATAGAAAGTAAATAAAATAAATGACAGGATCACAACAATAGACAATACAACTGACAGTAAATTTCCACCTCGAGGGCACTCTTGTCGGTGTGTTCAAATATGTACCCACATAGTCAGTTTAACACATAAGACAAAAATAAAATAAACAAATAAGGTATCACTAAAAGAGTATAATCTCTCTCTCAAACGGTCTTCAAGTGTCTCTCATGAAAAGTTAAATGGTCTCTCAAATCTGGGTGGTAGTTGACCATACACCCTCAAAAAAGAAAGAAAGAGAAAGTTCTTTAAATCGAATTTTGTCGTGCTTCAACGAGTTTCAGTGGAAACTCAAGGAAAGGATATCGAGCCTCCTCTCCACCACGTGATGTCTTCTTTTCTACAAACTGGATTGGCTCGCCATCAAACTCGCAGTCAACAGGATGTACAGAAGGTCGTGTAGTAGGTCTTCACGAATCAAGAAGGAAAAGAAAAGAAAAAAGAAGAAAAACAAAGGAGAGAAAAAAAACCTGGCCTGATCACAGACCAGAACATTCATTTAGTACATTTCAAAATAAGTTCCACGTCTAAGATCCAGAATAACATCTAATACACAATTACAATTTCTTCATGAACTAATATGATTACATTCGTTTACCTCTGAATCACTAGCTCTCTTTCATTCAAACACGTGACCAACAATGGTGACGCTGAACTCTGAAATGAACAAATAATAACCATGCGGTTCACTATGACCGCTCAATCTGAAGTAATCACATAAACAGTAACATACAAATATCTTTTTCTTCACATAACTAATTAACTAATTTACCTTTATGATCGATTTTTCTTTTGCTCTCACTCAGGCGCACCTCGCGTGTGATCGTAAAATGGCGTCGATGAACTGCAATGTACAATGGCCATGCGCGCTCTCACTCGCGCACCTCGTGCGTGATCGTTAAATGGCGCCCGTGAACTGCAATGTACAATGACCATGCGGTTCACTTTAGACATTTATTACTACTCGGATCAAAATACAATTTCAAAGAAAATAACCAGTCCACAGCAACTAATTTAATGTTTAGTAGCAGTAATTCTATCCTATTATGAAGTATTAGTCTTTTTTATATCACTAATTATATGATACTGACTCACCTAGTATAATTTTTTCCTCTATTCAGTCGGCTTCTTGTTCAAAATGCATCAAATCAACTGAATCTCAATTTCTCAATACTTTTTGCAAAGATTTTGAACCTCAGATATAAATTGGATCACGACGATCGGATTGCGTCTGCTCCTCAATCAAGCTCGTCTCTTCTGTCATCGCGCGCATGCTCGTTAACACCCATGACGTTAATGACAGAGAGCTCTCATTGGTTGATCGCTGAGAATTTATTCTAGAATAAATTCATTTTTTTCTTAATATTCTTAATCTTAATTATCTCTTATCGACTTTTATTAAGGGAAAATCATTTAACTAAATTGTGTAAATTAAATAATCAACTTTATTAAACCTGTGTTACATTCTCCCCTCCTAAATTCATGCAAGTCCCTTTGCATGTTATGCTCGGCTGACTGGTGACCACACCGTGTAAACCATTGGGCAGCAAGGGAAGGATATTCAGATTTTCATCTCCACCAAGAGATTTAACAAAAGCCGAATTCAGACCTTGGAACAAAGATTGGACCACATATATTAATGGGTTTCCCGGTTGAAAATAAGTAAGTCGCTCTGGTTCTCCTCTCTGTCTAACGGAACGCCTCGGTAAGGTGTCCATCTCATCTTCTGATTGTTGTTCTTCTCTTTCAGGAACATCTGAACTTTCAACAACACTGGTTACTTCAACTTCATCAACTGAACTACCCATTACGGCTTCGACTTGGCCCTTACCAGGTAAATTACTTTGTCCAAGGGTGCCGGAAACATTAAGAGGTAAGTGCTCATCGAGTGTGTCTACAGGTAAGTATTCACCAGGTTTATCAACTGGTAAGGCTTCCATAAATAAATTATTACTCTGGTCGCCCTGCAAGGTTTCGCCGATAGGGAAAGTTTGTTCTGCCGAGTTATCAGCAGAATCAGTGTTTACTGTCTCTCTTTCCATACAGATATCATGAACTGTGGAGAAATGTGCTGTCTCTATACTTGGAGTATGGCTGTACTCACAATACGAATTTCCTTCGTCGGAATCAGAGAGAGAAGTGTCATCAATTAACAGAACCTTAGGATTCTGTCGTGTTCGAGGTCTCGAAATGGATTTGTTTAGAGCGGTTGGTTCAACTTCGGGAGACGGTAAAAAACCCACACGGCAGCAACAGATCTCTGTGAAGAGTACGCAGAGGACCGTCCTTTCTCTCGGGACGAACAGTATAAACTGGCAATTCAGCTGCCTGACTCACCACAACATACACCTCAGACTCCCACTTGTCTGCTAACTTATGTTTCCCGCGTAGCCTAACGTTCCTCACCAACACTCGATCACCAATCTCCAAAGAGCAATGAGTTACGGATTTGTCAAACCTAGCTTTGTTTCTTTCTGCACTTTTTGACATACCACGTGACGCAAGTAGATAACTCTCCTTCAGATTGGTTTTCAGATGCTTAACGTACTCGGAATGAGACTGCCACGGACCATCTTGATACGGCAACCCAAACGCAAGGTCGACAGGTAACCTGGGTTGACGTCCAAACATCAATTCGTAGGGAGTGAACCCAGTGACCTCATGTTTCGTGCAATTGTACGCATGAGCTAAGGGTTTTACAAAATCTCTCCAACGAACCTTGTCCTTTTCTTCTAAGGTACCTAACATACTGAGCAAGGTCCAATTGAAACGTTCGACAGGATTTCCCCTGGGATGATAAGGGGTTGTCCGGGATTTCTTAACACCTGCCATTTCACAGAGCTCTTTGATGGTGCGTGATTCAAAATCTCGGCCCTGATCGCTATGAAGACGCTCGGGGAACCCATAGTGCACAACAAAATTTTCCCAAAGACATTTCGCTACCGTTCTTGCCTTTTGGTTGGGTGTGGGGACTGCCACAGCATATTTGGTAAAGAAATCAGTGATTACCAAGATGTCTCTCGTATTACTTTTGTCTGGCTCTAATGAGAGAAAATCCATACAGACCAACTCTAAAGGTCTTGTGGCCTGGATATTAACCAACGGTGCAGCTTTTTGAGGCAATGATTTCCTCCTCACACAATGACAGCATGTCCTGATCTTTTGTTCTACTTTCGCAGCCATCTTAGGCCAATAAAAACGAGACCTTACCAAATCTAGAGTTCTCTCTACCCCCATATGACCCATACTGTCATGCAAACTGCTCAATACGGAGGGCCTCAGTTTCTCAGGTAGCACGAGTTGGTAAGTAACTAATTCCTCTACCTGCCGCTTCCGATAAAGCACCCCATCTTTTAACTCAAGACGGTTCCACTCTCTTAAAAAGAAAGGAAGATCTGGGAGTTCCCTCCTGACTGTTGGTGGAGGCTTTTCTCCCGACTCTAAGAAAGACACTACTTCCCGAATGACTGGATCTGCCCTTTGCTCGTCACAGAGGTTCCCTGACAGGTAAGATACAACAGGTAACCCCTCTAAATCACCTTCTTGTTCGTAACTATCAGGTACAGCATCAGGGTAAAGTGCAAGAGATTCAACAAAAGCAGCACCAGACCCAACGTCCGTTGACTGTCTGACCAGATGTTTCTCACATATAGCTTGAACTACGTCAATTGCGGTGTTACAAGAATCTGCAGCTTCCGTGAGATGATTCTGCATAAACTGTTGAATTCGTTCGTACTCTTTTTGAGATAAAGGATTTTCGGGCAACTGTTCCTGCGGTCGCCTTGATAGACCATCAGCATCAGCATTTAGCTTGCCTGCTCTGTACTGTAACTTAAATGAAAAAGTGGAAAGGGCAGCGAGCCACCGGTAGCTAGTCGCATCTAGTCTCGCCGTGGTTAGAACATACGTTAGAGGGTTGCTGTCTGTAACGACGGTGAATTGGCTACCATACAGATAATCCCTAAACTTTTCAGTTACTGCCCATTTAAGGGCAAGAAACTCAAGCTTATGCGCCGGGTAATGGGACTCACTGCGGGACAACCCTCTACTTGCATATGCAATGACTCGCATCCTCCCTTCCTGTTCCTGATACAGGGCTGCTCCTAATCCCTTGGTGCTGGCATCTGTATGCAGGAAGTAGGTAAGTCTAGGGTTAGCAAAGCCCAACACAGGCGCAGTAGTTAGGTTGTCGATAACAGACCGAAACGCTTCTTCACAAAGTGGCGTCCAACGGTCTCCGAACGACTCTTTAGGGTTATGGTATGGACCCTTACTCTCACTCCGTTTAACACTTTTCCTAGTCG
The DNA here is from genome assembly GCF_965113295.1 of Leuciscus leuciscus. NCBI lineage: Eukaryota > Metazoa > Chordata > Actinopteri > Cypriniformes > Leuciscidae > Leuciscus > Leuciscus leuciscus. Next base: position 60,356,089 of record NC_138725.1, read on the forward strand.
GCGGATACCCTACAGTCAAGTCGGTGAGTGGTTTCACGACCCTAGAGTAATCCTTAATAAATCGGCGGTAATAGCCCGAAAAGCCCAAAAACGACCTCAATTCCTTAAGGTTTTTGGGACTCGGCCAGGTTTTTAAGGCTTGTATTTTCTCCGGATCAGTCTCAACGCCGCGCTCAGACACAATGTACCCTAAATAACGAACGGAAGTCTGAAAGAATTTACATTTCTCAGGGGCTAGTTTTAGCCCATACTCTTTGAGCCGAGAAATAACTTTTAACAGCCGTCTCTCATGCTCTTCCAAGGTTTCAGAAAATATAATCAGATCATCCAGGAAGACAAGTACTTCTCTGAGATTGATATCCTCCATACACTTCTCCATCAATCTCTGAAAAGTACTTGGGGCATTAGTGACCCCCTGAGGCATGCGATTAAACTCCCAAAACCCCAGGGGACAGACAAAGGCGGTTTTAGGTTTGTCTGCTTCTTCCACCTCTATCTGGTAATACCCAGATTTCAAGTCAAGTACCGAAAACCATTTCGATCCGGTTAAAGCGGAGAACGTCTCCTCGAGATTGGGTAATGCATATGCGTCTTTAACGGTTTGTAGGTTTAACTTCCTATAGTCTATGCACAACCGTACATCCCCGTTTTTCTTCCGCACTACTACGATAGGTGAAGAAAAGGATGACTCAGACTCTCGGATAACGTTACTCGCAAGAAGATCGCGCAGATGTTTGCGGACGGCTTCCAGATCGTGCGGATGGATCGGTCGCGCCCTATGTTTAAAGGGAGTTTCATCATTAAGTTGTATACGATGTTTCACTTTTTGTGTATGCCCAAAATCTAGATCGTGCTGACTGAAAACATCAGACATTTCTCTGAGTTTTTCTGAGATGCGATCCCGCCATTCTTGAGACAATGGGGACTCACCAAAATTCACGGCGAAATTGGATTCCTGAGTAGGTAAGTGCTCACTAGCCGGGGAAACACTCGACTGAGGAAGCACGGACTCAACTGCATGCAGCTCTGCTATTATGCATCGTGGGGGAATGGCTATATCATGCTCGGTTTCGTTTTTTAGTACCACAGGCAACAAGACAGACTGACTACTAGAAGGGGTAAGTAAGCAGCGCTTCACAAACACACCACCAGGCAAGGAGGAATCGGACGGGTGTTCTACCACTACACGCTTATCTATCCCACCTGATACTGCAACCGAGCCCTTCACTACGACAGTTTGACCAGGGGACATGACCTCCGGTACGTTTCCTCTTAATCTCACATGACCCAGAATGCCACTCGTGTTCTGCTTTCGCCTTGTTTCAAGGGTTTTCAAAACCACTCTATACCCAAATAGAGATGGCTGGTGCTTCGGGGATTCTGCCTGTAACTGCTGCTCATAAAGGATGTCAAGAGTGTTGGTACCTATTAAGATCAACGGCTGAGCGTGAGACTTCACATCTGGAACAACTAAAGCTACCGTGTCCACTTCAATAGTCATACCCAAAAACTCTTCAGGGAACGTGATGTCTACCTTTACGTAACCCTCGTACGGAACGGACAACCCATTTGCGCCTTCTACCTCTAATATATCGTCAAGAGGGTTAATCGGGTGCTCTGATAGGTGTTGTTCATAAAAAGACTTAGGCACAGTTGTGACCTGCGATCCAGTGTCGAGTAGACAATGACATTTTTTACCAGCTATGCTGACTTCGGCAACACATCTAGCACCAACTAAGCCCTTAGGTAGGTTTGCACTTCGCTTCCTAGGAGTTTGGCATTTCTTGAAGACACGATTTATAATGGGACCACTCGACTTAGATTCAGTTCCTGTATGTCCCACGACTGCTTCTAGTTTAAATCAGAGCTAGGGGAGGGATTCTGTGACTCCCACTGTAACTGTTTCTCCCTTAACAGCCTACGTTTAGTAGCAACAAGCTCGGGATTTGGCTCAGAACTACAGGACGATGCAATGTGGCCATCCTCACCACATGTGAAACAGTACCACGGCCTAGGCCTATCAGTTGACTTCTTGTTGACCGGAGATACACTCGCAGCAGCCCCTGACTTCCTTTGATCAGGTGGTGCAGGCTTTTTGGCTACCTCTCGCGACGGAGTTCTCTTTGGATGTTTAGGTCGGACTGCAAGATTAGCTAGCTGACTCTGAAGCTTGACAATCTGCTTCTTTAACTCTCGCGTTTCAGTTTCAAGAGGGCTCACTCTAGGAGCTTCGTCTTGTTCTAACTCAGCAGAAACCCACGCTTTCTGAGAGTGCATAAACGCTCTCTGCTTAGAAGACCCAAGGTGTTGCTTCATTCAAGTTGCTTTCGCAGTATGTCTATCCTCCTCTGTACGAAGCATAAGGAGAAGCTGTGCAAAGGAAGGAGGATTGTTTCGCTTTTGCTCTAGTCGTAGTTCGGCGATTAAGTCATTATCCCAGCAGCCCCTGCAAAACTGCTTTAGGAGATGCTTATCTGCCTCTGCTCGGACAATACCATCTCTTTTGACAGTTGCACTTAAAGCTGACTGTAACCTGTACAGATAAGTAGATGGCCTTTCACCCGCATCCTGCAACGTGTTCATGAATTTCGCTAACAGTTCGTTCCCGTCCTCCACAGCCCCGAAAGCGGAGTCCAACAGCTGGAGGTAAGCGGAAGGAGGAGATTCAGGATTCAGATGCTTTATAACATCCGCCGCAGGTGGTAAAAGACTGTCTAGTATTCGCCTAGACGCATGCAAATCGGACAAAGAGGGATCTTTCAAAATGAATTCGACACTAGAAAGCCAAATGTCGTAATCTACCTCGTTTCCAGGCCTGGGGCATTTTCCTGAAAACACTCTGAGGTGTTTGGTTCAAGTGATTGCAACGCTTGATTACTGTTGTACTCGACAATCATGTTGTGGTAAAACTCGGATTCTTTGTCGTCGATACGCACGGTTTTAGCAAATGACCCGTGTCGTTTCAGAACATCAAACAATTCGTCATCGCTCTCAGTGTCTGTTAAACCACTGACTATTACGGAGTTTGGGATAATAATCCCTTCAGCTTCAATAATCTCCATTATCGTCGCTTGCTTAAAAGCAAAAGATGAAAGGAAAGGAAAATCAAATGTGTAGCTGTTAGTTCTCTGCAACAGCGCCGTCTCCTGGCTGGCTCGCCAAAGTTTATGTAGCACTCGTTTGGATTACAGCAGTAATTAATTAACTTTTTACTTTATTATTATAATACAGATAAGAATTAGAATCCCGTCAGAAGAACTAGGTATCGCTATGGAGACGGCGGGTTAGCATAAGAAGCAACAGACAGACACGAGTAATTTAGAAATATAATTAGTTTAAATTTGATTTGGAAAGAAAATAGAAAGTAAATAAAATAAAATAAATGACAGGATCACAACAATAGACAATACAACTGACAGTAAATTTCCACCTCGAGTGCACTCTTGTCGGTGTGTTCAAATATGTACCCACATAGTCAGTTTAACACATAAGACAAAAATAAAATAAACAAATAAGGTATCACTAAAAGAGTATAATCTCTCTCTCAAACGGTCATCAAGTGTCTCTCATGAAAAGTTAAATGGTCTCTCAAATCTGGGTGGTAGTTGACCATACACCCTCAAAAAAGAAAGAAAAAGAAAGTTCTTTAAATCGAATTTTGTCGTGCTTCAACGAGTTTCAGTGGAAACTCAAGGAAAGGATATCGAGCCTCCTCTCCACCACGTGATGTCTTCTTTTCTACAAACTGGATTGGCTCGCCATCAAACTCGCAGTCAACAGGATGTACAGAAGGTTGTGTAGTAGGTCTTCACGAATCAAGAAGGAAAAGAAAAGATAAAAGAAGAAGAAAAACAAAGGAGAGAAAAAAAACCTGGCCTGATCACAGACCAGAACATAATTTAATAATAATTTGTTACATTTTATATAGCGCTTTTTCTGAGACCTCAAAGCGCTTTACATAGAAGGGGGAATCTCCTCAACCACCACCAATGTGCAGCATCCACTTGGATGATGCGACGGCAGCCATATTGCGCCAGAACGCCCACCACACACCAGCTACTGGTGGAGAGGAGACAGTGATGAAGCCAATCAGTATATGGGGATGATTAGGAGGCCATGATAGACAGAGGCCAAGGGGCAAATTTGGCCAGGATGCCAGGGTTACACCCCTACTCTTTCGAAAGACATCCTGGGATTTTTAATGACCACAGAGAGTCAGGACCTCGGTTTAACGTCTCATCCGAAGGACGGTGCTCTTTTGGCAGTATAGTGTCCCCGTCACTATACTGGGGCATTAGGACCCACACAGACCACAGGGTGAGCGCCCCCTGCTGGCCTCACTAAGACCTCTTCCAGCAGCAACCTGGTTTTTCCCAGGAGGTCTCCCATCCAGGTACTAACCAGGCTCAGCCCTGCTTAGCTTCAGTGGGCAACCAGTCTTGGGCTACAGGGAGATATGGCTGCTGGCATAGTACTAAACTGCTGGCATAGTACTGAACATAGTACTGAAATGTACTAAACATTCATTTAGTACATTTCAAAATAAGTTCCACGTCTAAGATCCAGAATAACATCTAATACACAATTACAATTCCTTCATGAACTAATATGATTACATTCGTTTACCTCTGAATCACTAGCTCTCTTTCATTCAAACACGTGACCAACAATGGTGACGCTGAACTCTGAAATGAACAAATAATAACCATGCGGTTCACTATGACCGCTCAATCTGAAGTAATCACATAAACAGTAACATAAAAATATATTTTTCTTCACATAACTGATTAACTAATTTACCTTTATGATCGATTTTTCTTTTGCTCTCACTCGGGCGCACCTCGCGTGTGATCGTAAAATGGCGTAGATGAACTGCAATGTACAATGGCCATGCGCGCTCTCACTCGCGCACCTCGTGCGTGATCGTTAAATGGCGCCCGTGAACTGCAATGTACAATGACCATGCGGTTTACTTTAGACATTTATTACTACTCGGATCAAAATACAATTTCAAAGAAAATAACCAGTCCACAGCAACTAATTTAATGTTTAGTAGCAGTAATTCTATCCTATTATGAAGTATTAGTCTTTTTTATATCACTAATTATATGATACTGACTCACCTAGTATAATTTTTTCCTCTATTCAGTCGGCTTCTTGTTCAAAATGCATCAAATCAACTGAATCTCAATTTCTCAATACTTTTTGCAAAGATTTTGAACCTCAGATATATATAAATTGGATCACGACGATCGGATTGCGTCTGCTCCTCAATCAAGCTCGTCTCTTCTGTCATCGCGCGCATGCTCGTTAACACCCATGACGTTAATGACAGAGAGCTCTCATTGGTTGATCGCTGAGAATTTATTCTAGAATAAATTCTTTTTTTTCTTAATATTCTTAATCTTAATTATCTCTTATCGACTTTTATTAAGGGAAAATCATTTAACTAAATAGTGTAAATTAAATAATCAACTTTATTAAACCTGTGTTACATCTTCTTTCCTTAGTTCGTTTCTCTTTTGAGGACCATGTGGCCATATTTCCAATCTTGATTAGGAGACCATCAGTTCCTGTTCTTTATGACCCAGGAAAAGGTAAGACCACAACCCACTAATTAAAACACTACAAAACAGCATGCTACCATGGCATCAGATATGCTTGTTATATCAAATATACCTACACATCTATAAAGTTTGTAAAACCTGCTAATGAAATGCACCTACTTCTCTCTCTTTTGCAATTCAGATATTAACTCACAAGTCACCATAATTACCAAGACATTTCTGAGGTATAAGGAGCTGAACGTCCTCATCCAGAGTATCCGGAAGTTTTACCCAAATATCAAGATCATTGTTGCAGATGACAGCCTGAAGCCTGAAAATGTGTCTGGAAACAACATTGAGCACTACATCATGCCTCCTGCACAGGTACACACTTCTGCCCCAACACTTCAATTGATCTAATGCTATATTTCACACATCTTGGATTTTAAGCGTAGATTACCTGGGAACTAATGACTGTTGATGATTATTTGGTACCGCAGGGCTGGTTTGCAGGCAGAAATCTGGCTCTGTCCCAAGTCAGAACTAAATACTTCCTGTGGGTTGATGATGACTACTTGTTCTTGAAAGAGACAAGGGTCGAGAGTTTTGTGGAGATTATGGAAGCGAATCCAGAACTAGATGTTGTAAGTATGGAATTATATTCTTTAGAGGGGTGAAAGATCTTGGAGCACTACAGCACTGTTAAACAAGCTCTTTTTCTCTTGTTAGCTTGGTGGTGAGGTCTCAGGGGAGCAGTTCCATTTCATTCTCGAGTATGATGAGGGAGATGAAGAAGAAGGTGGATGTTTAAAGCGTATTAATGGAGGGTTTCATCAGCCACTTTCTGGATATAATGAATGCTTTTTAGTAGATGGCGTTGTTAATTATTTCTTGGCGAGGACTGAAGCGGTGCGAAGAATTGGCTTTGACCCATTCCTTAAAAGAGTTGGACACACAGGTAAACATACAAAATTTTACATCAGTAAAACATCTTCATTGATTGATTCCTAGCACATTTAATTCTTCGACTTTTTAATTCTTAAATTCTCCTTTTCTTTCATTTTTCCCACAGAGTTCTTCATCGATGCACTTGGAAAACTGTTAGTTGCTTCATGCAAGGGACTTTCTATTGGTCACCAGACACATCGGGCACAAAACGAATATGACTCATACCGGACTCAAGGGAAACTTGAAGAGAAGAGAAAACTGGCCCATCATTTCTTTAAGAATTATCTTAACTACATCAAGTACTGATTAGTATTAATTACTGATCTTTTTTTTTTTAAATAATCAACTACAAATCGCACCGATCTGCCAGTCACAACACTTTACAGTAGTGAAAAATGTATTTCTGGTTATGGAGTGCTATTGAGAAGACGCGTATTAACGACCCTCCTATATTGTTTGAGTAAAAAAATCCTTCAAACTCACTTAAAACTTTATCACATCTTTAGTTAATTAATACACAAAGATTAAGTCGCAAGATTCTGATCACGTGGACAAACTAAGAGAGATAGAGGAGGATGACGACAGTGAATCTACGAAAGTAACAGAGTTGAACCCCAGCAATGCAGATGTTTTACAAGTCTTTAAAGAAATGGACAAGCGAGTTACAAGTAAAATCGACGGTGTTATGTCAGCAATCAAAGAGGTGAAGGAGCGAGTGAAAGAGGCCAAGGAACACATCTCTGGAGCGGAGGATGAAATCGTTCAACTACGAGCTCACACGAGCTCGCTTGAATCAAGTTAAAAAGCGAAAGAAACCTAAAATTCTCGGGACAGCAGCATGTGTCCAAATTTAAATCTTGACCGTTCTATTTCATCAGAAACGATCTGTAAACAGGGCTTTAAGTGTAAAATACTGAACTTGTCCTTTAAGGTATGTGTGTCTATAAAAGGGAATGTGCCTCCTAATAGGAAATGTAAAAGATTATGGTGGAGACAAAGAATGTGAAATTTTTTACCTGGAATTGTAGAGGTAAAAAAAAAAAAAAAAAAAAAACAGGTAATGGACAGGATCAAACAATTACAGGCGCAAGTAGTTTTTCCTTCAGGAAACTCACATGGTAAAAAGTGAGACAATAAGGATTCATCGGAGATGGCAAGGGCAAGTTTTTGCTGCCTGTCACACTTCTAATGCAAGGGGAGTAATGACTTTAAATCATAAATCAGTCCCAATACAGGTTCAGAAGGTAACTAAAGATCCATTAGGAAGATATATTATGCTACAGTGTACCATTTTTTTTTTCAGAAAAGATCAATTTAATTAATGTAAATGGTCCAAATGATGACAACCCCAATTTTTTTTAATGATTTGTGTTTGCTAACTGCTAGTTTGCCTGGATACTATCTTATAGCGGGGGATATGAATTGTGTACTAGATCCTACCAAAGATCGTTCCACAGGGATTGATAAAACGCATACTAAAGCTAGGAAGTTGATACAGGAATTTATGAAAGACCTTAATTTATCAGATGTTTGGAGGGATCTTAACCCAGCAGCAGTATCATATTTATGTTACTCTGGTATGCATCAGACATACTCACGTATTGATTATTTTCTTGTATCGGCAAACTGCTTAACAAAATAACAGATTGTATCACAGCATAGTCATCTCTGATCATGCAGCAGTATCCTTATCATACAAAACTACAAAATTCATAATGAACCCCCTAGATGGCGCTTTCAGATAGGATGGCTTCGGGATCCAGAGTTTATAGAATATATGAATAAACAAATTGATCTGTATTTTGAAATTAATCATTCTGAAACATCTCCTGGTATTAGATGGGAAGCATTCAAAGCTTTTATTTAAGGACATATTATTTGTTTTTGCAGTTCAAAAGCCAGGAGGTCTAGACAGGAAATGAAAAAATTAGAAGATCAGATCAAAAAATTAGAAAATATTTTCCAGAAAGCTACAGACACAGTAGAAGCAAACAAGAAATGATTATTACTCCGGTCCCGGAGTAATTTTTATGAATATGGAGATAAAACTGGTCGGTTACTTGCATGGTCCGACAACAACAAACTGAACGTACCATCACAGTAATTAAGAGTTCAACAGGAACTATATTTGACCCTATAGAGATCAATGAAGCATTTAGAAATCATTATAAAAAACTCAATAGTTCAGAGTGCTCATTAAATTTGGATACACAGACGCCATTTTTAGATAGTCTGAATATACCACAGATTTCAATTGAAGAAAAAAACTAGTGGGTTAGGTTACTTTATAATAGCCCTACAGCAGAAGTGTTGACAAATAATATGGCTACCATTTAGCATATCAAGAGGGTGCAGACAAGGTTCACCCCTTTCTCCTCTTCTTTTTGCCATCTCCATCAAGCCTTTTAGCAGTAAAAAGACATGGGGAATTAACAGGCATTAGGATTAGACGGATAGAACATAAAATAGCATTATTTGCTGATGATGTAATTCTTTTTCTAAAACACCTTGATACATCAATACCTGCTTTATTAGATCTTATTAATACATTTGGAGAAATTTCTGGATAAAAAATTTATAATTCTAAAAGTTCCATTCTATATCTAAATGAGATTGACAGACAGCAACCTATGTGTGCTGCAACCTTCAATATCGTTAGGGTTGCAAAGGGGCGGACAATTTCCGGTAAATTTCCGGAAAGTTTCCAGTAAATTTCCATGGGAAGTTAAGGCCATCCTTAAAAATATTCTTGTTTGCCGTAACCCGACCGACCCTGTCAATTTAGTACCGACCCAATTATTATTCTTTTTTCCCCTTTTAGTCCGACCGACTTGCCGGTTGTAAACTTGCGTTAAGACCGACCGATTTTTTTTTAACTCTTAAAACAACTAATACAAATGCAATAAAATAATATTAGTTATTAAGTATTGTGAATATAAATTGCCTAGACCTACATACAAACATAAGCTACGTTCTTTCTTTTAAATAAAAACCCGTGGCGCGTCATCTATGATTATGTTTACACCATTGGTTAACGCATCACACTACAGCCTGCAAGCTAAGTTCGCTTCGTTTCATTCACTGTCAATGGTTCGCGCTTGGTAATGATGGCTGCGGCTTTACTCTAAAGATTATTTAATTTTTATATGTTGTTGAATATGGTTTATTAAAAAATAAACATGCGAGAGCGTGTTATAGGCTATATGTCATGTTCTCTTACGAGAGGTTCTCTCGTATTGCGTAAGTAGCTTACGCTGCGGGAAAAATATGTAGCGTCTGGACCAATCAGACACACAAATTATTCATTTATTTAATGAATAATCTGTGTAAACTCACTCTCCCAAATAAGGCCTGTGAAACGTTCCCCAAATGAAGCTAACACACTGGCAGGACGCGGTGTCTTGTTACAGGACACACACTGAAACTGATTTTACGAGCGAAAGGAATGTCCTGAGAGCTGCGACTCTCACTTAAATTGCAGAGGAAGAGAAATAAAAACCCTGTTAATCCTATATGTATTCTATATATAACCACTTGATAAATGTGTAAACATGTATCTAATTTTTCCCATCTCATGATTTTCCCTTTTATGTGGTGTTTGTATTCTTGTAAACTCAATTGGGTTAATGTTTCAGACTTTGCATATTATGGTTAACCAACATTATATGTGCGGCATTTTTGGTCTCTATAAACTCCAATCTTCATCCCCGTTTTGTTAATTTACATTACATTCTGCTAACTTTGTGACGCATTAGTATTATAAGCATCTTAAAGATTCTTGTGTTAAACATCCAATCAAATTGCATGTTCAAAGGGACAATGGGTCGTAAAAATTTCCCTCCAAAGGGAAATCTTCTCATTGGCTCACACAGCTCCAGAGGTTGTGCCATCTTCACGCTTTAAAGTCACTGATCAGCTCTTAGCTCTCTCTTAGTCCTTTTCTGAAATGCTGACGTGAAGATGATGCTGAACTAGAAGCCTCTAAGGACCCACCAAGCTTGTGCCAGGCTGCGGCCTTGTCTTTCCATTCACCAAAGATACTCTGACTACCACTGGTTCTCTCTCATCAAGACCACATCAGCAAAGATCAACTGGAGCCTCAACAAATTGCATCAGGACACTTTAATTCAAATGGGCGAGACATGGAAGTATCAAACTTAGTCTCATTATTGGATACATTAAGTATCCTTACCCCTTTAAAGAAGGGCGTGTTAGAACTAAACTGATGGTTTGCTCAAGGCTGTTGATCTGCTGAATTTCAAACAATGCTATAACTTCTTGCTTTCCTGTATTCTGCTTCAGCTCTTTTTCCCTTGGTAAACTGTATGCATGTATGTGTGTGTATGTTAGAGTAGTTTAAGTGTTTAGACTAGTTAATAAAATCTTGTTCATGTCACACGTAAAGTTGTCCGTGTCTCAAGCTCATAACTGGAGTCACTAATCATTTAGATCTTAGTTACTGCTCTTAATAGTATTGTAAATTAAGAAAGACATTTTCCATGCCCCAGAAATGTACATTTCTTAGAGTTAGTAAACAATTGATCCTGAGTGTTCATGGGACAAATAGGTTAATTGATTGTAATATTAATTTACGACAGTAAATTAATTATATTAACTAATCCAAATATTCATAATCAATTATAACCAGTTATTATTGATTATTAATATTTCATATAGAGCTAATTTGCTACAAAGTGCATCCATCCATGATAAATACATCCATTCACTGCCATTATAAAACTTGGAAGAGCGTGAGTAAATCATGGGCTAATTTTCATTTTTGGGTGAACTGTCCCTTCAAGAGAGGAATTGCAGGCATCTAGAGAAGCGGTGCTGGTGCAGTTAAAAGCTGAGATCGCAGTACCGTTTAATGATATCAAGGCAAACATTTCCTCACTGCGCGAAGAAACAAAAGCGGACATATTCGTGCTATTCATGATGAGCTAGCCGGAGAGCTTGTACGTCTCCACTCGGGACACGCAGGGACAATCAGTAATGTCGAGGAAATGGGAAATACAATCAGTGTAACGATGGATAGAGTAACAGAGATCGCCAAAGAATGTAAGAAATTACAGAACAAATGCCTGGATCTAGAAAACAGAAGCAGGAGACAAAAAGGAGCCGAGGGTGGGAACATGATCAGATTCCTGACAGGATTCTTTCCCAGTGTGCTTGGTGCTGAGAACTTCAACTCTACGGTGATAATAAACAGAGCGCAACGCACTCTAGCTCCAAGGCCGACAGGGGAGGAGAGACTGAGCCATAGGCTACTTGTCCATAGGCTACATTACTACGCGGACAAACTCAAGATACTGGATCTCGGCAAGGCGAGAGGCAGACTCATGTACAAGGGAGCCCAGGTACATAGGCTATTTTCCCAGACATGAGTACGGAAGTCACCAGGTTGCGTGCGGCTTTCAACCTGGTGAAAAGAAAACGTCTCCGGTTACCTAACCTCGGTTTCCTGAGAGGAGGGAACGAGACACTGCGTCACCGTTAGGTGGCACTATGAAGAAGGAGAGACAACCCCCATAGCGCCACCTAATGGTGACGCAGTGTCAAGAGACCGACTTGAAAGGGAACGTCCCCGGTTACCTAATGGGATTTATGATAAACGTAGAAGATATAGGCCTATAAAAGGGGACTTGTAAAAGGGTGTGTAAATCTTAATGTTGAGGAGTTCGGAGTTCTTATATGGATGAATGTTGTTGTACAGTACGTAGGCCTACCTGTGTCTTCCAGCTTTTTTTTCCTTTTCTTTTTTTTCTCCCCCTTTTGTGTGGATGTGGGATTTACTCATTTATTGTACCCTATACCAATATAGATTATTGTTAGAAGTGGTATGGGATCCTTAAAGACACTTGAAGAGATTAATGTGCAGTTTGTCACCTGGAACTGTAAAGGCCTGAAAGGTGCTGTGAAAAGAGTTAATATACTTGCTCATAGGAAGCTGGGGACAGAAGTTGCCTTTCTACAAGAGATGCATCTTAAAAATCAAGTGCACAAACAACTATATAAAAATTGGGTTGGCCACATGTTCCATTCAAAATTTAATTGCAAGTCACGTGGAGCGGCTATCATAATGAATAAAAATATTCCTTTTATCACATCTGATATAATTTCGTACCCAAATGGTAGATATATTATTGTAACTGGAAAACGCCTCGGTTACGACTGTAACCTCGGTTCCCTGAAGAGGGAACGAGCGTTGCGTCGAAAGCTGACGCTATGGGAACGCTTTGCGTGATGACGTCTTGAAGCACATGTAAAATCAGTCCAATGGTGTGGCGGAACGTCAGAGGCGGGTGACGTCACGTACCAGGAAGCTATAAAAGCCGGCCCGAAACAGAAAACGAAAGCTTCATAAAGTCTGAAGTCGCGCTGACAGGCATGAAGGAGATATGGCAAGGCGACGCAACGCTCGTTCCCTCTTCAGGGAACCGAGGTTACAGTCGTAACCGAGGCGTTCCCTTTCAAGGGAACTCCCGTTGCGTCGAAAGCTGACGCTATGGGAACGTCTATACCAACGCCTCCATAGCTACAAATGTCTGTCCTGTGTGTAATCATGTGAGCAGCACTAAGAAGACAAAACATGAGACCCTAGAGTAGAGTCTAAATCCAGAGAGTAGAACCTGACGAAGGTGTGCGGTGAGGACCAGCCTGCCGCATCACAGACGTCCTGTAACGATACTCCTGATATAAGGGCCTTAGAGGCCGCCATACTCCTAGTAGAGAGCGACCGGACAGCCAAAGGAGAAGGCTGTCCAGCCGCCTCATAAGCCAGTGAGATAGTCTCAACCACCCACTTGCTCATCCTTTGCTTAGACACTGGACCTCCCTTGTTAGGGGAGCAAAAGTCACTTTTACGCCACAGGGCAGCTCTGTGGACATACGCGTCTAACGCCCGAACAGGGCAAAGCAAATTATTCGCCTCCTGGTCCGATTTCGAAAGGGAGGAGGACCTCCAAGTGCCACGAAGGAAACGAGATACCAAGGGGTCTTTCCCCACAGACATTCCACCCAAAGGACTGTGGTAAGCACCTATGGCCGCCACATAGACCTTTAAAGTGGACGGGGTCAGACCTGCAGTGAACCGTTCCTGCAGGAACTCCAGCACTGTACCAATTGGGCAGTGGACTGGGTCCAACCGACGGTCACTACACCAAGAAGTGAATACTCTCCACTTCAGGGCATAAAGTTTCCTCGTGGAGGGAGCTCTGGACTGTAGAATGGTCTCAACAACCTCGGTTGAGAGACCTGACTCTATGAGCTGGGCCCCCTCAGAGGCCAAGCCCACAGGTTCCACAGTTCTGGCCGAGGGTGAAATATCGAGCCCTCTGCCTGGGACAGAAGGTCCCTCCTGACGGGTAACTCCAGAGGATGCCCGTCGAGGAGGGACACAATATCGGGAAACCATACTCTGCCCGGCCAGCGCGGGGCTATAAAAAGCAGGCAAACCCGGTCCCTGCGAACTCTTTCCAGAACTCCCGGGAGCAGAGCAACTGGGGGAAAGGCGTACAGACGTAGCCTCGGCCACGTCTGTACCATAGCATCCAGTCCCAGAGGAGCTGGATGCGTGAAGGAGAACCAAAGTGGACAGTGAGACGTCTCTCGAGACGCAAACAGATCCACTTATAATTTCCATATCAGCTCCACCACCTCGGGGGTGGAGCCACCATTCCCCGGGCCTCGGCCCCTGTCTCGACAGAGTGTCTGCTCCTATATTCTGGACCCCGGGGATGTAGGCTGCCTTGAGTGACAGCAACTTCCCCTGGGACCACAAGAGGATATGGCATGCCAGCGCAAACCCCCTTGATATAGGCGACTACCGACGTGTTGACCGTATGTAGTACACATGGTGTCCCCTGAGACCTGTGATAAAGCTCCTCAGAGCCCGGAAGACAGCTAACATCTCTAGGCTATAGAATGCCAGGAACGATGATGGTCTTCCCACAGACCTTGAGATGAGCGACCCTCAGGATCGCTCCCCAACCCGTGAGGGAAGCATCCGTCGTTAGCAGTTTGCGACGACAAGGAGCTCCCAGCACTGGGCCCTGGGACAGGAACCAAGGTTTCTTCCACATAACCAAGGCACGTAGGCATCACCGCGTGACCTTGATTGTGCGAAATGGGTTGCCCCTCGGGGAAAAACCCTCTGGTCCTGAGCCACCACTGCAGGGGCCTCATGTGCAGCAGTCCAAAAGGTATCCCGTTGGAAGCTGCTGCCATGAGACCCAACAGTCTCTGGAACTGTTTGACAGTGAGTAGCTGGCCTAGCTTTACACTTCTCACAGCTGCCAGGATGGAATCGAAGCGTGGCGATGACAGGCGCGCCTGCATCGACACTGAATCCCAAACCACGCCTAAAAAAGTGGTCCTCTAAAATGGAGAAAGCACACTCTTCTTGGCGTTCAGCCGTAACCCCAACTCTTGCATATGGGCGAGAACAACATCTCGATGTTGAACCGCCATCTAATGCGACTGAGCTAAAATCAACCAATCGTCGATGTAGTTCGTGATGCGAATACCCCGGAGGCGCAGAGGCGCCAGAGCTGCATCCACGCATTTGGTGAAAGTGCGGGGTGATAAAGCCAGGCCGAATGGAAGAACTCGATATTGGTATGCTTTGCCCCCAAAAGCAAACCTCAGGAACTTCCAATGACACGGACGGATGGAAATATGCGTCCTTGAGGTCTATCGTGACAAACCAGTCCTCGGACCTGATCTGTGGCACGATTTGTCTCAAGGTTAACATTTTGAACTTGAGCTGCATGTACTCGTACAGAACTCGAAGATCTAAAATGGGACGCAATCCCCCGTCCTTTTTTGGAACTATGAAGTACCGGTTGTAAAACCCAGTTTCCCTGTTGGAGGGGGGTACATATTCTATGGCCCCTTTCTCTAACAGAGTGTTTACTTCCTGTTCCATAACCAGAACCTGCTCGGGGCCCACCACTGTGGGCAGGACCCCCATAAACCGCGGTGGGCGTTAATAGAATTGTATCTAATACCCTTTTTCCACGGTCTGCAGGACCCAACGAGAAACATTTGACAGTAGCTTCCACGCTGTCAAAGATTCTACTAGAGGTACCAGTCTCTCGAGACTGGTTTCTGGATTTTGTTGCTGTTGAGTAGTCGGTTCGTCGCCCTGTAACGGCGCACCGGCAGGGAACGACCAAACAGACTGCTCCAGCACCCTCCTCAGAGGGGGCGGGCATCCCGAGGCCACTACGTTTCCGGGTGGACCTTGAGATATGTGCTCGCCGGAGACCGCTGCGCCCTGTAACACCGGAGGCGGCAGGGTTGGCAGAACGGTCCCCTGAGGGCACCGAAGAGAGACGGCACCGTATTTTTCTCCTGCTGTTGAGTAGTCGGTTCGTCGCCCTGTAACGGCGCACCGGCAGGGAACGACCAAACAGACTGCTCTAGCACCCTCCTCAGAGGGGGCGGGCATCCCGAGGCCACTACGTTTCCGGGTGGACCTTGAGATATGTGCTCGCCGGAGACCGCTGCGCCCTGTAACACCAGAGGTGGCAGGGTTGGCAGAACGGTCCCCTGAGGGCACCGAAGAGAGACGGGCACCGTGAAAAGAGGTGTTAACCGCTCTGCTTCGGGGGGACTACCCTCATTTGTCCTGAGCCCTCAGACATCAGGACTTTTTCCCCAGCAGCCTTCTTGGCGGTAATAACGGTCCGCAGATCCGTTTTACCCCTCGAAGACTGCTGGGTTTGAGAGCGCCCTCCGTGTCCCCGAGGTTTTTGTGGGGGAGCACGAGAGGACACACTCTGTTTTTGAGTGGCACGATGTTCAGCGCTCTTTTTAGAGGAGTGAGGCTGCTCCCGCTCAGCAGCCTCAATGAAAGAACGGCGGGGGAGAAGTTTTTGTAATGCAGCTGCCTGTTTAGCAGCTTCCTGAGATTTAGCTACCGCACTGTTTACTGCATCACCAAATAAACCAACAGTGGAAACCGGAGCATCTAAGAGAACGTGCTTTTCTTTCTCTTTTATATCGCTCAAATTGAGCCACAGATGCCTCTCAGTGGCCACCAGGGCTGCCATAGACCGCCCGATTGATTTAGCGGTCTCCTTGGTGGCCCTGAGATACAGATCTGTGGCTCTGCGTAGTTCAGCCACTGTGTCAGGACCAATTCCCCCGCCCTCCTCTAAATCCCCCAATAATTCTGCCTGATAGGCTTGCATAATAGACATCGTATGCAGACACGCTGCAGCTTGACCAGCGGCTGCATACGATTTATGAACCAGAGATGATGTGAATTTTACTGGCTTAGAGGGAAGTGAAGGAGCTTTCAGGGAAGATGCCGTTGCTGGAGAGAGATAGCTCGCAAGCGTCTCCTCCACCTTCGGCATCTCCCCATAACCATATTCTTTATATTTGTGAATGGAAGAATAGTGGGATGTTTGTGGTGCATACACTCTGTATGAAACCGGTTTTCCCCACGATTTCGACACCTCGGTGTGGAGATCGGGGAAAAACGGAAGGCTTCTTCGCTGAGGCTGTGTACGAGATGGCAGGAAGCGTTCGTCGAGCTTACTTTTCGAACGAACGTCCTGCCTATCCTCTGGCCACTCAATAGATAGTCTGTCAACTGCTCTAGTAATAACATCGAGCAGTTCCTCAAACGCATGAGACTGAGGTGGCGAATCCTCAGACTCAGCTTCAATACTCACAACATCCAACTCCTCAGAGCTGGACAGTTGCAGTATTGGTGCCTCTATCGGGGGGGAAGAAACCGCAATGCGTGCTTCCACACCCTGATGAGAGGCACTGGATCTGTCAGATTGATGCTGAGATAAGGCAGAGCCCGTCTCAACATCCACTGACAGATCCATTTGCGAACCCCAGGTCTGAGATCGCCGCCGAGCCTCAGCCGCGGCGGGACCCGAGCCCTGGGGAACGCGATCGGGATTGAACCGAGCCAAGCGGGATCGGAGCGTGCGCAATGGAAGCGCGTCGCAATGCACACAGTCACCACCCTCGAGTGCTGACTGGGCATGCTCCTCACCCAAACAAACAACACAAAGAGTGTGAGTATCACCTCCCGTTAAATAACGCGGGCAGGGATGGACACACACTCTAAACTGCTGCTTGCTCGCCATACTGAATATATATATATATATATAATATAGACAGACAACACCAAATAACAAGGACAGATTCAACACAGAGCGCAACTGAAGACTCAGAAAGCTTTCGTTTTCTGTTTCGGGCCGGCTTTTATAGCTTCCTGGTACGTGACGTCACCCGCCTCTGACGTTCCGCCACACCATTGGACTGATTTTACATGTGCTTCAAGACATCATCACGCAAAGCGTTCCCATAGCGTCAGCTTTCGACGCAACGGGAGTTCCCTTGAAAGGGAACTCTATAATACCCCTGTAACACTGGCAAACATCTATGCTCCCCAACTACGATGATGAGAAATGTATAAACTCTATAGCAATCTTACCCAACCTTCATAGCCACAACCTAATTTTAGCAGGAGATTTTAATTTGGCGATGGACCTGTAGGCAACAACCTGTATCTAAATCAGCAAAACTGATCCAAAACTTTTTAAAATTGCAAATATAATAGACATTTGGAGACATTTACACCCCCCCAAAAAAAGATTTTAATTTCTTTTCGCAGCCACATAAATCTATTCCAGGATTGATTATTTTTTTCTTACATTTACATTTACATTTACATTTAGTCATTTAGCAGACGCCTTTAACCAAAGCGACTTACAAATTAGGACAATATTCAGCGAGTCATCATAAAGAGGCAGAAGCAACAACAACGCAGGAAGTGCTCAAAATACGAAGTTCAGGTATTATTCAGAGGAGCATAAGCCTGATAAGTGATGTTTCAAAGGGAAAGGTTTTTTTTTTTTTTTTTTTTTTTTTCTATAAGGTTAAGTGCTCACGGAAGAGATTGGTTTTCAGCTGTTTTTTGAATGTTGTCAGGGATTCTGCATTCCGGATGAGGGTGGGGAGAGCGTTCCACCAGCATGGAACTGTGAATGAGAATGTTCTGGAAAGTGATTTTGTGGCTTTCTGTGATGGAACCACGAGACGTCGCTCGTTGACCGAGCGTAGGTGTCTGGTAGGGATGTAGACTCGTAGGAGTGAGTGAAAGTAGGAGGGAGCTGAGCCTGTGATAGTTCTGTAAGCAAGCGTCAGTGCCTTGAACTTGATGCGAGCAGCTAGAGGTAGCCAGTGCAGAGAGGTGAACAGAGGAGTGACGTGGGCCCTCTTGGGCTCGTTGAAGACAAGACGAGCTGCAGCATTCTGGATCATCTGTAGGGGTTTGGTTGCACATGCTGGAAGTCCAGCCAGAAGAGCATTGCAGTAGTCAAGCCTAGAGATGACCAGGGCCTGGACGATAAGTTGTGTTGCATGCTCTGTTAGGAAAGGCCTGATCTTCCTGATGTTGTGCAGTGCAAACCTGCATGATCGAGCTGTCTTTGAAATGTGATCTGTGAAGGTCAGCTGGTCATCAAACGTTACTCCAAGATTTCTGACCGATCTTGATGGGGTGATTAATGATGACTCTAGCTGGATGGTGAAGTCGTGCTGTAGAGACGGATTGGCAGGGAGGACGAGAAGCTCAGTCTTTGCCAGGTTGAGCTGCAGGTGATGTTCCTTCATCCATGTGGAGATGTCCGCCAGACAGCTTGAGACCCGTGCAGCTACTGTGGGATCATCTGGTTGAAAGGAGAGGAAGAGCTGCGTGTCATCAGCATAGCAGTGGTAGGAAAAACCGTGTGCCTGTATGATGTGTCCCAGTGATGTGGTGTAGATGGAGAAGAGGAGGGGACCAAGAACTGAACCCTGGGGAACCCCTGTGGTCAGCTGATGTGCTCTGGATACCTCACCTCTCCATGCGACCTTGAAGGACCTACCTGTGAGATAGGACTCAAACCAGTGGAGTGAAGTTCCTGCGATGCCCAGTGATGAGAGGATGGACAGAAGGATCTGATGATTCACCGTGTCGAAGGCAGCAGACAGATCCAGGAGAATGAGGACTGAAGATTTGGAAGCAGCTTCTTAGAATCTAAATTACTTTCGGCAGTAAAGCATATTGATTATGTAGCCATTGTTCTATCGGATCATGCCCCATTAAATTACAACTAAGCTTTCCTAATAGATATACTTCCAGAACCTGGCAAAGTCGTCATATACTGACGCTTTGGACATTTCGTCTACATCAAACGCACATGGCACCCTTTCGCGTCAATATGAGACGCAGATAGATATGGGCCAGAAGGCGCCTCCTAGCGGTCTAACCCTAACCCTACCCCAGACCTAAACCTACCCATAATCGAACAAAGCTCTGTGCGTCTCATATACGCTGATTTCACGCAGCCATTATTTTGAAATCGAAAGCGAGGCTCTGGTGGGAAGAAATCCGGAAGTGTCGCCTTTAATCACAGGAGAGTCGTGAATGCGATGGCGTATTGTTGTGTTTAATGATGTTGTGTCAATTCTAAAAATGTACATACATTTCTTTCATACTTTAGACTATATACAGTGAAATTCATTTATAAATAAAATATTTTTTTTATATATAATTCAGAATGTAAAAAAAGAAGCAGGAATGAACTATATACATATCCTATATTGAATATTAACATCCAATAGTGTAAATCGCGGCAGCAGCTTCAGGTTGGTAATCCAAGGCATTGTTGTTTATCTTTACTTCCGGGGTTCTTACCACCGGAGCCTCACTTTCAATTTCAAAATGGCGGCTGCGTGAAATCAGCGTAATGCGTTTGATGTAGACGAAATGTCCAAAGCGTCAGTATATGACGCCCTAGGATAAGAATGCGTTGGATGAGACACATGTTGAGTTTATAAGATCCCAAATAGATTTTTATATGCAAGTCAACAAAACACCAGAAGTCTCTAAAAGAACATTATGGGAAGCTCAGAAAACTATCTCTCTTTATGCATATCGGACTAAAACACAAAAAGAGAATAAACAGAAACTATTGAACAAATTTCAGAAATAGGTCAACAATGTGCAACAATGTGTAATCTCCTGCTACTGAACTTCTGGCAAATAGGATAACACTTCAAACAGAATTTAATCTTTTATCGTCAGCTGAGACTGCAAAATTGATAAATCGCTCCAGATATAATTATTATGAAAATGAGGATAAAATATGAAAATATTTGGCTCATCAGATAAGAGTTTTTGAAACATCAAAATTAATAACGAAATTCACACAGGTTCTGGTTGTATAATAAGAGATCAATTAGAAATCAATCAATAATTTAAACTATTTTATGGTAAACTATATTCTGGAATCAACAAAAGAAGTCAAACACTTGGACGATTTCTTTGATAGTTTAGACATCCCTTCCATTAATGAAGGAGATAAAAACTATTAGAGGAACCTATTACTCTGGAAGAGGTTAATTTTGCACTACATAGTTTACAACCTTCAAATGCGCCTGGCAACTTCTGCCAAAATTCTTTACATAAAAAAGGGAAGGACCCACTTGATCCAGCGTCATATAGACCAGTGAGTTTGCTAAATGCAGATGACAAAATATTAGCTAAAATAATGGCCATAAGGTTAGAAAATGTGCTCCCAACAATAATTCATGAAGACCATGCATGGTTTCATAAAAAATAGACAAATGGTTTTTGATTTGTTGATATAACATACTCCTCTCATTCAAGATCTCATTCTGAAATAGTTATTTCATTAGACACTGAGAAGGCCTTTGACAGGGTTGAGTGGGATTATCTCTTCATAGCCCTGGCGAAGTTTGATTTCATCTCCACTGACTCCACATTTATCTCATGGATAAAGCTCCTTTATGCATCCCCAATGTCATCAGTACAGACAAATGAACTAAAGTCGGATTACTTTGATAACTCGCTCTACTAGACAAGACTGCCCATTATCTCTGTTGCTTTCTGCGTTAGCAATAGAACCTCTGGCAATCTCTCTGCAAAGCTCAACTGTCTATAGGGTCTTTCGAGGTGGGGAGGAGCATAAAGTAATGTTGAATGTGGATGATTTATTATTAGCCTATATATTTCCAGTCCGTCTAAATATGTTCCTGTGATAGTTTCTGTGTTAAAAACATTTGGACAAATATCAGGGTATGGGGAAAAGGTTGGGTTGAAAGGATACTATTTCCAATTAACAATAGCTGATCAACAATCTTTGGAATACTTGCCCTTTAAAACTTCAACCCAGTTTAAATACTTAGGGATCAATGTCACTAAGATATTTGCAGATCTATATAAAGACAATCTTTCAAAATGACTGAATCAAACAATGTAGGATCTACAGAGATGGTCTCATATCCCAATCTCATTAGCAGGAAAAATGTGTAGTAGAATAAAAAAATTATTTATATTAATGTATACCAATATATATAAAGAAATGTCCTTAACACAGCCTTGATAAAATTATTTCAGAGTTTATTTGGAATAAAAGATAGAAGGCACTTTTGCAGAGGCCCATATCAAAAGGAGGAATGGAATGGCTAAATTTTCTGATTTATTACTAGGTAAGTAATATAAGTATGATGGCCTATTGGTTACAAAAACAACCCCAGTTATGGGTAAGCATAGAAAAGGCATTCTGCTATCCTTCTTTGCTTTCAGCTCTACTTTTTTCACCTCTACCAACTAAATGCCCTGGACCAATAGACAATCCTGTAGTTTCGCACACACTCAAGGTTGGTTGTCCGAAGGTTTTTTGATTGGCAAGCCCTATCATAAAAAAAAAAAATCACTCTTTCGCTCCCTCGTTTAAAAATACAATATTTGACGATTGGGTTGGAAAAGAAATGTATAGTGTTACAGACCTATTTATTGATTAAGTATTTGCATCATTTGAACAACTACAAAATGAATACAACATACCTCGGTCACATTTTTTAAACATTTGCAGGTGCGAAACTTTATTAAACAAAATAATCCATTGTATCCCAACTCTCCAAATGAATCCATAATGGAATTGATGCTTATGCATGACCCCCACAATAAAGGAGGTATTTCATATATGTGACCCTGGATCACAAAACCAGTCTTATGTTGCACGGGTATATTTGTGGCAATAGCCAACAAAACATTGTATAGGTCAAAATTATAGATTTTTCTTTTATGCCAAAAATCATTAGGATATTAAGTAAAGATCATGTTCCATGAAGATATTTTGTAAATTTCCCACCTTAAATATATAAAACATTTATTTTTGTGAATGGATGCAGCACTATCGCCAATAGAAATGGACAACTTTAAAGACGATTTTCTCAATATTTCGATTTTTCTGTACCCTCAGATTCCAGATTTTCAATAGTTGTATTTAGGCCAAATATTGTCCTATCCTAACAAACCATACATCAATGGAAAGATTATGTATTCAGCTTTCCGATGATGTATAAATCTCAATTTAAAAAAAATTACCCATAAGACTGGTTTTGTGGTCCAGGGTCACATATATATGAAACGCTATTCCAATTCACAAGCACATCAACTCTAGAACACTTCACATCTTCCTGGGAGGAAGATTTGGGTATTGAAATTACAGAGGAGCAATGGGAGGCAGACCTTAAACAGCTTCATAGCTCATCGGTATGTGCAAGACATGGCCTTATACACTTTAAAATAATGCATTATTTACACTGGTCTAAACAAAAACTCAGAAAGATATTTCCAGTTACAGACCCTTTATGCGATCGTTGTGGGCTTGCACCGGCATCATTGGCCCATATGTTTTGGAGCTTCTCAAAATGGTCAACCTACTGGAAAACTGTTTTTCAGACATTGTCAAGAATATTGCAAAGGCCTATTGATCTAGATCCCTTGATGGCGGATCTAGGCATCACAGAATCTAAGATAAAAACAGTGCTGAACACAGTATAGTTTAATTTATCAGTCTACTAGCACGAAGATTAATTTTATTAAACTGGAAACAGAAAGCTGCCCCTACACATATAAATCTAATGAGGGATGGAGAAAAATCAGATTCTCCTTGAAAAAGAAAGAAGAAAAAAATAATCAAATCTGGCAATCTTTCATAGATTACTTTAATGAAATTTAATTCTTCTGGTGATAATTAAATTGATCCCTTAATACATGCAAACATTTAAGCTATAAGAAGAGGAATAAATTAATGCTTGAGGTATATATTAGCCTAACGTCCCCATCCCCCATTTTCTTTTTTTCTTCCTTTTTTAATTTATTTAAAATAAATAAATGAATAAATGAATCATCTCAAAGATGAACTAACAATTTACAGGTTTGGAACGACTTGAGGGGGAGTAATTCATGACAAATTTTTTTTTTTCATTTTTGGGTGAACTTTCCCTTTAAAGGAAGGAAAATTATGTTATTAGCAAGGAAATCCATTCTACAGGAAATAAATAACCTTGCTCTATATTTCATAGTGAAAAGCAAAAGTGAGAGTGACATCTTTGAGTCTAATCTCTTGGATTAAGACAGTCAAGACCTTGTAATGGGATTAGCTAAGGTGACGCATTTAAGGCAAGAGGCTTGTCTCCAAGATAACAGATCACTCAGATGAGGCCTTTAATTGGCACAGACATAACAAAGGTAAAAGACCAAATACAAGATCCTTCAGATTATAGGTCAACATTTGCATTTCTCCGCCATTATGGATTTTACAACATCCTGATTTTATTTGAAATGCTTGGACATGGTGTGACTTGTCTGCTTAAACTTACAGGTGTCTTGTGCAGTGGGACAAGGAAAAGGATCAAAGATAACTCCATGTCAACAGTCACATATTACTGGTCTGTGCCTCTGTGAAGAGAGATCAGAGGTCACAGTATTTGTGTTTCTTGCCTTGAAAAACATGCATTTAAAAATTAGTGATCTCCATGTCAGTTAGCTCTATTATTATTGCTAATTATAGATGATGAGAGTATATATCAGCCAGGCTGATTAAATGCCTATTTTAAGAACAGCTTTGTCAATTGATAATGAATGATTTAATCAATAAATGATTTAAGTAAATATAGTTTACAATGAAAATTTTCAGAAAATTCAGATATTTTAGTAATACATTTGTTTCTAATATATTTACTCAATATTCCTAAAAGAAGGTGTAAATTGAATTATTTGTATATAAGCATTATGTATAAGAGATGTACATAAGCATTTTATTGTCCATCAGCAAACCCCTATATCGATCAACCACTTATTGGTTCTTCTTGATGTGTTTTGGGATGATTGACTTTTAATAAGTTGGCTCACACATTCAGTCGGTCATGTCAAGTCCACCTGCTTCTTATCCAAAACTAATTCACTTGTCAGGAGAGCAGTGGCATGTTAGTGGTGGTTGAGGAGATTCCCCCTTCCATATGTAAAGCGCTTTGAGTACCCAGAAAAGCGCCATATAAATATAACAAATTATTATAATTATGTTGACCTCTAAATTTTTTTTTACAAAGCAAAAGCACTTAAAATCATCAAATGCACAGATACATCCTCGGCACAAAATCAAAATTTTTCCATGGCACATGACATTACATAAAATGAAACCTTGTAAGAAGAACAGCCCACACACACGAACAAATAAACCGCTCTACCCTTATTCCGGGTGATTTGACCTCCTTAATTACCGAGATGGCTTAAGCTGATCAGAAATCTGGATGAAGGAAGTGTGCTTGTTGGGGATCAGTCTCCACCCCCCCTCACCTCTTACCATCTGGAGGTGATCCTGAAGAGGCGACAGCACCAGACAGAAGTGCTCAGTTCATCTCCAGACCACAAACCCTGTACATGGTCCCTTAAAGTGCAGAGAGTGAACTGTCCCCTCCATTGGCTGCCCCCCTGACCGATAGGTAAGTAAAACATAACAATGCTCTAAAGGTGATAAATCTTTATGTATGCATAATTATGTTCTAACGATGAATTATATGAATGACAATATGCATATATTAACAAAACAGCCAGATAAAGGTAACTATGTGACTACAGTAAAAGTTACGAGGAATTTTGAATGATGTAATGCTAGGCTATCTGAATGGCATCAATGTAAATTGCAGTAGTGGAAAATCTTGCCCAAATGGAACAACCATATAAATAAGTTATGACATACTTTATCATGCTCATCTGGGTAACGCTTCTTGTGTCAAAAGTTCTTGAAAATTGTATATGGTCAATTTTATGTGACATTACATTTTGTAAAATCATTTACATAAATATTTAGCCTAGGCCTTTTAATGTAGAAATGGAATTCCAAGCTTTTATGATATACACTTGTTTAATGTACTACAATTTGATATTAGATTAATATTAGCAGTTTTGTTCACACCTTAATCAGAATATAACGAGAGAAGACAAGAAGTTTTTTGTTAAATTGCAAACATCTCTAGAAACAAACAATGACAAAGCTAAACACAATGAATATTTTGTAACTTGTTGGGTGACAGACAGGTTTAAGTTGTTTGGTGTTGTTATTCAGTTATCTTGTGTAAAAATATTCAGTCTGTTTAAAATAGCAACAGAGCAGTCACTTTACAATGGCGACTCAACTGATCTTTTTCAAATATAATAGTTTAATATTACACAATCATGCGTTGAACCTGTTCTGCTCACTTGCCTTCTAAATACTAAAATCTGTAAATGCAGTGACACTTAATATAAGCATTTCCATTTCCAGAATGTGTCATACAGTAAATTGAACTTAAAGGACAAATATTGGGATATTGATCACCATATATGTATGCTAGTGCATGCTCGGATTTAAATCCCATTCCTCTCTTTACATTATGAACATTATTTTTAATCCTTTTTTGAGGTATTTGGAAATGCAAATAAAACACACAAAGTGTGCCAATGTCACAGATGTAACATTAGACCCTGTAACTTTATTTGCTCAGGGCAAGATGGCGCGGGATATGTCCGATAAGGACATCCTGAAAATGGAGCTAGAACAACTTCAGAAGGAGGTTAAGACCACTAGAGAGCCTGTAAGTTCCTCTGCCTTCTGATTTATTTGGCAGCCCAAATAAATATGTCATCCATTCTTTACATAGCCCCCTTGCATTTTTTGTTTATGAAATATTTTGATAATGCTTTCAGGTACCAGTAAAAGGCACGCGTCTGACATACTTTCCCCCTTTCCTCAGGTCTCTAAAACTGCAAAGGAGATTTGTGAATGGGTTGAGGCCCAAGCCGCAGAAGATCCTCTTATAAAAGGAGTTCCTGAGGACAAAAACCCCTTCAAGGAAAAGGGTGGATGCATAATAACTTAGCCTATGTGAATTCTTGTAGCAAAAGTATACGAGGATGTGTTAATTTGTGCTAATGAGAGCTGTTTACCTGTTATCTGAACTTAAATGAGGAGTAAGAATGTTGTGCTTAGCTTTAGCATTTCTACTAGACACCATACAGACTGCAAGACTTACAGAGTCAAAAAGGACTGTGTCTTGTTATCATTAAAGATGGCAGCCCTCTTGAAGCAAACTCTTTGTAAATAAAACTGGCTGTGATTCCATTCTTGTTCCATCTGTCATTCCATTATCCAAAAAATAAAGTCACATTCAGAAAGCAAAAAATTCTGTTCATTACATGTAATGTAATTACTTTTTCCTTCTACCATGCACATAAATAAAGGATTTCTGTTTTGGATGGGGTACAGTAGGTTATTTGATCTATACATTTAAAAAGTGTGTTTTAAAAAAAATATAGACACTCAGCCACCTCATCGCCTTCCTAGTTTACCCTATAGGCTGCATCTGCTATCTCCGTGTGATGCACAAGCTGTCTGTATGTGTGTGTATTACAATGCAGCAGTGCATTAGTTAAGAACAACGATTAATGCCGGGGACACACTTAAAGACTAGCTGAAACATTCTAAGACTGAACTGAACACACTTACAGTTTCCAACGACTGGAGCAGATTTTAAACAGACTGAACGCAACTGTATCTGACTCACGTTTGGGCATGATCAAATTACATTCATAATCAGCCTTACAGTTGTTAAGTGTGTCTCCGGCATTGCGTATACAATAAGCTGTTGAAAATGTGCGTTCACCCAATCAATTTTGATCTATATGCCATGCTCAGTGACTAGTTGACATTAAGCTTAAAGCATCATGGCACATTAAAGACGACTAGTCTGTGCAACCCCTACTATATAGTAGGCGAAAAACAGTACCAGGCATGTAATCAGCTAAAGACAAAAAAGGAAGCAAGCCTGACCCCCATGCCACCAAACGAAAATAATTATATATAAAAAAAATCTTATTAAATTAGCCTAATAAAAAAATATCTTACTATTGCAAGAATACATATTTTTTAAGGCAGGTGCGTAGGGGAAATCTACCACAAAAGTTAATAACAGTCTTGAAGAAAACAATTAGATTACTTATTTTGTAAGACTAGTCTAGTGCAACCGGCCACAGATCTAGTCTCGGGTAGCCAGACCTGAAGTCAGCCAGCAGTGTGAAGATCCAGCGGTCCCTGGGCGTCACGGGTGTCTGTCTGAGTCCATCGCAACTCTAGGGGGCAGCATTGCAGCATAAATGAAGAGTGTGTGAAGACACAAGACACCCTGCAGTAAAAGCAGCTCTAAGTACAGATTTTTTCCCCTTCTACTGTTTTGATTTACTTGCGTCTAATTTATCAGCAATGAGTAGCCTAGTCGTAGGCTACTATGCACAACATATGAGAAGTTAAAACATTTAGAAACTATGAGTTCTGTTCTTTGATGGTGTGCAAAGTAATCTTTATTTTATTTTATGTTTCTGGGAAGGTGTTATTTCAGTAACAGTCTTTTCCTTGAAAAACAGCCCTTAATATTTTTTTTATTTTTTTTTTGTAAAGCAGTGTTTATTTATTAATTGTTTTGAATGAAGCATTGTCTTGATTACTTAAAGTTACTTTAACACATTATATTTTTGGCTTAATTTATGAATAGCTTACTTTGTAAAACTCATAAATTAACAAGCAACTCTTTTTACAAATTGCAGGAATTAATAATTTATAAGGCATACTCCTAACTCTTTTGTGTCAAATAAATCATTCCAAATAAAGAAGAACAGCTTATTTGCTGAACAGATTCCAACAGTAGTGACCAGGTTGAAGCTCAATCTATAGCGCCATCTATAGACTCAACATCTCATTTACACCACTAATGTACATCTAACATTCAAAAGTGTGTTCAAACCTGTAAGTAAAATATCTTTCCATTCTCATCATGTATTAGAAACAATCTCAGTTAACTAGTCAATCCTTTAGAAAATTTTGCTTTGAAATATGCGGCAGTCGAGTCGTCTGAAACCTGATGAATTTGTCTTTGACTTCTGAGTTTATTTACCTGGGCCTCAAGGGGCCCGACACGTACTTTCACCACTGATGGTGTTATCCTTGTAAATCTTCCGGCGAATATTTTGACAAGGCCTGGAATCAAAGGTGTGGTGGTGAGCCATGAGCTCTGGAGGACTAAGTGGACATTTCCTTTTGAAACATGTATAATATAACAAGCCTGTGATGAATGAAGCCATTGTCAGAGACACAACTCCAGTCCTCTTCCTTTTCCTTCTCTCTGACTCACTCACTCTTTAAATATAGGCCTACTATAATTTTCAAAGTGTATCTGTGCATTTCAGATGGATCTTTACTTTCTCAGACCTCTCCCTCTTCATTTCTCCTGTTTACATTTTGTAGCCATGAATAACTTTGTAGTTATTAGTGTATTTTTGTGTGTTATTGAGAAAGGTAATTACTAATTAATTTAAAACGCTTTGACAAGTCTCCAAAATGCTGTGACATCGTTTGCCAAATACATGTTTAAAGTGGAAATAGAATTTAAGAAAACCCCATGAGCAGTTTAAATTTTTTTCTGCCCCTTTAGATCTTAGCTTATGAAAATTAATTATACTTATAATTTAACAGTGGTAATTGAGTGTAAATACTACATACTTTTTCTGGGGAATATGAAAGTTAAAGAAAATGTGTTGAAAAATGAGCAGTAAACTTTTTCAAAGTTTTCAAAAAATAGTTGAATTTCATCAGTAGAATAATTTTTTTTGTGTATGTATGTGTGTTTCCAGACGTCCTGTTTTGGGCCAGATTTACTGAGTATGGTCAGAAACAGAGAGCGGCTGCGGGGGAGAACTTAGGAGAGTAGGAGGTTTTACCGGATTGTCAGTGCGCCACGCATGTCAAACTCACCGCAATGCATAATTAGCCTGTCTTTGCTGGGCAGTGCCAGGATATCTATAGCCACTGGTGGCTTGCTGTAATTCATGCTCTCTAGTCTAAATACTGATTCAGAGGGAGGAAATCTTTCTGAGAGAAATATGAGGCTTTCAGTCGAGGCAGTGAAGCACTTTGAGATACGAACAAGTTGTCATTTCTCACCCTCATGTTGTTCCAAACCTTATTTTTTCATACTATACAATGAAAGTCAATGACATTGGACAACAATTTTTGGAGCAAAAAAAATCCTCTTTTATGTTCTCCAGAACAATGTGAAATGGGTAAATGATGACAGAATTTTCATTTTTGGGTGAACTATCTATTTATGTTAAGTTCTTTGCATTGCCATCCATTGCAGTTGACAATACTGTTTAGTTACAAGGTCTCAAGAAGACAAGTTTTATCTTCCTGACTTTAAAGCTTCATGGACAACAAATATCAAATATTAAATAAAACAGTCAAACCTTTAAACGTAATGTTCTGTTGTTGGTTGGTTTTTGTAACAACAGCCATGTGTGTGTGACTCACTCTGATCAAGGAGGTCTGGGCTAATGGCTTGTCTTCAAATAATCTGTTTATTTTTTTGGTTGAGAACTAAATTTGAAGGCACCGTTTATACAGCACTGCACCACACACTATACATGTTTTGTCAGGTAACCTCAAATGGAGGAACATCTAAGTGATTTCAATCAAATAATTAAAAAAAGGATTTATTATACAGTATCAAGACAACAACTACATATTTACTATTTTTATAAAGTTGTATGAAGAGAGTTTGGGGCAATGTTTCTTCCTTAAATCAAGGCAAACAGAATTAACCCCTGAGAATTAAACCCTAATTGCTAAATGAATGCAATTGCTATTTTTTGTACACTTTGTCACATTTAACCACATGTATTTTGCATTAATTTTCAGTAAAATAGATAATGTATTAGAAATTGAATTGTTTGACTACATATGGATTCCGATTATTTTATTTAGTTGATGCACCCAATTATCATTAACTTATTTTTAATTATTTTATCAAGCTTTAGTTGGTTCCTCACCAAATTCATAGAGTGTAGAGCTGGTAGATGTAGAGCTGGAGATTTTCATATATTTCAAATGCAAAGATATGATATGACCTTGGGACACGTGCACAACTGTTCAAAAGTCTGGGCTCAATAAATGTAATAAAATAAGTTATTTAAAAAATATTTTTTTAATAATATTTCACAATATCACTGTTTTACTGTTTTTTTAATCAAATAACTGTAGCCTTTGTGATCGTTTTTGTGCCTTACATAATAATAATGTGCCTTACATAATTTACTTACATTTTATTAAAATGCCAGGATATTCTTCCCAAATATACTTTTTGTTTGTCACAGAAGTAAGAAAGTCATTCAAGTTTGAAATGACATGAGGGTGAGTAAATTATGACAGATTGTTCCTTTTTGAGTGAACTGTCCCTTTAATGAAAACATAAAGTATTCAAATATAACGTGAGATGTAGAGGAGGGAATGTGTGAATGCTCAGATTTCTGAATCTCCTCCCTCACATCAGCAGAAGGGAATGTTCCTCCCTTTCGCACAAGGACTGGCGCGTCTGTGTGTGTGAAGGAGGGATGGTGAAACTGGCATGCGTCAGGGATCCTTTTCCGCTCGCGCTCTCTCTCTTCTCCAGATGTGAATCTCCCGTGGCCCTTCTCGTGTTGGCTCATCCAGCGCTCTGACGAGACTTCCAGCTGTACGCCATCCAGAATAGGCCACAGCTGTTTCCAATCTGTGTGCTTTTCCAATGGGGAGAGGAAACTCAAGAATAATATAGGACTTAACTCTTGTTACTAAACAATTTATAAGACCATCTTAGACACTCATTTATTGGTCAAAACCAGAACTAAGTGCATTTCTCAAGTTAGATGCATAAGTCATGACTGAGTTTAAAACACCTTTTAATAATATCCTGCCTTTTTTCAATCACAGGCACTTCATACCATACACAAGTTTAAGGTCAGTTAGATTATTTTAATGAAATCTATACTTTTGTTCAGCAAAGGACCATTATATTGATCAAAAGTGACAGTAAAGACCATTATAACTTTACAAAAGTTTCCACAGAAATGTCAAGCAGCACAACTGTTTTCAACATTGATAATAATAAGAAATATGTTTCTTGAGCATCAAATTAGCATATTAGAATGATTTCTGAAGGATCACGTGGCACTGAAGTCTGGAGTAATGGAATAACAGGAATAAATTATATTTGAAAATAGAAAAGCTAATTTAAATAGTAATTTTTCACAATATTACTGTTTTTGCTGTATAACAACAACAAAAAATATCCTTTGTGAGCATAAGATACTTCTTTGATGTGTGTCCAGCAATCTTTGAATGTGAGAGTGTGTCAGAACAAGAATAACAAATGTTGCTGAGAGCATTTTTCCAGAAGAGATCTGTTCTAGACCAATAATGTATGACACATGTTTATAGGACACAAAGGGAGAGAAAAGACAGAGGCCTGGAGCGTGCGCCCTGGGGAGTTTGAGACCTTCTCAAACTGCCCCATTTATATCCACATTGTCTGATCCACAAAATATGAAATGAGTGGTGAGAATGAATGCAAGGCAGAAAAAAAAGTCCTTCTGCCTTTTTTTCTAGCATAAGAAATGGCTGTAAATGGTGAGTTGAAGTTTATTTGCCATTTTTACCAGTACAGCTCAAGCAGGGATTTTTGTAGCAAAGCTCATTGAGTCAACATTAAAAAGTCAACATAAAAGAAGAACTAACAAAACTACACACAATAAATAGACTTTGAGAAGGTGCAGTAAACGAAGAACAGTATAAACCTACAACAAACAAACACAATAAAGATGATTACCTCCATATAGGAGTATTGCACTGTCCTGAGATAATACATAATATACTTTTTATTTATTTATACTGTAATAAAACATTCTCTGTTTAACAGATACAGACACATAAACACATCACAGGCATAAACTACCCTTCCTAAAATATATAAAAGGAGATAGACATTTGTTCCCTCTGCCATCAGTCTGACCGTGGCTGGAAAAAAAACTGTTATAAAAGCACACATTGTGTAAAAGATAATACACAATGCCATATCTTTGTCTGCCATATCTCAGTCTGCCACATCTCAGATCTGCAGACTGGACCAGTTAATTATTAATTATTGAATTATTAATATAATTATTATTATCATTATTGACAGCAATATTTGGAGACTGTAATTGATTTTGGTGGTATTTTTATTTATTTAATTTTAAGTTATTTAAATAAACCACTTTCAACTAGATAAGAATTCAACAACACTTACCTCTATACGGACAGTAAATACAAGCGAATACAAGTACTAACATTTAAAAGTTTGGCATCTGTAAGAAGTTTATTTTGCACACCAGGGCTGTGTTTATTCAATCAAAAAATACAGTAAAACAGTGAATTGTG
The DNA here is from genome assembly GCF_965113295.1 of Leuciscus leuciscus. Taxonomy (NCBI): domain Eukaryota; kingdom Metazoa; phylum Chordata; class Actinopteri; order Cypriniformes; family Leuciscidae; genus Leuciscus; species Leuciscus leuciscus. The sequence continues at coordinate 60,389,234 of NC_138725.1, forward strand.
AGATATTATTACTATATCTATTTTTTAACTGATAACTGTTTTCTATTTTAATATACTTTAAACTGTAATTTATTCCTGTGATGGTAAAGCTGAATTTTCAGCATTGTTACTCCAGTCTTCAGTGCCACATGATAATTCAGAAATCATTCTAATATGTGTATTTGATCAACATATAAGCTTAAGAAACATATTAGCTAATTTCTGCTCAAGAAACAGTTCTTATTATTAAAACAGTTGTTCTGCTCAATATTTTTGTGGAACAGTGAAGCATATTTTATTTCAAGAACCTTTAATGAATAGAAAGTTCAAAAGAACAACATTTATTTGAAATATAAATATTTTGTAACATTATAAATGTTTTTACTGTCACTTTTGAACGATTTAATTCATTCTGTCAGTGGTGGTTCAGGGTTGTGGCGGGGGAAAGAACGTCTCCGTTCCCTCCATCAGGGAATCAGGGTTACATCAGTAACCAAGACGTTCCCCATCTTTCAGTCACTACAGAGTTATGTTGAGTGACAAATGGGGTCCTTATAGAAAACGGCACAACCACTGGACTGTGTTACGAGTGATGGAGATGCAGATGCTGGCAAGCTGTAGCGTGCCCTTTTGGCAACTGCTCCTGCTGAGTCGTAACATACCCAGCACTCCACGTAAGCCCAGAATGATAGTCCTCCATGCCAATGAGATGGAAGGGACATGGAGACTGTCGTAGCTGCTGTTCCTTTTAATTTTATTTCACGGGAAGAGTGCTTACAAGAGTTCCCTTTTTTTCAGCTATGTCCAGTGTATTAACGCTGGGGAAGAGTACCTAGTCCAAAGGAAAGGGACACTACGATGGCCACATCCTACCCGTAGGGAGGAACATGTGGGAATACACTTATGGACTGACCCGTAGGGCAGTGTTTCATATGAAAAGGCTTTTGCAGTAGGTCCTGCCTAGACAGGGATGGAACTACTACAGATGACAGAACAAAAACTGCCCAGGAAAAGACACAGGTTTACCGACAGGTTTACTGTGAACGGGACACAGCAATGCAAGGCCTGCATCTACCTCCTCCGGGGAAAGCGCTTGCAAGTTCACCACCTGGTTTCGAAAAGGAGTGGTTGGAACTTCAGGCACGTATCCAGGCAGAGATCTCAGGATGACGTGAGAAGAGGCCGAACACAAGGCACGATTCGTTGACCGAAAATGCCTGCAGGACCCCCACCCTCTTGATGGAAGTCGGCACGGTCAGGAGCGCTGTCTTTAGAGACAGGATCTTAAGCTGAATTGACTCAATAGGCTCAAAGGGAGCTCTCTGCAGACCAGAAAGGACCACAGAGAGATCCCAAGAGAGGATGAGGCGCGATCTAGGAGTATTTAACCTCCTGGCACCTCTCAGGAACCTAACAACCAGGTCGTGCTTTCCTAGTGACTTACCGTCAACTGCAACGTGATGCGCTGCAATGTCGACAACATACACCTTCAAGGTGGAGGGGGACAGCCTCCGCTCCACCCATTCTTGCAGGAAGGAAAGCACAGAACCGATTGGGAATTTCCGGGGGTCTTTCTGATGGGAAGAGCACCACTCAGCGAACAGACTCCACTTTAAAGCGTAAGCTCACCTGGTAACAGGTGCCATATGCTGCCACGTCTGAGAAAGAAGGTCCTTCCTCAGGGGAATCTTCTAGGGAGGGGCTGTCGCAAGGAGCAGCAGGTCCGAGAACCAGGTCCGTGTGGGCCAACCATCAAAGTTCTGTGCAACCATCAAAACCTGCTCCTCATCCTCCTTGAGCGTCGCAATGTTGCCCACCCGGACCAACATGTGCTTGCCCTGAAGCAATGGTCGAAACTGCAGTCGAGGTCCCGTGCTCCTGCGTGCTCCTACCATTCAGTGCCTTAACCCGTTCTGGAGGCATCTGTTGTCACAACAACATGCATGGACACTTGGCTGTGTAGCCAGTGTAGTCATCTGTTTCAATCCGAGTGGCGTGACCACGGGTGTAGATGCCATATGCCCCAGGAGCCTCTGAAAATGTTTCATTGGAACTGCTGTTTTGCCCCTGAATGTATTTAGGCAGTTCAGCACTGACTGTGCACACTCATTGGTGAGACATACAAGACATTGACATAATGACCGAGTCCAACTCCCCACATCTCTGGGCTGCCCGTATCAGGGCCGCTTCAATGAACGTTTTGAGGGTTTAGCGGTCTGAGGGACGGGCTGCATCCCCTTCCTGCGGGAAGCTCGACGGGGCGACTGGGGTGTTGTCTCTGGTCGCGCAGGATCAGATGTAGATGCCTCAGTGGAATGCCCTCGGCAACGAGCAGATCGGGGGGCAGTCAGCGGTGGCCTGGTGCCAGAAATGTCACACCGGGGCAGGATGTGCCCGATCGCTTCGGTCTGCGGTCCACAAGAGTGTCACCGAAGAGGCCACCTTGCGATATGGGGCCGTTAAGAAAGTGCACTTTTCCGCCATGCAGCATCTCAGCAAGGTTCAGCCAGAAATTACATTCGTGGACCACCAGAGTGGACATCGTCTGGCCAAGGTCCCACACCATGACTTTCGTCACCCGGAGGTCAGTCTCCGTGTGCAGTTCCTGCATCAACCCCTGCTCAGAACTACCCTTGTGCATTTCTTTGAGTGCTTTGACCTGGTGTACTTGCAGGATGGCCATCGCATGCAAGGCAAAGGTGGCCTGTCAGTGGCACTGTAAGATTTAGCAGTCAGGGCTGCCGTCATCTTTCAGGCCTTGGACAGGAGACGCAGACGGTTCCGCCCGGTGGCGGCACTTTGAGGGCACAAGTGCACCACAATCGCACACTCCACCTAGGGAATCTCCACGCAACCCTTGGAGGCCCCACCATCAGGGGTAGTAAGTGTAGAGGAGGCTACGAAGTGGCTACGGGCAGTGAAAGGTGCCTTCCACTACTTCTGAACCTCCTCATGCACTTCCGGGAAGAAAGGCACTGGGGCGGTGAACCGCACGCCGCACCCAGGAACCAATTATCCAACTGCAAGCACTCATGGCAAAGTGAAGGGTTCCACCACGCCCAAAGGGGGAAGCTTGGCTTCATCTTCCTCTGCAGAGGACAATAGCCCGCTCTCTGATGCAGCTATTGACATCTGATTCTCACCCTCATGACAAGTACTCATGACACGCTGGGTCCCTTGTAAGAAGGACCCGTGCCATCCAGGGTGGGAATTATACCGCGGCCACGCGGCCATGGCCGCCGTTGCCCTACACTTTGGCCTTCATGCCCCGTGAAAAAAAAATCATCGTACGGCCACAGTGGCCTGTGTGCCCTGGCCCTGTCCAAGTTCCATGTATAAAGCGCCAGTGCGGCATAGTGGGCTTGCTTTGAATTACAGCGAGCCACCCAAGTAGTCTCTGAACTTCAATTAGTTCGTGGATTCGCGCAGGTGCAGTGTAGGGCTGGGCGATATCGATATAAAAAAATTTGCGCTGTGATCCTTGCTCCCCGCGCCTCCTTTTCCACTCTGCGTGCGTGTTTAGAGCATATATGTTATGAGAGGCGAATCATGACTACTTCAGAAAACCCAGCACAATAGGAACTACCAGGCAGTGACATAAGTGTACGCTGAGATAAAGTTTTTCACCACAGAAAAACTGACTTTCTTGTCCTGTCAGCCGTTATCCTGTTCTCGTAGCGCACACTCTTCAATTGCACGCGCAAATGCGACGGCGCGCGCGCTGTATCTCCTCACTGATCAAGTGCAAAAGAAACTACGAGCATGCAACGCCGTTACGTTGTAAATTACACGAAATAAAAGTAATGCAGGTATGATTTTCATTCTATTCTATTCACCAGGAGCAGTTTCCATGTTTCATTAACAGTTATTGTTAATATTGTGTATTCACCATGGTAACTGTCCTTTCCATATTAACCCCAAAATGCCACTATTTTTTCTTTGTGTTATTTTTTATATTTTTAAATGACTGTAGTGGCTCATACCAACATTGTATTAACAAAAACTAGTTTGGGACTGCTATTTAATAACTTTAGCATAGGCCTAATGTTTATTTATTAGTACTAGTCTTTACTATTGTCATATTCTTACAATTTATGTTATATATATATATGTATATGTATGTATGTATATATATATAGGCAAATTATAACATGTTTACACAAAATTTGTTTATAGCCTATATTGAATGTAAACTTTGATAATCATAATTAATAACTCACATTCTCACATGATATAGAGGACTGAATGAATATTTTGAATGCTTTTATTGGCATTTGTGTTGTTTCTGAATGCTTTTATTGGCATTTGTGTTGTTTCTATTGTTGTGTGAGGGTGTATACCTTCTGGATGTAATGGCGCTCTCTCTCTCTCTCTCTCTCTCTCTCTCTCTCTCTCTCTCTCATTAAAAAAAAAATTTTTTTATTAAAAAAAGTCATAATCCATGTCTTATTCCAAATTAGGATGTTATGGTATCAATCTGAATGGGAAAACCATCGAATTGTACTCAATGGCCTTTGTGCCCTGTCATATGGCCTTGGTGCCCCCCCCAAAAAAAGAAAAGGTGGAGGCCAAATGGCCTTGCCCCTAAAATTACATAATTCCCACCCTGGTGCCATCACTCGGGAGCTTGAGGTCACGCGCCGAGGAGCGGGAGGTCCATGGGGACTGGCCCGGCGGAAACGCTCCCACTGTAACCCTCAGGTCTCCCAGAGTGTTAACCATACCCGTGGCTCTGCATTGTGCAGAGAGAGCGTGCTAGATAACAGCAGAGGGGACTCCAGCCTTCATGAGGAAGGAGAGTCGCAACCGCAGTGTCAACATAGTCATGCCCTCCACCAGCGAGAACGATCTCCATAGCACTTGTCTTTCGTTGCTTTAGTGATTGGAAGAGTGATCGCTGTGCAACCACTCGGCTCCAAAGCAAAAATCTGAATAAGTGAATAATACCCGTTTGTACGGGGAGTGGCTCGACATGCAAATTCCACTAGCCAATTCCACTGGCCGTTTTTTCTACAATTCAGAGGTGATTAAGACCCCAAGTAAGACCCCTTTTGTTAGTCGACATAACGTTGTAGTAACTGACAGATGGGGAACTGAAGGCTACAGATCACTATGGTGTGAGTGCAGTAAATTCATACTAAACAGAAAGGCCTAAAATAAAATATTTTCAAATATACCATACCAAATTTTAGATGATCTATAGAATAATTCACTCTTTGGACATTCCTCCCCAAAACATCTCCTAAATCACTGGTACTTTAATAATATAACAGCAACCATTATTTTGCTGTCCTACAAAGTAACATTTTAAACTTTTTTTCTATTTAATCTGTGCTTATTAACACTTTACCAAAAATACATTGACATTAGTTAACTAAGTTAGTTGACATGGTCTAACAATTAATTAGTACTTCTTCAGCATTTATTAATCTGAGGTATTTTTAACATTTACTAATATATTATTAAAATCGAAAGTTATGTCTGTTAATATTATTGAATGACCTAAGCTAACATGAACTACCAAATAAAGATAATAAAGAATAAATACTGCAACAAATGTATTGCTTATAGTTAATGTTAGTTGATGCCTTAGCTAATGTTAACTAATAGGACCTAATTGTAAAGTGTTACCTATTTATTTTTTATTTTCTGTCTCACACTTAGAATAGAAAACAGAAAATCTGTGAGGGGAGAAGAACTGGTTTGTTATTTCTAGAAAATCCTGAGAAACACTGATCTTCATCCTGCCGTCTGCACCGGACATGTCAGGCCAGCATGACACCAGCAGTCACCCTGTGGGTGGCCGGGTGGACTAGACAAAATATTCACAGCATACAGACAGATTCTTTCTAATTAATGTATGTTTTGCATGTAATTTAATCTATTATCCAGATTTCTGAAACATTAAAACAGACCTCAAATACTAGATAAGCAACATAAATGTCAAAAGCGGATACTAAGTCAGTTATCAGAAAGACAGTTATGCCCCAAAACACTACAATTAGGCTCACCCACATTACCACACATTCTTATCCACTCCAATAAACCCACACAGGTGATGCCTGCAGGGCATAAAAATGTGTTTATAAACTGTATGTGTGCGAGAGATGAATGTGTGGATGATCCATGCACAATGATTGACAGTAGCAACTATTGTTATATTAGCAACCTGTTTAATTCAGTTTCTCTCTCTTCTAATTGTGTTCTTGTTTGTTTGATAGGCCTAGTATAATGTGGGAATCTGGTTGGATGACGCTATTGCTTGACTCATGTGTTGTTGTTTTCTTCCTCTTTGATGGTCCCCTTTTCCATATTTCCTTTCATTCCTTCAGACTTTGCAAATCCTCAGTTTCATTTGTTCTCTTTTTTATTTCATTTCTTTGTTTTTCTTTTTCTTTCTTACTACTTAATTTTTGCATATTTTTGTTATGTTATGTTATGTTATTTTATTTTCACTTTCCTCAACATTTTGAACAGAAACTCTGTCCTGGACCCTTTTAATCACTTATATTTGTTCAGATGTTACAATCTTATCTCAGGTTAGTTCTCTTCATTCCAGGCTCTTTATGACATCTCAAATATTTTTTCGCCTGGAGGGCCAGTAGAGGGCGTCAGTTATGCTGTATGTTGTGAATATTTTCTTTTCCTCTTTTCTTTCAGTTTCAGATCTGCTGATCAGTTACGCTAATAAGATCTGGTGATGTGACATTTTAGCTTTTAAAAGCACAGTTTTGACAACATTTTTATTAGATTATACTGGTGTTTAAATCTCTACATGATGATTTGAAGCCTCTTTAGGCTAGGCTACTTTAGAGATGCTGAGTTTCTATTTTCTGCCAAAAAATTTAACTTTAACTCTCTCTACCTCGCCAGCCTGGCAGTAATATATGAAGCATTCTGTTTTAAACAGATAATATGTTGATGCTGGAATAGATATGTGTTGCATAAGAACATTTTCCTGTATCAGTATTATACTGACCTGCTAGGACTTTAGACTATAGAATTAAGTCTGTGGAAGAATACTAAATGAAGGTCAAAAGAAAAGAGGAAATCTCTCGCTTCCAATTGACAGCACAGCTTGTCAGTCTGACAAAATATCCTTCCAAGACTCCTGATCAGATTGCAGGCAAATGAAGAAAGCTAAGGAGAGAGGAAGGTGGGAAGATCATCATCCTTCTCTCCAAAGCCTGAGGAATGTCAGTATGTCTGGAGGAGAAAAAGAGATTCCAGTTTCTAAATGCTAAATGCTAATTCTTTTCTCTATCAAAGCTTCTTTTATTCACGCCATCCCCAAGTATTCCCTATATCAAATTTTTTAAATGTTTAATATAAATCCCTTATGTTTTTTTAGGCCACAATGGCAGAATAAATAAATACAATTAAAACAACAAAAGTAAAGCAAGTAGTAAACAACACATGGCCTATTTAAAAAGTATTTGGCTGATTGATGACTGATGATGATTGGTTGTTTTCTCTTCCCTTATTGAGTCATTCCAATCTAGTAATAGAGTAATAATCAAAGCAGTTTTGTCTTCTGCCATCAATGGCATTGAAATATTATCGGATGGATGTAGGCTACTGTAGTAAATATGAGTCGGTGGACTTTTGTTTGAATGTGTTGTTCGTGAACTAATTTTTACAGCAGGTTGTAAGTCATTTGGGACCCTGTGTTCAGCAGAGAGAGAAGAGAGAAAATATAGGCACTTAAGTTATGTTGCAGGCAGGTAGAGGCAAGTAGGCAACTTCAGAGAGAAGCACAGAGTGAACGGGAGATTTAAAGGTGCAATCCTATATCACTAAACCTTCAACCATCGCTAGTCCTTTATAGCTGTAGACCTCCATGTAGAAGTTTGTTTTTGTAGGATTTACATGCTGGAATCTTGAGGGAATCAATCAATGGTTTTAATTTGACAACTAAAGGGAAATCGAATCCAAATGTGTCAGTTTGGGAGTTGTCACAGACTGCTAGTATAGTGTACCTTACTGTAAATGTAAATGCTGTAGCCTACTGTGCGAAAAAAACTGTCACTCAATGACATCACTGCAATAGCAAACCACAACCATCCAACCAATTCGGATGTAGGCAAAATTATATTTTCTTGTTCAAGATGTCATTTCACTCAGATATACATCACAATAGGGAAGAAGTGCCGAATTTAAATAATTCCCATATTCCCAGAAGTAATATCCAGACTTTTGGAAGGACAAAAGTTAAAACTCGCTTAGCAAACAAAAACATTAAGGCACGTCGAGCGCATTTAATGTTATTAGCCTATTTTGTTTCATTTCCCCCTCTTACTCTCTTTCCCGCTCAAACACACAATCACAGCGTTGGCATCCCACTTTCTGATTTGTCATTCATGTTTAGCTATCGGCTACTTTAAACTCAGTTTCTTCTTTTTTAATCTAAGTCACATTATTTTGAGTCTCCAACCACACCCACTTCTTTTTCATTCTCCACCTACCTCATTTTCCCCTCTTCCAGCCTCCCCGTTCTCCTTGGCTTTTGAGGGTTCGTTTGCATGATGTCCGTATGTGGAGCTAATCTCTGTCCCCCTCTCCTGTTTGTGTGTGAGACTTGCCGTCTTTTAGAGGCTCACAAAATGACATGTAAGGGCGCCAGTCAAGTGCCAGACATTCTCGAGTTAGAACTAGAAGCATTGGGAAGGCTATTATTATCAAATTTCCGTGGAAATAAATGATAAATTGAACAGAATGCAGCAATGTAAGAATGATGCATGAATTATAAACACAAGTTTGTTCTGCTTGTGTTTCAATATACAATACTGTTCAAAAGTTTGGAGTCAGTAGGATTTTCATTTAAGTTTCTTATATGAACACTTAAGCTTATTTTTTTCTGAGAAAAAATAGTCAAAGAGTAATTGTGAAACAATTTAAAATAGCTGTTTTATGTTTTGAAATATATCTACTCCAGTCTTCAGTGTCACACCTTCACAAATCAGTCTAATATGATGATTTGCTGCAAGAGACATTTTATTATCAATGTTGTGAATAGTTGCACAGCTTATATTGTTGTGGAAACCATGATACTCTTTTTCAGGATGTTTTGATGAATCGAAAGTTCAGAAGAACAGTGTTTATTTGACATAAAATCTTTTGTAACATTATAAATGTCTTTACTGTGAGCTTTGATCAATTTAACGCATCCTTGCTGAATGAAAGTATTCATTTCTTTGAAAATAAAGTCTTACTGACCCCCAAACTTTTGAATGAAATGTATATACAAATGCAGGTAATATTTACCAGAGTAATCATTTTATTCAAGACAGGATAAAATATTTTAAGAACTTGGTAAATCTCTACTTTATTAGTTTGATTAGTTTCCCCAATAAACTTTATGATTAAACAAATATTTCACCAATTCATCAAGCCAAGAAAAAAAAACAATTTGGTAATTTCAGAGAGACTTGTTGACCAAAAAAGTACCATAAATGTACCTGAGGTAAAAATATCTAAAATATTTAAAGCTATTTATCATATAAAAAAAAAATTAAGCTTTATGCAATTTTAATAAATGTGAAATATTGGATTCAGTCTTTTTCTTGTCATCACATTTTTGGAAATGTGCAGATTATTTAGAAGAAAATACATGGTCTGTTATGTTTTTTGTTTTGTTTTTATAATAAAAAATATTCAGTCAGTAAACTAATGGCCAATTCACTTTCTTTTACTGAAATAATGCAGATCCAGGCTCTGTGCACAAATAGCCTCTCCTGAGCAACACATGACATAAGAAATAGCATTTCGTGGAGTGTAGTAACTGTAAATGATAAACTGTTTATTTACTACCTTTAATTCCACTTTCCTTAAATCTTTCTCTCTCCTCCTCCTGAACTTATTTCTGGAGAGAAATCTTCTTGAAGGCACGTGTCTGTCTTCTCTTCACTCCTCCTCCTCTATGAGTTCGACTTCAGGACATCTGCTCCCCCCTACAGTTTTTCCCTTCATTACTGTCTTCTCTGATACTCCAGCGTACTCCTAGTGTTGATGTGGCAGTAGTTTAGCTGTAGAACAGAGAGGGAGGAGGGAGATAGAAAGAGAAATATATGTCTTCTTCAAACAAAGCAATGGCGACTGTAAACATATGGAAGTTGTAATCATCGGCTGTAGCTCCCTGTAAAATTGACACTTGGTTCCATCATTTTTTTTTATAATATCAAATGAGTCTTTATTTTAACAATGTCTTATATGATCTTGTAGCACTTAACAGTAATGTTGTTTAACAGTTAATGCACTTAACTTGGTTAATTTGGTTTAAACTACTATTAAAAATGTTTGCTTGGTAAGATTTAAAAAAATGTTTTTCATAGAAGTCTCTTATGCTCACCAAGCTGCATTTATTTGATTAAAAATACAGTACAAACAGTAATATATTATTACACTTTTTTCTATTTGCAAATGTAATTTATTCCTGATGCAAACCTGAATTTTCAGCATCATTGCTTCAGTTTTCTGTGTCAGATGATCCTTCAGAAATCATCCTAATATGATTTTATGATGCGTTTTTGTCAGGATTCTTTGAATAGAAAGTTCAAAAGAACAGCATTGATTTGAAATAGAAATATTTTGTAACTTTATAAATATCTTTACTGTCACTTTTGAACAAATTAATGTGTCCTTACTGTATAACAGCATTATTTCTTTAAAAAATATACTGATCCCAAACTTTTGAACAGAAGTGTATTTCTTGTTTAATATTTATTTCTATAGATACCACTTTTAATGTTAAAAATATACAGTGTATGTTAACATTAATGCACAATGAACTAACAATGAACAATATAATATTTCAAAATCAACATTAACAAATTGTATTACCTTGTTATACAACTGTAATACATTGTTGTGATGCATAATTTATTCTTTAATGTTAATACTGTCTAACCTTATAGTAAAGTGTTGCATATTAGTAGGTAAAATCATGGTGATTCGTCCTATGAATGACAGGGGGAGTTTTAGTTTTGTTTTGGCTTACAGATGGGAACAAAAAATAAGTGTGAGAGAGAAAAGGTTGAAAAAATAGAAAAGCAAAGGAGAAAATATAGCTGCAAGCAGCGATGGCGGGCCCAAGTCGGTGGCACCGCCACCCCGGTGGCTTTAGGGTAACGGTGCACGACAGGTAGTATGAATTTAAAACCGGCAAATGTCAAAGAAACACATCAAAGTCGCCTGAATACTCCACATTTACTGAAGCAGTTGGTGCCACTGTGACCGTGAACCACAACAGCCACATCCATAAGATCATTTCAATTTAGATGAATTTCATGTCATAGGTCACTTTGAAATGAGTGCAAAGTTATCTTTTGCAGCTCAAAATGTTTTAAGTCCAGCATTCATCTTAAGGTCTTTTTATATTTGTATTAACCTAACTATTAAACTAATTGTATAAAACTATATTGTAGCTTCCCTTACAAATGTTTCTATGCATTTCTTTTATTAATCAAGCTAAGGCTGCATTTACACTGGCACAAGATCCAATTTCTTCGCACCTGATCTGAGCCACTTCCAAATGTGGTTTTAAATCAGATACATATCCGATATCTGGACATCCGACCTACGTCTAAACACGCAAACCCCTTTGAATTCCAAGCCACTATACAAGGAGAGGATGACACGTTTATTCACAAAAATAGCTTTTTAATGTTGTATTATGAGGCAGACGTGCCTGTGTGCACTCGCTCACAGCTTTTTATTGAGGTGGGAACTTTATATTTATCTTTGTAAAGAAAAGAAATTGCACAAACACAGAAACATTCAGGATCTGGTTTTCAACCTCTGCCAGTGACTTTTATAAATAATAAAGCTTCACTACTGAAACATTATATCTCTCAGCAATGAGATGATAACTTTGCTGGTAGCGAAGCCTTTCAGAGCTTGGGCCCTAATAACAGACGAAGCAGTAGAGACCGCTCATCATGTGGGTGTCAAACAATGACCAGTGAGAAGGCTTCATGCTGCATATCGGCCATTCCATCTGTGAAATAAGCCGACCCTGTATTCCTCTATTCCCTCAAAACCTACAAACACATTCACTTAAATGTAGTCTTGACTCTTGCATATAGCCTACTGTATATATTTTTTTAACATCTTTCTTTTCATTTCTCCCCTTGTCGCTTTGTTTTTCTCTTTATTCATTTGCGTGTTGATTTGAGTCACACAGTATCATTTAACCTTGTTGCATCAACACCAGCAGGGGGACACATCTGGAATACCTCTTTCCTTGTTACTTCCCCTCCTCCTTTCCCCATCCACTGTCTTACTCACTCCAGACAAAACTATAAGGGGGGTAGAAACTGAGCGCTATCTATCTCTGATGTTAGATCAGCTTGGGGTGGCTAAATCCCACGTGAGATGAGCATGCAGCTGATTTCAGGTCAGTGGTTGTGGTCAGTCGTAACAGCAGAGTTTTTCCATCTGTTGAGACCTCTGTAATTCGTCAGAGTACTTTCATGAGTCATGGAAAAACAGACAGAGGGAGAGAGAGAGAGAGAGGCTTGGGGGCAGAGCGAAAAACAAAAAGGTTAGCTTTCAGTATAGGAAAATCCATTCTGTGCAGAAATCAGTCAGGATATAGATTTATAAATGCAAATAATAAGCATAAATAGGAGAAGGAGGCAGACAGGTGGGCGTAGACAACAATTGAGAGTTTTTATGAATCACTTTATGTTTGTTTGGGTCCCAGTGACAGTGACCCAATGCTGTTGGCCTATGTGTAAAAATAATGTTATAGGTTAATGTTCATTCATTTAATTTTCATGCAGCTGACAAATGCTATTTAAGCTTTCCCTTACAAAAAAAGGAGTTTGTTCAAGTGTGCTATTATACTTCTTTTAAACAAAAAATAAGTATAATGCCAGTCTACTTTTTATGTAGCTTTCTTAAAGATAGCTACACTTTGCTACTTGCCTAACACTGACAGAAAAGTCTAAAGTTGTGTCCCAAATGACGCACTATACACTTATACACTATGTACTTATGCACAATGCACTTAACCGTGTAGTGTATGAAGTTTATAAGGTTATTTGGTCATTCAAAATTGGAGTCTGATTGCCCCTTCTCCGCTACATAATTAAAGCTGCGACATTTATAGTGCACTTTTTCTCTTTGGGATTTTCAGTGTTAAGACACTACTCGCACTATTTATTCTACAAAACGTCATATAGGCATAATTTACGGGTGGGACGGTTTTGACATGTATGTATACCCACCACTTTTTGCAAGGGTTGATAATATTGTCCCCACCACTTTTTGAAACATTTTGCTGCACGGATGTACCTAATAGAAATGTTTACTGTTATACGATAGGGGGCGTTATTACACGTCTTCTGAAAGAGTACAGAATCTCTAGATCAAAACACTGCCGAAGAAGAAGAAGCAGAAACAAGCAATGGAAGCATAAATACAAACATGCATGTGATCCAACGCGACCATCAAACAGCATAAATCATAACTGCCAAACGTTATTGAATGAAATCTAGACCCAGGAAGAGGTAGGACTGTGAAGCTTTGGGGGTGTTGATGGACTCGATCTACTCCATCTGTGTTTTTATCATCGTTCTGAATCCAACCGATAGTCTTTGACCAAAACACAATTTTCTCAGCTTTTTGTTCAAAATATTGCTTTTTTTTTATTAAATTTACCCACATTCAAATGTTGATAAAAAAGAATGCATGAAGAATAAAATGTTTTTTAAGCAGATTAAGAAACAGATAAAGGCATATTGCAAGTATAAAAAAAACAATGCATACATTGAAAAATAGTAGCCTAGTGTACGTAAATTGCGAAAATAATATGTAAATAGTCAACTAACCACCGCTTTCACAGACAAGGCTTAAGTTTAGTCCCAGACTAAAATGCATGTTTGAGCGGTTTTAAATGAAAGCAACTTGCTCTGACGTATCTTAAAATATATCAGTGCCATTGTTTTGTCTCATGCTGCACAAGTAGGCTAATATTTTTTTCAAAGGCTTGTTTATAAAAGCTACTTAAATGTCCTATTTGAACTAAGGCCCAATCCTTGCTAAATCTAAGCCCTGTCTGTGAAACCAGGACTATATGATGCTAAGTTCTGAAGAAAACTTACAAGTAGGCCTATACTTGCTGTATAAAATTACTAAACAAGCAGTTTACTGAGACTATGCTTCAAAGTGAACTTTCATAAACTAATAAATGTGCTACAAGTATTTAACTAGTAAACTATCAGTATGTTCACTTTTAGTATAGGCTACTTGCAGTACAAACTTAACTATGTGTACTCAAAGTTTGCTGCCGTTACACTTAAAGTAAATTATAAGTATACTTCTATTTAGTATTCCCAAGTATTATTGAAATAATTCACTTGCAAGTATGCTACTAGTACAATGATATTAGTATACTTATTCCATAAAATATACATAAAATATACATAAAAACTTTACTTGAACTCTATTAATAAAATGAACTTGAAGTATACTTATGTTTTGTAAGGGCTATCCTTATGTTTTATCACAAATAATCCTGAACTTTTTTAATATAGTGATATTGCTTCTTGTAACCCTTATTAAATATGTCTAAATGAGTATAAATAAATAAATAGGTAACTACAATCATTGCAACTGCAATATAATATTTCATAGTTCACAAGTAAATGGGTTAAAAGTAATCATTGCATCAAGAGTTAAGGTAAATTTGAATAAATTCTTTTTAACTTTTCTCCAGAGAAACACAGGCAAGCACATTCTTCCACACACAAAGTTACACTTGCGCTCACTTATACGGATTTATTATTTCTTACCAACCTTAGGTAACCTTAGCGCCAGGAACGTTCTTTGCAAAGAACTATTTCCTGTAAGACCCAAGTGCATGCAGCCTGGTTGAGATATGTACTTGAATTTATTTAACAAGCACGTTCAAAAACAAATGATATACTAAAATGTTACATTTCATGCATCTTTGATGAATAAAAGTATTAATTTCTGTAAAAAAAAATTAAATAAAAAAGACCTTTGAATTTGAGTGGAAAAATAGCCTAATTTTATACATTTAACTATGAAAAAAGAGTAACACTTTATTTTACAGTCCTGTTCCCCATGAACATACTATGTACTCATTATAGTAATTACAATAACTGGGTAATAACTAGGTACTAACCCTGAACCTACCCCTATAAACCTAACCTTAACCCATGTTGCCTTATATTAACCAGTACTTTCTTAGGTAAGTACACTGTAAGTGCACGTACTGTTAAATAAAGTGCAACTGAAAAAAGTGCTTGTGACTTTGAGAAAATGCTTGTGATTTTCCTTATTTGTAAGTCATTTTGAATAAAAGAGACAGCTAAATAAATATATATATAGTTTTAGAGCCACACATAAGCAATGTGATTTACACCTTTTTTCTTATTTTACTAATACACTGTAAAAAAGTATTGTTGGTTTAACTTAAAAAAGTAAGTAACCTGGTTGCATTTTATTTCATTGAAATAAAAAAAAATTAGTTAATACAATAAAGAAGATTGTCAACAGAAACTCAAAGTATGATGTTATCTCAACCACATAATATTAACCACATAATTATTATCATAACCACATAACAATGTTGTGATTACAAATCATGAAAATATTACAGTGTATAGAATGATAATAGGTATCAGTCTCAGCAGGGCTTTGCTTAACTCTTTCCCTGCCAGCATAAAAAAAAAAGGTTGCCAACCAGTCCCAGCATTTTTTATAATTTTCACAAAACTTTCATTACCTGCAGAATATTTTGTTGTCTGCATACCTGAACATACAATATGTCACAAGAAAGAACAGACCCTCTCCTTAAAAAAAAAGCATGCATTCTTTTTGTCAAAACTTGAATTTGGGTAAATTTGTTTTTTCTTTTGTTTTTTAAAAGCAACATTTTGAACATAAAGCTGAGAAAATCTGAAAAAATATGTCAATGGTGGGGAAAGAGTTAATGGTAAGAGACACCTTAACTTTTTAAAGAATAAATATTGGTGATCTGGCATCTTAAAAATGCTTAAATGTTCTTATGTTATTGACACCGGTAATTTATGTGGAAGTCTAATCCTCCATTGTGTGTGATTACCTTTAGTGTGCCACGTCAGCTGGGCCATCAGGTAGTAGTGGAGTCGCTGGTTCTTTACGGGCCTTTTTAACAGGGATCCCCTTTGTGTTTCCAGGTTGTTGGTGGTGCAAGTCCTGAGCCTTTAAAACAACTTGTTTCCACCAGCTTTGAAAGTCATAAAACAAAAAGCCTACTGCACCATCTTTCTCATTTTACCTGCCTTCTGCTGCCTATTATCGCACCAGGCTTCAGTGAAGGGGGTTTACAGGGAGCTGGGCTCTGGAGACACAGAGGGGTCCGTAGGCATCTTTGAAGTCTCTGGTCGCTTGCAAAAGGGCCTTGAGCAGAGAACATCACCATGATCATTGGTCCTAATGAGGGCCTTCTCTCAGGCGAGCTAATGAAAGCTTCTGTTTGAGAATGGAAAGAGGGCACCGCTGCTGGAGGTCAAACTGTTTCCTGCCAGCCCAGAGGCCACTGGAAGCCTCTGATGTGCCCAGTGCCACTTAACATGAGAAGAGGATGGTAGTTACTGGTTAATGTGGTCATACTGGATCAGTGGAAGAGATGAGGTAGCCGGAACTCATTTATAGGTGATGTTAGGAATGATGAAGCTTGTTTAAAGAGTAGTGCATCCTGGACAACTAGCAGAGTAGGCAACACTTATGGAACATCTTTAAGTGATAGTTGACTTATTCTGTCATTATTTAGCCTTCTCACCCTCATGTCATTCTACGTCTGAATGAAAGTCTATAGAGTTCTGCAGGAATGAGTTCTAAAATTCAGAAACAACTTAGTATTTTTGGGCCACAGGTTCCATTGTCCTAAAGTCAATGAGTGTTTTTGAATTGGGTTTAGTTTAAAAGAGTTGTCGGAAGTGATGTTGAAGTTCTGTGATTGTGGTGTATAGTTACTTTAAATCCCAAACTTAGCTTTTTACTGCTGATTGTACTCAGGCTTCAAAATTCTTTAAAGTTGTGTTCATTTGTAAACATTATTTTGAACAAAATTATGTCATCCCTGTAGCAGTCTATGTGAGGTCCGGTGTTTAAGTGAATAAATTATGACAATTTTCATTTTTGGGTGAACTATCCCTTTAATATCTATTTTCCACCAGAATAGTTTGGTTCTGGAGCCAGAGTCTGTTCTCGGCCAGGCAAACTGGAGCCTGTTGCGAACCGGCCGCATGTTTCCACAGACTTATGGAACGAACTGTGATGTAACGCTTCTACGTGTTATTTACCTGCCTTTAACCAGTCTAAAAAAAAAAACATTGCGTGTTTGTGCAGGCAGTGCGGCACTTCTGTTTTACTGTTCACAATATCGGGATTGATTCTAGCGTATGATTCTTTCCGCAGTGGAGATGCGCAGAACGGTTCGAGAATGGACACAGGCAGGGAATCCGCACAGGAACAGTGTCTGTGGAAAAGGGATATAAGAGAACTCGATTTTAAAGTCTTTACAAAGGTTCCCTTATTCATATGCATTGAAGACCAACACAAATCTTCATTTTTTATTAGCACACACTGCAAATTTTGCCATAAACAGCACTGCTGAGTCCCTTTACCAATTTATATTTTCCGTATCATCAAGGGATTTTGTTCCCCATGATTGGCCCATATCACCTCTCCCCTAGGGTTCTCAAAGTCCCCTTACCCATTTTTACAGTCAAGCCTCCTGCTGCTTCCTGGAACCTCATCAAACCAGAGCCAAGACTCCGATCCACCATTAACGCACCAGGTGACCCAGCACGTCTCGTCCCACTTGGCCTTGATCCTCAGGTTTGTAAAAAGGGGCTGTTTGTCATAAAATGCAGGTTTGGACCAAATATCCTACAGCTTCCTGAATAAGCATCCATGGAGACCCTACCTGTGGCTCTAATGCATGTACCTAATCACGTGGAGTACACAGCATAAGACAAGAAACTTGTTCCCTTTTGCTAGTAATCTTTTGATCTTTATCATCCACCATGTCCAATTATCACACAAGCCATAATGGTAAAATGTGCTGCTGATGTTTTCACGTAATTGGCTTATTTTGATCAACTGGACTCACACCCTATTGAAACAATCACTTTTTAGTGAACCAATTCATGATGGACCTGCTTTGACAGTGTTGTTCCACATACTGTAGTGCAAATTTGGGTGGGCAGTAGTAGTGCTTGTTATCAGTTTTGGTTAAAATCTCTTTAACTGATCTTGTCAAATAGGAGGCTGCATCATTTACATTGACATATTGGTCTCCCTTCAGGTTCTTCCCTGTTGGAGTCGCATTGGAACGCTATGGAAGAGCTGGGGTAAGCCAAACCATGCATACCAACCTGCACTAAGATACTTAACTATACCTTACTCACTTAATGGACTTAACTAGACATCCATATGAGATACAAAATCTAGATTTAGGAGTATTAAAACAGAATTGTATTTTTCCTTATGGTAATTTAAGAGTTCCAGGCTTGACTTTAAGGTGGTCTGTTCTTGGTCTTGTTTATGTGCTGTCTGTACTTTTAGAAACACATTATGAATATATATAGTTGCATTAGACTATAAAAGAAAAAAAAGAGTTTCATGATCCAACAGCAATTACTCTTTGAAGACTTTTCCTTCCAGGTGCAAAATGATATTGGAAGATTGAAGCATATTTCTCTGCCTCCAGCTTCCAACGTTTCTGGAATCTTCCTAAATTGAAGCTGAATGCTCATGCTCTTTGGACTTTGAGATATTTCTGTTTTACCCTGTTATTTTCATTAGCTGCTAATCCAGCCTGCTTGGCCAGGACTGGTGGCGAAGGACAAATGTAAGGTGACATGCTGCAGATCCACCTGGCAAACCACACAGATGAGATCTGGCTTTTCACTTTGCGGGATTACCAACCATTGTCCTCTGGGTTGAGTGTTCCTCAGGATGTTGGGAATTTAAGCATTGTTTAGATTTAAGATATAAGGAGGCCTAACTAAAACAGAAGAGAAGTTAACAGAGAGAGAGAGTCTTGGCAAACTTTCACAGATAATGGCGTCAGTTGGATATTATGCTGTGCAGAAATTCAATAAAAATAGTCAGAAAATTTTATATAAAATTTAAATTCTAAATTATAGTTTTGGAAATTCAGTAAAATATTCAAATGTCTAATATTATTACAATCTAAACTGTTTGATCAAAATATAAAAATGTTGTGGAAACCGTAATACAATAAAAAAAAATTGAGGTGAGGGGGATTCTTTGATAAATAAAAAGTTCAAAAGAACAGCATTTATTTAAATATAGAAATATTCTGTAAAATTATAAATTTCTTTGCTTGATCATTTTAATACATCCTTGTTAGTAAGTAGGCTATTTAAAAAAATCTTACAGACCCCAAACTTGTGTGTGTTTGTGTATTTATAAATAGTGGCCTCATACTTTTGGACTTGAAACTGGTTCTTGGGCTATCATATTGTCATTTTCTTTAAATTTAAAAAAAGTGTCTTGTGGACCCATGAACAAATCTCTAGGGGTCCTGTGCCAGCTGAGCAACCGCCATTGAGATGAATGTCAATGAAGGGTATGCATTGACATCACTTTCCCTCTGGAACACGCCCCCTCAGCTGTACTGAGTGGCAAAAGAGCTGCTGCATGACTGGATTTAATAGGGGAAACTGCAAAAATACAAGTAAAACAAACGATTATCAGTTCACTCGATATACAGGAAGTGTTCCTTACAACTTACCAAAGATCCAGTGATCCATGGATATTGGCATGCTGCCAGGAATTTCCTGACATTTATATGTGCCTGATTTTGATGCTGGGGAAAATACATAAAGCAAATAAAATAAATACGTAAAGTCAATCTCAAAGCTCTTTCCCTCTTTAGATGTGTGTTTTTTCGTGGCATCCACAGATTTCACACTGAAAACCAATGCTGCCACTCAGTGGGCGTAACTGCAGTCACTCAGGCTGATGGTGACGTCACATGCATACCCATGTATACCCATGTATAATAGACCTTCTTGAGAAAAGCAGCTAAAGTGAGGGAGAGAGCATTGAGGGCTCTGGTGGTCAGGATGTCTGTAGGCTCTAATCTGTTTCAGGCTATGAGGTCCAGCCACGTCTGTGAAGCCTTTCATTTACGGTTTATTTTCATCCCTTTATTGGACAGAGTTTTTTTCCTCTGCCAAGGCAAAGACAAGCCCTCAACAATTACTATGTGCTCTTTTCTATCCCAGGACTATTGGCTACTTAAGTCGAGTTGACTTCAAAGGCTACATCAGTATAATTTTAATGAGTTTTAAATTCTTGATTTGAAAGATAAATTGCAGCAGCATTGTAACTCAACAGCATTGTGGTAAAGAAGTAATGTGTAATTTGCAATCATATGTGTGTGTGTCTGTGTGTGTATGGATGGAAAGACAGACAGACAGACAGACAGACAGACAGATAGATAGATAGATAGATAGATAGATAGATAGATAGATAGATAGATAGATAGATAGATAGATAGATAGATAGATAGATAGATAGATAGATAGATAGATAGATAGATAGATAGATAGATAGATAGATATTTTGACTTCATCGGAATACAGGAGTTTCTGGTGTGACTTTAAAAGAACAGAATGACAGTAAAAGATATAGAGCCAATGAAATAAGACCACTAATGTACACCTGATACCCATGCAGGTATAAATTTGTGGAGGGCTGTAATCACCACCTTTTTGGTCCAGGTGTGCAGTTGTTTAGAATTGGAGGGATCCACATCTCAACCCTCATTTAAGACAGGAATGTTCCGAATGCATTTCATCTTAAACACCAGATGACCTTTCAGAGTTTCGACATTTGAGGTTTCTCCCTATTGTATGTCACTGTAGAACGTAGAATACCAGACACTGCACATACCCAAGGTGTTCAAAACCTCTTTTGTTTTGTAATGTGAGATCACATATGCAGATCACATTTACTTGGTTTGGCTGTACTAATTTAAATTAGCTCAAGTTCCTTTATCAGCATTGCTTTGGGCTTTAGCACAGAAATGAAGGTCTCCCTAATTCGCATTCTCACTTTTTGAGAGATTTTTCATCAAAAAAGAAAGAGGCTCTGCTTTAAAGGACATATCCAGAGAGCAGTTGTGATCAAAGTTCAGTCTATGAGTTTCCAAGTGCTACTGAGAAGATCTGCCAGCTTTCCACTTCTTCTTTTTGTCAGAAAGAAAGGGTACTGGAATTTCCACCGAATTCCAATCCTCCAATCCTTTGAGGTAGAGCATTTTTGGGATGGCTTTTCTTTGTAGTTTAAGCAGATCAGTTGACATTTTCTTATAAGTTCCTTCTGTTTTTTGTTGTTGCTATTTCTCCCAGTTCAGTTATTATATAGTAGGCTATTTGATATTCAATTTACCTATTTATTGTATAATTATTTGTCCATATTAATGTCTTTTTTGGGATCAAGGTCAAGTCAAGATGTGGTAATCTGAAAGTGATAAATCGGTTCATGAAGCCGTGACAAAAGTGCCATAATAGATACTTTCAGTCCAAGCAGTGTTGATATATTTGGTTTTGGCGGAATAGATCTGTTACACTGCTGCTGTTGGTTATTGACTTGCTGCTGTCAATAAAAAACATGACACGCTGCTGTGAGCAAGAAAGACATACTGCTACTGTACAATATGGCAGTTACCAGTAGCAGATACAGGTGGAGCTGGGGAAGGTGGAGGGTTTCTGAAAGTGCACTGCTAATGCAAATGATAATCAAGTATTTAAAGTTTGAGCAGCGAGCTGATTGGCTACTGGTACAGCATGAACCAATCATCTGTGCCCTATAGAGAATGATGTGATTGCAAGAAGATTGAGTGAAGGACCTACAGTATCAGTCTGCACCATCTAGATTAAAAGTACCATTGCGACAACGAGAACGATGCTGAGCCAAAAGAAGATAAAGATGTGTTCTGGCGACTGGCGTGTTTATTGAACCAATCAGATAAGAGTAAATCGAGAGTCAGTGAGCAGTTCATTTGATTGGCTACATGAAGAAGGTGGACCCGCCCTCCTCTTCGCCCTTGCAAAACTCATTGAGTGAGAGAATCGTGCCAAAACTGGAAGCGCAGCTAAAAGAAAGACGCAACTGTACAAATAGGGTTATTTCGGGAACTTTTTTGCCCCATGGTGAACAAGTCATGGTGAAATGACACACAACAAGTCATTTAGACATTTGCAACAGTTTATTTTTATACACAAAGGTTGGTTTTACGCAATCAATCTGTTTTGCAGTTCCTGACTCTGTTGTTTTCACTTGCAAATTTCTGTTCTCAGGCTTGCAATGCTTTTAGCCGTATTTATGCGAAAAAGACGTGCCTAAAGTGTAAGCGTGAAAAAATTTAAGTCAGAAGAATACAGATCATATTTATTTTGCGTTAGCATGTAGCTGCAGCTTCACAATACATGAATTACACTTACGAATAACAGCAAAATGCTGCAAATATTTTTTTCTTACACTTGAAAGGCGATTTACACCTTTACAAATCTTCTCTTGCGCATGCAAATTTAATTTACGCTTGCAATATATGTACAATTTCACAAATCTTACCCTGCGCATGCGATTCTTTATGGCATCATATTATCTTCATACATTCACTGTAATTTAATAACATCAGTAACCAGTAACAAAACAACAAAATGACAGGATTTTAAAAAGATTTATAATAGTAATTAAAGACTTTGATAAATAAGAGATCAAAGGTTTGTTTACACAACCAGATGCAGCTGGTTTAATTTAGTTCACGTTGGGCAAAACTTGGCGACACTTAAAACTAGGAGGTTCTGATGCAGTACAAAAAAATCTTGTTAGCAAGTTGTCTGTCAGTTGAGCCCAATGAAAACATGTGTCAAAGGGTCCTTTGATTTGCTATTATTTTATTACCATTCAGGTTTGGAGTGACCTTAACAACATGTATGCCACTTTATTAGGTATTGTTATTTATGCTGTTTAGAAGCATGGGGTCAAAGCTGGTTCATAAAAGCATATTTCTCTGTTGCAGTCAGGTATTCAGATAGCTTTCTCCAGGGTTTACAGTCTTTCTTGTTTGGAACTTAGTGTTAAGTGATGCTGAACTAGTAAGTAATGTCCTCTAGCAAACCCTTCCATTTCATTCTCTATTATCACTCTTTTTTTGGCCTGATTGAGTGAAACTTTTACTGCATGTAGTACAAGACACTATGCATTTCTGTGACCTGTAAGAGTGATATATAGTCACATAACATCTGAATTTGCACTGAACAGTCTGTACTAGCATCCCTTTCCTCTCTCCTAAAGCTTTAATTATCTGAGATAGTCTGCTCTTCTGCGAAATGACAGGGTTTCGCTATAGGTGTTTGCTAGTAAAAATGCACATTTTTGAACGCCCTAAATGTCACATTTTGTCTAAAAAACCAGAAGTCATTTTTACAAGTTGTTTAACAAAAAAGATTAACGCTTTACAGTTCTTGACAGATGAAAAGCTGCCTCCCAAAATGTGCCACTCTAAAATATCTGGCAAATAGGACTTTGTAGGACAATATTGGCATGGACACCCATGGACGATAACGCTCTTTTTAAGCACATGCAGCTCTTCTGCCAACGTAAATGCAGTGAGCACTGCAGTCAGACGTTCATAAGATGGAAAAATTATTTCAATGAAATCTTTCCCTTCTCATTACAGTTGTGGTGTGAACTCCAGCTCTAACTTTGTTAGAGTAAGAGCGATTTTAAAACTTCGGAGTTTGTTTATGTTTTGGGTGGGTTTGTCACGTGTTTTAGATCTGTGTCCTTGTTTTTTGTTCGTTTTTACGTTTATTTCTTGGTTTGATTAATTTGCGCACCTGTTATTCATTTCGTTGATTGGTTTGTCTGTGTATTTAAGCTCTGGGTTTCTTTCTGTTCGTTGTTTGTTCTTTCTGTGTTTTAATCGGTTGTTCAGTTTCCTAATTGTTTAATAAATCTATAACTGAATTTAGATCCATTTAGATCCATTCATTTATCTCTTTTTTAAAACATTTTTTTATTGTAACTGACAGTATCGTTCTTGGTGTGAACAAACCTTAAATGAAAAGGAGGTTTAGATTTATGTAAATTACAAGAAATATAGAGTATGTGCACACAGATGTGTTTTCATCACTTTTATGTCACATAAGTATACTTTTAAATTCCACACGTGACATGTATTATTGCTTGATTTTCTTTAAAGTCCCCGGGAACCGGAAGTTGCAAACGACTTTTCTCCAGTGTTGTGACACATTTCCAAGTGAAACGGAATATTGAACAGAGGGCAGGGTTTTACTTTAGCGCTCCTCCTCTCCATCTCTGCTCATAGCAGACTAACGGTTTGAGGCCAGTGGTTATGGGTTTTCAACCCAAGACGTCAAACTGACGTCATCAGAAAAGGACGCCATTCCAGACCGGAAGTAATTTTTCAGATTTTGATTAAAGATTACCACGGCAAACAATTTTCTGTGTATTAACTTGCACGGATACATTTTTCACCACAAGATTAGTAACAAAGTAAATAGGGTCCCTTTTGATTTCATGTCGACTTTAATACTTGATTCTGAGTAGTCTGTTGCAACCTTCTGCTGACAAATGTTTTTTCTGTAAATATTCTGCATATATAATTTGTAGGGCTGGGGGAATTAACGCGTTAATCTTTGCGATTAATTTGAGATGGTTAACGCATCAAAAAATAAAAATAACGCAATTAACGCATAACTTTTTTTTTTGCCTCGTTTTAATGATTTCCTGTTACGGCTGCTATTGAAAAGGCCGAAAATATGCCGTCCCGCCCCTCCGTGTTCGGCGATCAGGCTTCATTCTCGCGCAGCTTTCATGAGCGGGTCTTTTCCGCTCCGTGTGTGCGCTGCGCTCTCCGTTCCGTGTGTGTGTGTGTGTCTCTGCTCAATGTTCCGCTCCGTGTTTGCGCTTCGCGTTCTGCTCTGTCCTTAACGGCCCAAACGCTCCAATCATAGCCTGGGAAAACCCAGACAAACTTCCGGCAAATTTAGATTTGCTCTGCAAGTAGTCTGGCAAAGAGCTAGGGCTGTACTGTCCTAGTCGACTAGTCGATTAGTTGGTCGATACGTTCTGGTTCGACCAAAATTGTGATTGGTCGATTTTCTGCCGCGTTTATTTCATCAGTTTTGCCGCGCTGAGGCGCGCTCATTTCATCAGGTGGAAAGCACTAACTGCTAATGGGGGTGTTTTCAGAATACCCTTGTTTCACTGTAACAGTCTGTCTTCAAAACACCCCCCGTTGTTTTCACCTTTTTTGGATTAGCCCAACCCAAGAGAGAGCGTCGAGCGTAGTAGGTTTGATGCTGAATATTATTTATTTAATTGTGAGAGCGTTTAATAGTCAGTCCTCTTCTAACATGCAACAACAAAGAAATCGACAGTGTGGCAGCATTTTGTTAAAATTGATAACAGGAAAAAGGTTGAATGCAAAGTTTGCAAGCAACAGTTTTCCACAGCTTGACGACAAACATGACATATCATCTACTGTAAAAGTGGTAAGCTCACTTGTCTGCGTTAGCTTGCCCTGTCTGTTTTGAGTAAGCTATGAACATATCAGAATTTGCATATTTCAATGTTTTAGTGTGATAACCTAACTTTTTTATTTTTTATTTGGAGCCTAATGCGCAATTGCGCTGTGCTGTTGGTTGTTAGTTTTGAGCCTAGGATGCTTTATTTTTCAGTTATGCACTTTATTTCGTTTCTGCTCTTGATCTGGTTTGTTTAATAAATATAATTTTTTTATTAAAGTGGACGTGCCTTTTGTGTTTATTAAGAGTAAAAGCTTTATTAATAGTCTATTCGTGTCTCAGCTGCGAAGCTAACGTTAAGCTCATCAGCCTCGCTCGGTGCGAGGACATGCACGGTGAAATGATAGTGTCTGACTAATAATAACTTATTATTTTAACATATGACAAAAATAATTGTCTAAATTATGTTGTATATTCCTCAACAGTTCTTGTGATGATATCACTAGTTGACAACATAGTACTATTTTCGGAAATCATAAGCTATGATATTGCGCAGGTGATGCAGCGCTGTCAGAGCCGACAGACTCGAGTGTCAGACTCATTTCAGTGCAAAATAATTAGGTCAAAAACGATTTAATATACTGCAAATAGCCTACTAGTTGTTTGTTTATTTATAATTCATTTAGGCGGACAACAAGGCTACCAAGTACTGCGCACAGTGCACATCTAATTAATTTAACGTTTTTTTTTTCTAACGTCATTTTTAGTCGATTTTAGTCGATTTTTAGTCGAAAATTTCAGGACTTCAGTCGACCAAGATTTTCTTTGGTTGAGTACAGCCCTACAAAGAGCCCATTCAAGCCGATTTCTAATCCGTCCAAATCGAGGCACCAATCAGAAACGTTGAGGCGGGCTTTACACGATGACGATCGCTCTGATTGGTTTTAGGTCTATCCAATAGCGCCCAGAGGCATTTGAGCGACGTCCGTTGGTGACGCCCCTTTGGAAATGAGTTATTAATGAAGCTTTGCCAGACCATAACTCAGTTACTACTGAGAATGGTCTGGTTTTAACCAGGCTACTCCAATCATGTAGGCTACCGATCACGCACTGGAAAAGCAAAGTACGCTCAAATAACGTGAAATTTCTCAGTAGTAGACTTCTGTTTGCAATAGCCCTACTGAGCTGGTATAGTCATGCTGGGCAACAATGGTAAAATGACCCGCTCTGATCACATGCTCTGGTAATAATAGCTTTGTAGGACTATATTTTATTTTGATAATTAGTAAAAAAAATTAAATAAAATTTTCAATTGATTATTGAAAAATAATAATATATTGATATATTGATGTTTAATATTATTTTAATATAGGGCTATTTTCGGTTCCTTTTTTTTTCCTGTGTTGTTTAATTTAATTTGGTGATTCTAAGTTTAAATATTGATGATTACAAGCTTGCGGGAAATGCAATTAATTGCAATTAACTACAGCAAATTGTGCAATTAATTAGTAATTTATTTATTTTTTTGATTCCCAGCCCTAATAATTTGTATTCATTACTCACCTTTATGTCCTGTTTGGAGCTTGAAAGTTTTGGGTCCCATTAATTTTCATTATATGGACAAAAACAGCTGTAACCTAAATCAAAATCTATTTTTGTTTTCTGCAGTAGTTTGTAACAACACAAGGGTGAGTAAATGGCAAAATTTTCTTTCTTTGGTGAAAAAATATCTCTTAATACTTTTAGTAGCAGCTTTTGAACAGTATGTACAAGTATCCATACACATAAAAAGGTTTAGAAACCGCCTTTTTAGTACTAATCTGTTTGTGTGGATAGTGTGAAAGAGTTTAATGGCCAGAGATAATGTAAAGTTGTGCGACTACCTCTTCCTGCTCTGGAAGGCCAGACGGCAGCACTCCGTCACTTCCTCATGTAAACAAAATCCACACTCAATCCCCTTTCCCCTGCACGCTCTGACAAATAAACAGAGATAAGGCATGAGTATGTTGTGCGGGAGAAAGTGAAGTGCAAAAGAGTGATAGTCATTTTGGGAAATATAAATGCAAATTTAAAGGGAGATAGAATGGCTGATGAATTCTATAGCGCAGTGCAACGGGACAGACGAAAACGGAAGGAACTGTAGACAGAAAATAGATTAAATGTCCACGCAGGCTCCCTATTTTCCGATTCCTGGTTGGTAGTTCTCAAGTTATCGTCGTTCTCACTGAGTTAAAGTTTGGCCGATGATTCATGGAACAGAAACGCTGTACTGCTATAAATCAAATACCAAAGAGTGAACTTCTTCAATACTCAAAAAAAGAAAGAAAGAAAAAGAAGCCCACATTAACAGTCATTCAGTTTGTCTGCGGAATTTTCCAGAGTTATAATTCAGTTCAATAACCAAAACAGTGTTGAGACTGCTCCCCTCACCAGTCAGACACATACAAGCGACTAGCATTTTACTGAAAAATAACAGTTTTTTTAGGAGCTGCCTCTTACATTGTACTGTTTGGATTCACACAGGCCATTTGGAGCTGAAAGTATGCTACCCGTTTAGTCATGGTAAACAGTACTAGCTTGAATGCAGACTGCGTAGATCAGTGCTTTTTATACTGAGTGTGAGGCCGTACGGTGGGAGAAAGCTGTCCCAAAACAATACTAACTCTTTTTGTTTACTCATTTTACACTTAAAGCCTCCAACAGTGACCATTAGGATAGCTAGCAAACATTTTTTAATAGATTGAGAGTGTTTAAAGGAAAGTGAAAGAGGGGAGAGCATGTGGGTGGGACATGAGAGATGTGTGTGTGAATATCCCCAGACGTCGGCATGTGTTTACATAAGGATTGGGGTGCTGGCCTGAGACACAGAAGAGCAGAGTGCTGGGATTTCAGCTCATGTTCCTGATCCCCCTAATAGCAAGTCCAAACACTTCAACCTGTCGGTTTATTATCATTGTGACACTATTGTTGTTTTTATTAATATTTTGAACAGTTTTTTATGTTTTTTATTATTATTATTATATTCTATTTTAGTAATGTTGCTGTTTTTGTCATTTTTTGTTTTTCTCTTTTTAAATGTCTTTATAGCTCAATGCACAGCCCAATTGCCTTCACATTTAGGCGGTTAATCAGAATCATAGACTCGCTCCTGATGCACTCAGTAAATTGTAGGCATATATAAAATAGATTTAAGGTTCCTCCACAATATGGTTGAGATTTTGCTCTTCATTAAGTAGATTCCTAGGTACACGGGAAAGTTTTTACCTTAAGATTTCTCTTTCTTAGCTCCAGGAGATCTATTGGACTTCTCAAGTATGTTTCATTTTAAGTATCAACTTTGTCTCAGATTTTATAGCATTCTATAGAATTTACACAAATTAGACAATTATAGATGTAGGCCTACTGTAGGCTTATAGAGCTATACAACTAAAGTAGATTGCATACCACAAGTCATTTAGTTTTGTGATAGTTTGTTTGAATTTATTGAAATTTCACTGCAGACTTACTATCTGCAATCTTAGCATTTTTTTTTTTCCTTCCTAAAAAAAAGGAAAAGCTATCAAAAACATTCTCTTCCACAATGGTTGATTGAGCTGAGGGAAGAATTACGCTGATATTGGGTGAAAAATGTTAGTTATTTATATGTTTGCTGTGTATGTAGAGTATCAACTAGCTGCTATGCTAACATCAGAATTGTGTTTCTGGCCTCACTTGAGTTGCTTCCCATAAAGTGATCTTCACATGAGTCACTTATTCCATGTCGGATGGGATGCTGTCTGTGAATAAAGTCAGTTTGCAAGGTTTTAAGTGAGCCAAATGTTTTGTTTCTTTGTTCTCATGTTTTCGTCTTCCATGTCTTCACTGGTGATGTCCACAGCATTTAAGGAGGAGTAAAAGGGTTTGGCAAGCCAACGAAAGCCAAATAAACCATTGGCCTTGGATCAACAGTAAAACTAGTAAACATATACGATGAAAGACCAATTATACGTATGTCATATCACACATTAAATGTATTGCCCCCAGAGATCATATAAAACTGTTCAGAAATTCGCCCTAATGGACTTCAGCTGTACAACATGGGGCATCACAATTCTGTGCTTTATACTTCTCTCATCAAGTATTTTAAAGTAGTTTAATCATCAAACTGATTTGAATTACTAGAAGAAGCTACTGGGAATATGGATGATAGACGACAACTTTAGAAAGATCATTACTGATTTGAATAATACACAAACTGCAAACAAAGCAACAAAACTATTCTTAAATATTTAGGTTTTGACAAACCTGCTTAGATCCCAGCTGACAGGGAACGTTCCCAGAATTTTGGCTGACGTTCTGGCAAGGTTCCCTCAAAGTAATGAACAAACATTCTTCCAGTAATGTTAAGTCTGTTGTGATTGCTCTACTTACAGCGTGTGTCAGAAACAAAACACCTATTACCATATCTGAATTTCAGATCCAGAGGCTTTGATAGAAACGATGGCGTAGATTTTTCTGTATCAATTCCAGCGCTGAAAACCGTGTCTTCTCGACATGTCGACAACACAAACCAAACTCTTCCAGGCCTCAGCTTTGTTGCGGGCCATAGGGTGGCATTATGCAAATTTGTTACATAGGTATGTAACAAGAAGTGAGACTATAGGATTGCTGAGGACTCGTTTGCAGATCAGATTTGATTCTTTCTTTTAGGAGACAATAACTTTATTTGTTTTGCACTTGGATCTTTGAAACTGTGCAGAGTTCAGGGGATAAGAGAGGTCTAGGGGCTATGAAACTACCATATAAGTTTCAAAACAGTCGATCCACAGACAAATGCACACAGCCTGCATAAAGTAGCTGTGCCTTTTCACGAGCCGTTGTGGCTTCCGTGTAAATGTGATGTCAGAACTACTCAGTCACCGCCTTCAGTCACCACACCCACCAATTGTGGGTCACTCAGAAAACAACAGGCCAATCAGAAGAAAGGCTCATGAATATTAAGTAGAGAGGCCAAAATCGACCTGTTCTTGGCAGAGCTCCTGAGAAAGGAGCTGTAAAAATATATTGAGATGGTTTTTGGTAGCCTGGTTAAAACCAGACCATTCTCAGTAGTAACTGAGTTATGGTCTGGCAAAGCTTCATTAATAACTCATTTCCAAAGGGGCGTCACCAACGGATGTCGCTCAAATGCCTCTGGGCACAATTGGATAGACCTAAAACCAATCAGAGCGATCGTCATCGTGTAAAGCCATGCTGCGTCCCAATTCGCCTAAGTTACACTACGCCATAAAAGTATGTACTCTTTTTGTGAAGAAAAGGTATTTACTTTTGAATGTGTAGCAAAAAAGTAGGCAAGCTTTGGGACATACTACTTCGTCATCTTTATCGGACGGATCTGTCGCGTGCATCCTGTCATGTAAACTGCCCTGTCAATCATCTTGTCCCAGTTAAAATCCACTAATTTCATTTCCTACCATTTCGGAGAGAAATGTAGCAGCACGTTCATCTGCCAGTGGGTCTTTCATGGAGACTGTCCTCATGTGTTTGCAATTTTAATATGCATTTAAAAGTTGGTGCGCTTCACCAACGGACGTCGCTCAAATGCCCCTGGGCGCAATTGGATAGACCTAAAACCAATCAGAGCGATCATCATCGTGTAAAGCCCACCTCAACGTTTCTGATTGGTGCCGCGATTTCGAGGGATTAGAAATGGGCTTGAATGAGCTCTTTGCCAGACTACTTGCAGAGCAAATCTAAATTTGCCGGAAGTTGTCTGGGTTTTCCCAGGCTAGGTTTTTGGTACTTATACGGCAAATATTTATTCTTATGGACCTCAAATCCTAAAATAAAACTTCAGAAAGGCATACAATATGGGACCTTTAAAGTTCATATAACCAAGAAAATACATTTTTAAAACATTTTAAAATCTGGACATTTTGACCGTTCAGAGAACATTCAGAAATAACATTTTCAAAACATGATTATAACATATTTTTGTTAGCTGGGATCTCTTTCCTAAGAATTAGTCAGAGTGTAATGACTCATGACCACAGAATAAGATGTTTGAGTTATTTAAGCACAGTCTGAAATGCTGTAGAAGTAACTATTATAACCTGTTTAGAAGCTTTAGCAAGTTACAATGCAAGTTACAAAGATTTTAAATTAAATCAGGTACTCAAAAAAAAAGGGAGATGTGAAATGTCATATTGACCATTTCTAACTGTCCTTTTTCTCTGAATTCTTCTGCAGCACCGTTGCTGGTGGATGGGAGCTGCCTGACTGAAGAGGTTTCTGTCTCAGACTGGTCAGAGAGGCAGTAAAGAGCTGATCTCAATGGAAAAGAATTCAAAGCCTCTTCCCCCTCCCTTTCTCTGCAGTTTAATTCAAGCAATATGTGTCTAAAGTGACACTGAACTTTTCCTTCCTCTCTCGCTTTCTCTCTCCTTCTGGAGAATATGAGTTTAAAAGTAATTTCACTGGGTTTTGCATTGTATCACAGTTATGCTTTTGTCTTCATCTCTCTCTCTCTCTCTCTCTCTCTCTCTATCTGTGCCTAGTCTTAGCTTCAGCAGTGTGGATTTTCCTCAAGACTCAGTACGTGTCACTGCCACGTTATCGGAAAGCCATATTTTCTCACTTTGTCTCTTGGTTTCTGGATTGCTTCTGCTGGCCAGAACCTATTGGAAAAACAATCTGAATATGGTCATGATTGGTTAAATTTGTACCATTTGGAGGAATCCTAGTCTGTGTAAATCAGATTTCACCCACATTTTCTACAAAACTTGTAGACTGGTGATTTGTAGAGCCTCTTTTCACTTAAAATCCATACATTTTTTATCCTCCGACCATAGATCTGACATGTACATAGCCTAAGTGCTCTCTATTCTCATTTGATTTCAATTCAGGTGGCATGAGATGAATGACACATTATAATAAGCTTAAATCTACGTATTGCCAAAAAAATTGGGGTGAATTGTCAGTTTTTAATCGTTTTAATACATTTCAGTATTAATGAATTGGATGTTTTTATTCAGAATCTTTTGATTCAGAAATATTTAAAGAAAAATATAGAATATATGAATGTAGAATATGTGTATATATAATTTGGAATAGTTATAATACAAGTAAATACTTCATTTTATCTGCCATTTTGGATAGATTTTTTTCCCACTGAGCATTCTGGGATTGCCTCTTTGAAATGTACATGCAGCCTTAATAAATTGAGGTATTTTAGGTAACTAACTTTTGGAATAATCTTCACTTCAGGCGTGTGTCTATGTAGCCTTAAAATGGTGCCTTCTGAGGCAGTGCACTAGGATTTGAACCAAGTGCATATGGTTGTGTTCTTTTTGTATACACTGTCACATCCTGAGAAGAGAAATGAGAGAAAAAGAGAGGAAAGTGGCAGAGAGAATGTCTATTCTAAAGGAACAAGGCGTGCCTTAAATTTTTGTGGTGTGGTCAGGAGAAGGTCTCCCCATTTTAGACGTAATGTTAAAAAAGTGGAACGTTTTTTTTTTGTTGAGCAAATCCCTCTCTCTCACGGTCTCCTGCTCTCAGTCTGTAATGGCCCGAGACTGTTTATTCATGATTGCAGGTCAGGACAACAAAAAGCAGAAACTAAACTTGAACTATAGAGTCCCGTAATGCTGCTAACACGTGACACATGCCATGTAGTAATTTCTTCCTTTACCCGTGCCACTACATTTTGGCCACGCAACACTGGGACATTGACAAAGGACCGGAATTATTTATACGACTCCATTAAGCTAAATAGTTCTCCATCTCATACTTTTGTTTTTAAAAAGTTGTATTTGTTAAAATTTTGTTAATGCACTGAAGAAACAATTAACAATTATATTATTATTAGCTATAGCATAAAAAAAAAGAAAAAGAATGCTTTATAAATATATTGTTCGTTGTTGTTAGCTAATGCATTAATGTTTACAAATGAGACCGTATTGAAAAGTTTTATATTATATAAAAATAAAAATAAATAACTACAACAATAATTAAAAATATATATTAGTGTAATATTACACAAAGATATATACAGTACATGTATGTATGAATATATTTGCATGAAATATTACAGCAATTTAACAAGTGACTTTGTAGTTATCATTAAAGTGACAAATAATTTATTGGATTATTCCATTTGAGCCCGTTTTTGTTGCATCTTGCTAATTACATATGCTTTATTGAAATGCTAGCACATTTAGCAAACATAAATTGAATGTATTTTGCTTGACTTTCACTATATAATTTGCATGCCGGTTTCAGCTAAAACTAATTTTAAGGGCGTTGACCAAAAAGCTTTTAGCTGTCTTTGATCGTGGCCTATAAAGAATTAAAACAAGTGGCATGCTGTTGCAGCCAAGAGTGACCACTTTATGCCATGTTGCCAATGCTTGGGCTGGTATGTTAGCACTCAACCCTTGATTGTATGTTTTCTGCCATGTGCAGGGTCATCACCCATGGAAAGGAGGAGCTACGGTCTAATGGAGGAAACATCTGCATCTCAGTCTGAAATTTACAGCTCTCTGGGGAGATCCACAAAGACTGTGATCAGGTTTCTCACACAAACCTTCAACA
The DNA here is from genome assembly GCF_965113295.1 of Leuciscus leuciscus. Lineage (NCBI taxonomy): Eukaryota > Metazoa > Chordata > Actinopteri > Cypriniformes > Leuciscidae > Leuciscus > Leuciscus leuciscus. The sequence goes on from NC_138725.1 coordinate 60,423,337, forward strand.
AAATAGAGGAAAGACTGATCCTGGACCTGGTTTGAGAGAGGTAATTGCATTTGTTTATGAAGAAGTGGCTGAATACATTTCAAACTTTTCCTCCAACACTGAAATACAAATTTTGTAGAACATGGGTGTCCAAACTCGGTCCTGGAGGGCTGCTGTCCTGCAGAGTTTAGCCACAACTTGCCTCAACACATCAGTCTGGAAGTTTCTAGTATAGATTAGCTGGTTCAGGTGTGGTTAATTGGGGTTGTACAGTGGCCCTCCAGGGGCAGGATTGGACACCCCTTGTGTAGAAACATTTTTCACTTTCTTGTGAAATATACTCTAATAATCTTTGCACCATTTTTTTTTTACAGTTATGGTCAAATTAACTGGTATATTATGGGATGGTGTCACTGCACATTTTTAAGGGTAAGAAAGCCACCCAGGCCACTGCAGCAGCTGCCAACGTTGACCTTCAAGGGGATGAACTTTGACCCCGGCTTCTAGCAAATCCCACCCATTTCTTCCTCTTAATTCTTCTCCCTACCAGACATCTGATGGCCCTCTTCCCATCATGCATTTTGCCTGGATCTCACATGTGGCTATAGAGAGGGATGAGATTTATTCTATTCTTTAGCACTGGAGGATCACCTTGGAAACGTCGCTCTAAGCACAAACAGATGTGCGTAGAAAAATAGAGTGAGGAAAAACTGTATTCAAGCTAGCGTGATGTACTCATAGATATGTGTATGGAGGCTACAGGACTTGATAGGTCCCTTTTCAAAACACATGCTGAGATTTAGACTATCTCTGAGGTCCAGATCCAGTTAGGGAGAAGGAAAAGGGACTGTAAATGGTAACTTTTTGTGGTTGAAACCTGCTATTGTCCGCCGCCTGTGAGCCTGGGCTTCAGCCAATCGAGACGTGGCTACAGAAGGATCTTAGCCCAGAATGCTGCTTCCTGTAAGGCTTCTGCCGCAGAGGGCTGGGCGGAGCAGTGGGTGGGACATATTCCTAAATGCCCTGAGAGAAGCTAAATCTTGGAGCAAGTAATGTGACACATTTTAGCCAGCTTTCACTCTCCATTTTTCTCTTTCCTTCCCTGTTCTTTTTCCTTCATTTCTGGCAGGTGTTTTGCATAGGCCTTTTTATCAAAGTTTTTTGAATATTTTTGCAGACCAAGTGGAACTGAGATAAAGATTGAAAGACCTTTGGGTTAAAGGGTTTTACAGTGATCAGAAACTGCCCCAGCAAGGAAATGAGTATCAGATTATAGAATAGTAAGTAAACAATATTTTTATAGCACAGATAACAGCAAAGCTGACCAAAGAGCTGAAAGTAAATTACAACACAATAAAATACATGACATACATAATACGAAAAACGATATCGATTATGACTTTGAAGACGCCAGAGAATAAAGATGCATTTTAAGTCTAGATATAAAAAGTGAGTGAGTATGCATAGAATAGAATAGAATAGAATAGAATAGAATAGAATAGAATAGAATAGAATAGAATAGAATAGAATAGAATAGAAACTGAAGGAAACTATTGGAGCTTTCAACTAATGTGAAAATAAACATTAAATAAAAATAAATGATACAATTCGAAGTTAAATTTAAAAAAATTGTAAAATCATATTAATATGTATACAAAAAAGAGATAACAGCCGCAAAAGTTAAGTGTAGTTTGGTAGTTATATAGATTTTTTTTTATTTTTTTTTATATCCAGTCAGTAGCCTACATGCATTTTAAACGTTTTTTTTTATAAACTATATAAAATAAAACAATAATTCTCGTAATTGTGACATGAAGACAGCATAAATAAAGTACAGTAGAAGAAGAAATAGAGTATCAAGGTGCGTTCCATTCGACTGGAAGTAGACTGCGAAGTGGACTTCACAGGAAATTCCTTTATCTTAGGTGAGATTCCAGTCCGAAGGGAGCAAACATTTCCTCTCTTACCATCAAAAAAAGGCTGAAAATAAACATTAAGAAATACAGAAATCATCTCTGAAATTCCAAAACAATTCTTTCAGTTCCTACACTTAAAAAAAAGATATTGGAGTTTGTTTCTACATGTTCTTCCTTCTTTACCCTCTCTTAATACACCTATTCACTTTCTTTACCTTTTGTCCAGCTAGCACCAAAACAAACCCTCTCACTCGTACTTTCTCTCTAACACACAGAGACTTGGGCTTGACTTAAAGCTGACTCAACAGCCTCCTGACAGCTGATGTAATGGCCACTGCAGAATGGAGAATGTTGTTTGCGCTGAAGGGGTGATGGACCGAATGAGACACAGAGGAAAGAGTGGGCTTGACAGAGGAAGTAAGCCTAACTTTCTCCATACGTGATATGTTGTGGTTGCCTATTGCACTGCAGGAAGCTTTACTGCACTAAAGATTACATAGGTTATACCTTTAAAAGGAAATAATCCAGATAATCCTGTCCTAAATTGGATGGCTTATGATGATTTCACAGTTATATAGATCGTGAGCTCCCCTCCCTCCCATTTAACCTGAGCTTTCAGATTTACACATTTACACAGTTGTGATTCAGATTGAAGTTTTCTCTCTCTCTCTCTCTCTCTCTCTCTCTCTCTCTCTCTCTCTCTCTCTCTCTCTCTCTCTCTGAATATTGTTGCCAGTGTCCCAGTTGGCCTAAGGTCAAATGTCAACCAGGATCAAAGAGCTGTTTAGGAAACAACAGGTTAAAAAATAGACCCTAATAATGTGCCAAACAGATCAAAACGGCCAGAGACAACAGCCACACTTATCACAAAGTGTAGTGAACCTATTAACTATTGATTTATCATTGGTTTAATAAGCTGAATGCCTTTTCAACAATGCATGTGTTGTATTTCCAGTATATTCCTGCAAACAGCTACTAGAGGCTATTCAGTCATTCTTCTTTCCTGTTGTTAACTTCACTTTCTACTTCTGAATTTTAAGACGGCTCTCAAAGTTTTGCTTTACTGAGTCTGAGGCGCCACACAGATCTAAACAGATCCTCCAATGAAACTCAAAACAGTCGGACAAGCTGTTAAATACACAGGAAATAGCAGGTCTTCAGCTTTTATGTGGCATCGTTATTGAAGCCTCTTCACCTTAGGACATTTTGCACATTGCGTACACCAATTAAAACTCACAAACACTGCTTAAAATGCTACATATTCATTCATTCGCAATACTTTTTTATTTTATTTTATATACACAATGTACACTTAATTATAACCTTGTGTTGATGGCTGTTGCAGAGTCTCATTGTCTTAAATAAAAAAAAAATTAATTGTTCTTAACAAAGTCAATTGTTCTTGGCTCCACCTAAATTTGCGTTCACTTATTTTTTTTAACCCAGCACTCTACAATGGATCAGCAGGCGAGAGAAAATGTGTGTACATATTCGTGAAATGAATCACCCAGTCTCCCCCTCCAGGGTATGAGGAGGACTTCAGTGCCAGACAGCCTCTCAAGTCAGATAAACTAGCCTATGGGAAGGAATTCCTTTAGCTGGAGAGTGAAACACTATCTAGCAACGTTTATGCTTTTCCCTAAAGGGATAGTGACGGCCTGGTTCTATATGGTCTGCATTTACCCTTGAACTTTCAGCTCCTCATCACCTTTATCTTCTGGGACAGATGCAACTGTATGCAACCAGTTGCATATGGTTGTTTACCAGTAATATATAACTAAATGCACCTGGAAGTTGTTGGAAATTTCCTATCCATGACCATTATTCTCACAACATAGTTTAGTCTTTTCTCTTCTGCGCATTTCAGAAGTCAAGAGCCTGAGAAAGAGAGAAAGAAAGGGGGAGGTAATGTTCTCTGCAGACGGAGATTTCAGCTCACTCCCTGACAAATTTTCACGACTGGAACACTGCAGAAAGGGGGAAGGGAGCGACTAATAGCTTTTCAGCAAGACATTTTTCCAGCAGAACGCAGGTCTGGGCAAAGTGCTCCCAGTAGAAAGAGTTCGAAAAATTGAGAGTGGTGATTCTCAGAATGACTGATAAATGGCATGTTGAAGAACAAGCCTCATTCCTTGGCCTTTTAAATCTAAATTAGAGAGGCTTCTGAGGACATGAGGTTATCATGACACTTAAAATGAAGACTATATATCTAATGTATTCAATGTGTAGAGATCAAATACCATATTTTAAAGACAGTTTTGTCAGTAAACAAAGAGAGTCAACTTTGTGAGTTCTTGCGATCCATTTATAAATTCCCACAAGTTAGCTTATGAATGAATTTTTTTGCTCCACTGTGTAATTAATTATTCTGAGACTTATCTGGTAAACAACTCTGCCTAAATCTGTTTAAAACAATTTGCTGGGCTTGGGTTAAGCACCTGGTATAGCCTGGCCTCCAGAAAAGTGTCCAAAACCCCTCTAAAACCAGCCAACAGACCAGGCTGGGTAAATTGCTTCCATTAGAAAGAGTTTGAAGAATTGAGAGTGGTGATTCTGACTGACTTGTAAATGGCATGTTGAAGAACAAGCCTCATTCCTTGGCCAACAGACCGGGCTGGGAGACCAAATGAGACCAGAAAACCAGCTTAGGCTGGTTTAATGTGGGGGGGTTTTCCCAGCAGGGCTGCTATCGTATGGCATCAGAAGATTTAGAATATTGTGCACAACATTTATTAAGCTTTTTTTTATGGTGCTTTATTATTATTTTTGTCGTTTTGCAGCCTCCGACCCCATTGACTTTTAATTATTTGGAAGTGTTTGACCTGAATATTTATCAAAGCAGAAGAAAGAAAGTCAGACAGGTTTGGAAGGACATAAGAGTGAGTAGATAATGACAGATTTTATTTGGTGGGCAAACGTTTGTGTGCACACTCAGGGTGTTTATTCACCATGGCTTTTCTCTGCACATGTTAAATGTGCTCTTGAAGCTGACATCCAGGTGAATACATCCTCTGTGCATCATTAATTAACAGTTTTGTGTGTTTATAATGGAGCTTCAAGTTGTGGCAGAGTGAATAAAATTCCCAAATCCTGAGGCAACAAAGTCATGAAAGTTTGATAGATTCTTTCAAAACAGGCTCATTTAAACGCAACTTGTGTTTGATCGCCAAATGTTGTAAATATTTACTTTGTCATTGCACAAATAATTGTGTTTTTATGTTATGCAGTTATGGTTAGTTATGCTGGAAACAGTATGAGACTAGGGGCCCTATCTTGCACCCAGCACAATTGACTTTGTACACCGACGCATGTATCATTCTTATTTTGCACCCGACGCACAGCGGACTTTTCCCTCCACAGACGCACGTCAGTAAATTAGGGAATGAACTTGCGCTTCCGGGGGCGGTTCAGCAAAAAGAGGAGGCGTGTTCCGGCGCAAACGTTCCCTGGTGCTATTTTGCAGTTCCAGAAAACAATTCCGCCACAGACCAGGAAAAACCTATAGTCTAAAGTCAGTGGCGCGTTTTCAGTGGCGCGTTCAGATGCTATTTTAAGGGCGCATGCTTGGCCATAATGTAGCATGTGCACAACGTGCATACACTTTGCTTCTCTCATCTACACACAGATGCAGCAGTTGCCATTTTTGCAAACCATACATAATTACAAGGAAAAATATTCCACATGAGGGAAATCATGTTGGTGTCCATGAAGATGTGAAAAAATAGGCATAAATCTAGCTTACACATTTACCCAAATTATTATATGGCTGTTTAACCGAAGCTAATTTGGATGGGTTTCTCCCAGAAGCATCCCCATACAATGTCACTTCTCTGTCTTTTACGGCCCTGATGAGAACGTCGGTCTCCTCGGCTGTGAACCGCTCCTGGCATGCGCCTGGCAAATCCGCCGTTATAATAGCAATCCGCCATGGAACAAACGCGCCTGCTCTTAAAAGTAATGTGAGAAGATGCTCTGATTGGTTTATTGCACGTTACGCCCAAACCACACGTATATGAGTAATGTAGCTACTTCAGACCAACCCATTTTGGATTTGTGTCGGGCGCAAGAGTCATTTATCCCACCGGTATAATAGCAACAGCGCAGAGTTGCGCCCACAAAGTTACTTGCGTTTCGCGTTTGATACTTGCGTTTCAGATTGTTAAAATAGGGCCCTAGATGTCTACTTGACTTCCTGAGAACACATGCACTCAGTTAGAAGAAACAACTCCGTGTATTGCTCCCCATTATCTGCTCTCCATCCACTTTGTTGGAATATTCCATGACCTTCTGGTTTCCTCTGTCCTCCCCTATAGTGGAGAGGAAATGGTTGTGTCCAGTGCCCTATATAGGGTGCTCAGGTTTGCTTTATAAAAAATATCCACTCAATATCCACTTCTTTTTTTTTTCTATTCAGCAAAGACACGTCAAATTAATAAAAAGTGACAATAAAGACTTTTACAATACAACTTTAATTTGGAACTTTCTGTCCATCAAAGACCCCAGAAGAAAAGAATTGCAGTTTCCACAAAAATATAAAGCAGTACAACTGTTTTCAAAATTGAAATGTTTCTTGAGCACCAAATCACTATTTTCAGCTCCACTTTTAATAATTAGGTTCTTTCTGGGTGATAAATATTGTAGGCCCACATAGGGGAGTTTTACCCCACATTTTCTGCACTTATTGTAAGAAAAATGGGTTTAAAATAGGTTAAATTTAGCTGAGAGTTGTACACTCTTATTGGTAACTAAAAGCATTTAAAAACAATAACTAAAATATTTAGCTAATAATTAATATGCAAGGTTCACGGAAGTTTGTGAGTGACTTGAATTCTCCTAAAATCTTCAGATTTTGCATACAGGCCTAATAAATAATGAAAAGACATCATTTAACACTGCATAATTATCAATATGTCATGTTGGCCATTGTGCACATTTGTGGGAATGTAGTTTTGTTCGTAATCTAATGTATCACAAGCTGCCCAGCAGTATGAGTGTTATATGTGAGGGATACAAATACAGTAGCAGGGTAAATGCATTCATGTGGTCGGAGGGTTCCTTCTGTTTCTCTCTAAATCACACTCTTTCTCTCTCTCTCTCTCTCTCTCTCTCTCTCTCTCTCTCTCTCTCTCTCTCTCTCTCTCTCTCTCTCTCTCTCTCTCTCGCCTACATTCCTGAAATCCTCATCTTTTCTCCTCATTCCCTACCATTTACTTTTAGGTGATACTGGGTTTATTGCCTCGTGTCCTCCTTCTGTGCTTTCATTTCTGGCAGCTTAAACGCATAGAGCTGCCATACTTTCCATAAACTCACTCACTCTCTGTCTATTTCCTTTTCTATCTCTCTTTCTCAGTCGTTAGCCTTGTGGCCCTCAAATAATGTAGCAAAAGTGTCATAAAATAAATGCATTGTGGCGACTAGACAGCACTGTGCATTTTATACTATATATAGTGCACTGCAAGGCACTTCTAGTGGTGGTCTTTAATAGAACAGACCTTGTTGAAGCCATTGCATTAAGCCCAAGTAGGATTTTGTGATTGTTAGAGAATATTAAAGCGTATTAAATGACAAAAAGCAAGTTAGGCTAACAGTGAGACTTGCTTCTAAAGTATACAGATGATCATTTGTTGTTCAATTGTAATAGTTTGGCCACTGAACCTAAACTGGTGGAATGAATTTATCAATCTTATAATACTTAACAGGATAGAGAGAGACAGAAAGAAAAAGAGAGAGAGAAAAAATCCAAGAGCCAAAGACAAGAAGCCTCGCCTAAACCTAAAACACATAATCAGTCCAAGGCAAAGGAGATTAAATTATACCAAAGTAAAACAGAATCCTGCTTCCACTCTTTCAAGCTCTTTTGGTAAATTACATGTCTCTTTCTCTCGTCTCTCTCTCTGTAGGTCGTCCCTTAACCTCGTTCGCTTCTGGTGTGAGCTGTGATCAGCCATGGTTGAGCAATAATGTACGTCAATCAAAAGCTCATGCCACATTAATTTTGATATTCGGAACCTTTTTTACAAGGACTGCACAGATTGTACTCACTAAAAGGGTTTGAATTTTTCTGGAATTGTCAAAATTGCAGCTGCCCTTCCAGTGAACGGCGAATACAGAAGACGCCCCCACCTTGCTTCTTTTAGCTTTGCCGGCTTGGGCGGCTCTTACATCCACACACACACACGGCTCCATAATGCTTTGCAGCCTCCAGCGTGCCCAATCATTAGAGCTGTCTGTGTTTGTGTTGAGAGCTGGCATAACAAGCATCCGGAGCCTTTGTCAGGGAGGGCAGGTAGGACTACACTAAGTGATATCAGGTGGACTGCATCAAGAACGGCTGGTCTCAACTTAATGGAAACAGCAGGAATCGAACCTGGAGGCGAAGCTCACCTAAGCAACTTCATGAAATCCTCCATTCGTTCAGTTTCAATCCCTATAAGTCCTCTGTCAGCAGAGTCCCATGGAGACGTGGCTGTCCACGGCCTTGTCTCCTCCTCCAACCTCAGAGCTGTTCTTTTCTAACCAACACAAATAATCACGGAGGAGAAGTCAAATTTATCCCAAATATTGGACACCTGCTGTGTTTTACTGCAAAAGGGTGGACAGACTTCCGGTTTCCTCAACTACTCTTGAGTCCTAGCCTGAGCTATAAAACATAGACCTAATAAAAAGGTCAATAAAAATTCAAAAGTACCTGAACTATTATTGATCTGAGTCCATTTGGAAATAAAAATATTTGGTGCAAGCAAGTAATAGTATTTGGATCATTCCTAATACAGTATGTAGTATGCTTTCCTTCCCCCATCATATAGGCTATATGTCTAAAAATATTAAACTTTCCATTTTTTAAGATGGAAATCATATTAGCTATATTTTTAACAATACCACAATAACGTGAATTTTCTGATCGGATGTTGCTATTTTTGCCCCAGGTCCTATGAAGTAAGATCTAAAATTTAGTCTGCAATTTATTTACAGCTATTCCAGGTATTTTTTATTTTATTTTCATCTTCTCAGGTTTCATTCTGATAATTTTCTCAAAATTGTGAAAATAATGATTTCATAGTTAAGTTTAAATGCCTGGGCTCTAACAGGAATTACCCATTGGTATTGGTTGCCCCATCGTTTATTAATTGTCGACTGATTTCTTTTAAATTTACTCAGCTAAAAAATAAACTTCCTCCCACTTTCAACTGATTTTTATTGTGTACATTTTTTATGAACAAGATTCAACAACTGAAACATAAACTGATTTTTTTTTTTTTACAGACATTTGACGAACAGAAATGGAATAATGAGTCCGTGAATGAAGGGAGGGTTAATTTCAAAAGTAGCAGTCAGAATCTGGTGTCCAACAGCTGCTTTAAGTCCTGAAGTGCATCTCATCTTCATGGACTTGCAACATATTTGCCAGTTCGTGCTGTGAGCTTAAGTCTAGTCCAAGACTAAAATGCATGTTTTAACTGTTTTAACTGAAAGCAACTTGCACTGACATATCTTAAAATATATCAGTTCAACTATTTTGTCCAAAGATTCACACTAGTGATGTTTTTTTCTAAGGCACGTTTATAAAACTTAAAAGTCCTAATTGAACCTTGAACCTGAAGGCCTAATCCTGGCTTGAACTAAGGCCTAATCCTGGCTTGAACTAAGGCCTAATCCTGGTTTAAACTAAGCCCTGTCTGTGGAACCAGATATTCCATAGGTGCATGTGCAAAAAATGTTTATGGTTCATTAAACGAGCATGACACTTTCCAATAAAGTTCTGTAAAGCTTATTTTGGAGTTTAAAAAATTAAGTTTAAAATACAGTATCCTGAAAAAGGGATGTTTCTTTTTTGCTGAGTATATATGACCGTTATTCAATTAAATTCAAATTCTAAAACCAAAAAAATGTGATTGTCTGAAGTTTCGCAAATGTGTTAAGCTTCAAGTCAACCACCTGTTCCCCAGAGCCCAGTATTTCTCTCCAGTTTCTGTGTACAGAGGGCACCTGTAATTGTGTGGGATGATTTTTACCTCTGCTCTAATGACAGACGTTTACAGTCGTCTCTGGGGCGGCACTCAGGAGCGAGATCCCCCCTTTCACCACCACCCACCTTCACCCTGTCATTAGTCTGGAACGTGAAGAGATTATCAAAGCAGAAGTGATGCCATGGTAGTGCCTGGTGGCCAGACAGCGAGTGAAGTAAAACACGCTGTCTGTGTGGAGGAAGAGGGCTCTGAATCCCCATCATTTCCTTTCTGCAGGTGTGTATCCACATCACCCTCCTTACAAAAAAAAGTGCTGTGGCAGTGCCATGGAATACAGATGGCAATACTCTGGGGCTTTGATACATGCTGTGCTATTTACACACACACAATATTCAAATGTATGGTTACTAAAAGACTAGGAAGACTAAGGACTCTGGACTATTGTTGTAATTTGTTATGACGATGATAATTGTTTTTTTAGCATCTAATACAATAAAATTAAATAAATAAAAATCAAGTGTGTGGTTTATCAATGTTTTTTCACTCTACCATTCAAAAGTTTGTTGTCAGTAAGATTCCTTCATGCTTTTAAAATAAGTCTGTCATGCTCACGAAGGCTGCATTTATTCAATCGAAAAAACAGAAAAAAGTAATATTGTGAAATATTATTACAATTTAAAAATAACTGTTTTCTTTATTTTAATATATGTATAAAATGTAATTTATTCCTGTGATGGTAAAGCTGAACTTTACTCCAGTCTTCAGTGTCACAATCCTTCAGAAATCATTCTAATATGATGATTTGCTGCTCAAGAAACATTTATTATTATTATCAATGTTTTGTGGAATTTTTGTAACATAAATGTCTTTACTGTCACTTTTGATCCATTTAATTGCTCAATAATTATAATTCTAAAGCTAAATGCATAAATAATTGCTATTTATTTAATGCAAATTATACAAACCGATGGATGGATGGCCTCTTTGATCAAGCGTTGTGGATTTTTTTGAAGTTGTGGAGTGATATCCGATGCTGTAAAAGCATGTGCAAGTGTGACTGCTCACCTGCTGAGCAACAGAAGTGTCTTAGTAAGCACAGGCGCCAACCAACACATTCTCGTTGCTCTTTAACTTCTAACAGGAGCTTGTGAAGTGTGCCTCACACCCAGAAGCTACTGGTTGGCACACATATGCAAAACGCACACGCAAACAAGCTGACGTGCACTTCACAGGGCTAATAAACACACACTAACTGAAACACACAGCGTGAACACAGTGCATATGCACACATGTGCAGTTTTAATTGCCTTTTAAATTGCAGTTCAATTGATTTTAAATGGAGGTAGCAAAATCAGTGTGTATTTGCAATTAAAATTTTAATGTAAGGAAGTAGAATTAGGCAGACACATAGACGGACAGACGAACTGACAGGACAAGAATACTTAGACTTAAGATTGCGTTTACTCCCTTATTACGGGGCAGATAAATTGCAGTGTCTTTGGTTTAATATGGGGGCATTCATTTTAGATTGGCTTCAGTTTATTTTAATGGAAGGAAAGGTCCATTTTTACACACTGTTGTAGGACATAACTGTATTGAACTTTTCCTGATGCTTAAATGACCCCCTCACACTGCAAGGCCCCTGCGTAACAAGGCAGCTATATGGTATAGGCAGCTTTTTTTCTTGTGCAGTGCCTTGGGCAAGCACAGCCAAATGAAACATCTGTCTACAAGCTGCTACAAGCAGAGAAAGAGGGATAGTAGTGCATCTAACCTCTGAAATGTGTCCATCTTTCCAATGAGGAATTATGCAATGAACCCATCTGGGCATCTAATCATTCAGATTTATATGTCAGTGATGTCAGTTGTGTGACATATCTTATTGTCTTACCTATTGTGTCTGCTGCATCTCTGCAGTCTGCAACATCTATCTATCTATCTGTCCATCCGTCCATCCATTAGCTTTAGAATTATTATTATCGAGCAATTAAATTGATCAAAAGTGACAGTAAAGACATTTTTAATGTTACAAAAAATTCCACCAAACATTGAACAACATTGATAATAATAAATATTTGAGCAGCAAATCATCATTTTAGAATGATTTCTGAAGGATCATCCAAAGAATCCTGTTTTTCTGGATTTTTCAGCTGGGAAAGCCATTAAATTTAACTTTCTCCTGCTGTACTACCACAAATTTTCTAGATGATAGAAACTCAGGCTTGTTTTCAGATAGATGCAAGTGGAGAAAGGTTAAAAAAGAGCAGCTTTGCCTCTGGTGTCGAGTGTTTCATTAAAGCTGTGCTCTAATGCATCATTACCTGGTGTGCTGGTTCCTGCCCTGGAGATGTGTGTAAACTATGTGTTGTGAATGTGTGTGTGTGTGTGTGCATCCATGCTCCCATCAAATGTGTCCTTTAACAGCTCTACAAACAGGTTGCTTCCGTTCATAAAAGCGAGGCCTTCAAAGAGAGGCACCTTTTGGTTCAGGCAGTCAGCGTGGACATCTACATTGTACTCATTAGGACCCTGTTATGAAGGGTGATGAAAAAGCAGATGTTCACAGGGGATTCATAAGCCTTCCGCAACACTTTGTAGTACTCGTAGTGTTTTTACACACTTTAATAGAACGTTTAGCTAAACAGTTCTGTAATCATGTTCACTACTAACACATGAAGGTTTTACATATGATTGGTGGTAAAAATCCTTTCAAAAGCAACATGCATGCATCTTAATCAGTTATCTAGTGATTTCCAATAAAAGTCTGGTTGTTTTTGAATTCATTTGAAAAAGAAAGAAAGAAAGAAAGAAAGAAAGAAAGAAAGAAAGAAAGAAAGAAAGAAAGAAAGAAAGAAAGAAAGAAAGAAAGAAAGAAAAAGTAAGTAAAGAAAGAAGTTACTCCGATCTAACCTCTTTTCTCAATCCAGTGGGACTCCACCCATAATCACTAGCTGACCTCGACGAGACTCTGACCACAGAACTATAGATTACAAAGACCAGGGTCAGACGAGGAGGTTCTGAAAATGCCAGTTTCTATTTCAATGCTGTGCCTTTCTGCCACTGTAGCTCTGTAAACTCTGTGAACGCTGAAGGCATCCACCACAAACACTAAAGAAATCACCATGAGAAGGACAAGGGAGGCGGGACATGGAAATGACATGACTGCTTCATGTCTCCTCATTTCTTTGTCATTAGAGATGCTTCCTAAATCTATTTTTCAGTGTACTCTGTACTGTATATAGACAGCAGTAAAACACAGAGACCCAAGTTAGTTTGAGCAAGCAATAATTTCTTAAGTTTAAAAATAATATCCATGCAATTATATAAAGGAATTATGAACTTTTAGCTGTACTAGATATGAAAAGGTTTTCTACAGTAAAACACTCAAACATTTGGGATTGATGAGATTTTTGTATATTTTGCCAGAAGTCTCTTCTCAAGTCCAAGGTTGCATGTATTATATCGAAAATACAGTAGAAGCGTTGCTTATTATTATCAATGTTGAAAACAGTTGTGCGGCTTAATATTTTTGTGGATACTATGTTGCATTTTTTTCAGGATTCTTTGATTACTGTAATAGAAAGTTCAGACGAACAGCATTTATTTGAAATGGACGTCTATAAATGTATTTACTGTCACTTGATCAATTTAATGTATCCTTGCTAAATAAATAAAAAAATCTTACTGACCCTAAAGTGTAGTGTAGCCTACAATAACAAATCATTATGCATTATGTATCATTTTTAACCTTTTTAATATTTATAGTTGTATAAATACAAATCGGTGAATAATTAACAAATATGTATTAATATTGCCATTAACCTAGATTAATAAATGCTGTAAAATTGTATATTGTTATTTAATGACTCCTAAATGTATCAGCTAATGTTAATGATCAAACCTTATTGCAATGTGTCACCAATTTCAGAATCAAATAAAAATGTCTCATCTGCATTTCCAATTCAATGGAGTTCTTACTCCAGTCACAGGTGAGCCGGCGTTCCTGGGCCAGGAGTTTTCCCCCCATTGTGTCTGGATTGAGCCTACATTTCAATCAATGCCTCCGAAAATCCAGTAAATGCAGGCCACTGTTCCTGCAAAGATACAGTTGTTAATGTGTTGAAATCTGCAAGCTCTTCGAGTATCACCAGAATTTAAGAACTTTACACATTCCCCTTCATAATTAAAAACTTATTTTGTAACCTAAAGTTATTGCATAAAGACACATATTTGTGTACTTTATATTTCAGTACTTGGTGCTATAATGGATACAATTACAGCTCTTTATTTGTTATAAAATGTAGTCAATAAAATGCAGAGATCCAAGTATATGTTTGACCCTGATGGTGTGGAACTATATTGAGAAGGGTATCATAACATATAAATCGACTTGTTGGCAAAAACATTGTGGTTAAATGTACTTTTGCCACTCTATTTAAAACTATTACATTGTTGTCCTCATGGCAGCCAATGCACATGTTTGAGAAAGCAAGCATGCATCCTTTAATTGGGCTTTTTGGAGCTACTTCCATAACATTCAGCAAAAACGGATAGATTTAGAATCGAGCGTGTCGTTTTTTTGCTAGAAAATGTGTTGTAGTATGTGGTTTCCTCATGCCATTAAATCAAACTTTGTTCAAACTAGAGGAACCTGGAGTAACCAAACAAAATTTCCAACAAAAAAAGCAGAGCTTTGAAGAATTGGGCTGAGATGAAAATCATCCAAACTACACAGAGTAACTTTGGAGAACCTTGACTAGATTTTAATGTAAAATAAAACAAACCCAATCTCCTGATGAGCGGGCCTGCATTCAACGTGATTTATCAGTGTTTTACAATCACCCTCCCATTCCTTTAACACGTGCTTCCAGTATTTCCAGGTTTACAGATCCTTCATCATATTGAGTGTGTGTGCAAGACTGCGAACCATAAAGAGGATAAGCACTTTCCTAAAGAGGAACAGCTGTGGAAGCAGGAGTAGAGTGAGGCTGGTATTTTTGGAGAGCAGGCCTTCTGCACCATGAAAGCATGGGGTGGGTCACAACACCTGTTTGCTCAGGACAGACACCCGCCTATCAAAGCACAGAGTCTCCGACCGTGCAAGACCGAGCCGGTTGCCGTGTAATGACAAGACGGTCAGAAAGCTCCTCAATGCTGCAGCGCCAGCGTGTCCCTATTCCTCGAGTATGAATGCTAGTGTTTAGCTTGATTCTGGTTGATAATGAAAGCGTAATATGTGTTTGTTGATGCTCAAAAGGTTTAAAGTAATGCCTAGATATCATGATGCAACAGATTTGGTCTTTGTTAAAGGGATAGCTCACCTAAAAATTCACATTCTGTAATTCACTTACCCATTCACTCGTTTCCAAACCTGTATGTGTAAGAGGCCATTCGCACAGAACACTTTTTTGAGGGTTAAAAACACAAGATGCAGGGCAGATGCTTTTTTGGTTGTTGTTGAACTTAATTTAACTTTAGTGCCACGTTTTTAGAACACTTTGTCATGCATAAGACAAGAGCACAATGGTTAAAGATGTCCGTCTAGCATGTGTGTACATAAAAATAAAAAAACAATGGAAAAGTAGCGCAGTGGAATGGAAAAACGGAGAGGAATATATTTTTTAAGAAAGGTAATCCAAAACAACATTGGACACCATTGAATTTAATTGTATATATATATTTTAAAAAATATATCGTTTTTGGGTGAACTATCCATTTAAATGTCCAGACACGGAAGTATCTCACGACCAATTCGTACGAATGAGTAAAAGGTGGCTAATTCGTACCACCTCACTTGTACGAATTCGTACGATTTGTCTAAACCCACGTGATGGGTGGTTTAGGGGCGGGGTCAGGTGTACGAATTCCTACGAATATGGCAACTCGTAAAATATGTATGATTTAGCAAAAACTAAAGTCGTACGAGTGAGGTCGTATGAATTCATACGAATTAGCCACCTCGTAAAATTCGCTATCTCACGACCAATTCGTACGAATTCGTACGAGTGATAAAAAGGTGGCTAATTCGTACGAATTCCTACGACCTCACTCGTACGAATTTGTACGATTTGTCTAAACCCACGTGATGGGTAGGTTTAGGGGCCAGAGGTAGGTCATTCGTATAAATTCATACGAATTGGGCAATTCGTAAAATATGTACGATTTAGCAAAAATCGTACTAATTCGTATGAATTACTAGGTCGTATGAATTCGTACGAATTAGCCACCTCGTAGAATTCGTACGAATTGCCGTGAGATCAGGCTGGAATTGCCGTGAGATCAGGCTGGAATTGCTGTGAGATCAGGTTGGCCTATCAGCTTACATGAAGAAAAATGACTTTTTAATTGTCTTACCTTACTTAATGCATTCTTAATATATGTATGTGTGTGTGTATATATATATATATACATATCTTAAAATATGTTACTGTCATTGTTTTGTCTCAAGATGCACATCAGTAATTTTTTTTTTTTTTTTTTCAAAGGCGCGTTTACATAAATATCCTAATTAAACTATACGGCCTAATCCTGGCTTAATCTAAGCCCTATCTGTGAAACCGGGCCTAAGTTTACTGAAGTAAATTGATTTGACACAGTTAGCTCCTTGTTCCATACGAACCACTTGCTGTGTTACAAAACCAACCAGATCAATTTTTCGGCCCAATAAAAAAGTTCTTCTTCTTCTTCCCTCTATCCTGCTGCCTTTTCCAGGTCACATCTTTAGAAGCTGTCTGTGCTCTGTTGTGCTTGGCTCTTTCTCTGTTGCAGCTCATGCTGGCTTTGGACAATGTGAGAGCTCCCAGAAGGCTTTGCTCTCCCAGGCTAAACACTAATACTTGGCTTCTTGTGGTTGCATCCATTTTCATACATTTTCAAGTCTACTTTGGCCACTGCTGCTTATTTCTTTATTTATAGTATTTAGACAAATGACAGGGCCATGCAAAAATACTTTTCTGCACATTTCTTGACAACAAATGGCAAAATTTGCTATATATGCTGGGAATGAAGGCATGAATATGAGCCTTTTATATCTTTAGCATAACATTGTGCACATTTTGTCACTCATAAGTTAGCCACTGACTGACACTATTACTGAAATGTCTTTGTGGTTGGCAGTGCAAAGTTCATATGCTTGCCTTTGAGCATCAAAGAATGTTTAACATTAAAATAAATACATACATTTTCAATCTTCAGAAATCGTCTATAACTTAAGATCTGCTATATGACTACTAATTATACGTCTATTTCTGTGACTTTAGTTATTTATAGGTAGATGAATGTGTTTTTGCTGTTTTGTTCAGTACAAAGAGCAAGCCTTTGGCAGCATTCTTGTTTCATTTCTATGCCTTTCATTTGAAATATGTTCAGTTACTATTTTTGTGAAAATTATTGGATGGGGGAACAAATTATAAGCAAGAACAATTCATTTTTGTGGATTTGTAGAGACGTCACAGTGAGTGTTGCCAGTGATTTTGTGCATTTTACCAAAGAAAATAAAAATAAAAATATATCTTTCTCTTTTGTCTTTTTTTTATTTTTATTTTTACAGTTATAATTGAAGAGTTCAGATGCAAAAGCCTCTAAGTGCCATCTGGAATTTTCTTCTAGAATGATCATTTTTATCAAGCTTGTATATTTAAGTTCAGTAATTTCACTTAAATGACAATTAATAGGTAATTTTCATTGGCATTTAAGTGACATTACTGAACTTAAATATACAAGCTTGATACAAATGATCATTCTAGAAGAAAATTTCAGATGGCACTTAGAGGCTTTTGCATCTGAACTCTTCAATTATTTAGCTTTTGTACTCAAATTTAGTATTGTGGTACTAATGCTAAGGCTAATAATTGTATCTTCTGTTGGCTTTTAATTATAAATTGTAAAGGTTGCTTTGGATAAAAGTCTCTAAATAATGTAAATAAATGATATAAAGTAACTGTATTAGGCTACAGTTTAGAATAATTTTTTTTTTAGAAAAGTTGATAGGGATAAACAAATTCAGTAATATATGCACATAAACTTTTAAACACTTAAGCATATATATTGAGAACATGCATTCACACACTGAACTGCATACAAGTAAAAAAAGATCCCCTGACAGTCTGCACTTATTAGATATTTTATTAGTTTAAATGTACATGCAATCCTTCCAATTAATGCCTAGATGATTCGTATTGCTTTGACTTGCCATGTGTGTGAATGTAGCACAAGTGCTTTCCTCGCGACTGACCCTACGTGCACCTGAAAGCGATGAGGTGGCGTTTTCTCTCTCTCTCTCTCTCTCTCTCTCTCTCTCTCTCTCTCTCTCTCTCTCTCTTTCTCTCCCTCCCTTTCTCTCAAGGCTCGCGACTCCTTTCATCTGCATTATTCTGAACGAAATAGGGAGGCAGACGCAACTCTTGGATGAGACACTGTTATGAAGATGCAGAGAGAGAGGGGGGGAGAGCGTCAGCTCTGATTGGTCAGTTCCAGAGGTGCGACGTGTCTGCGGAAGAGAGATGCAGCCGCTCGCAAGCCAAATCACTTTTTATGGCTCGTGCGTGGCCGCGTATTAAGGATGTGCACCTTTAAGAGCACATTCGGTTATTATAGTCTGGGCCATATTTCTTTCTTTCTTTCTTATTATAAATGTGGTTTCCTTCACTGTAACAAAGATATAAAAAAATGCCCACTAAAATTGAAAAAAAAAAAGTTCAGTCGTTGCCTTAAGTTGTAAGTGAATCCGAAAATGATGCCAAGTTGACAACTTTTCGACCACGTAGAATATAATTGTCGATGACGAAAATTGAGTTGAAACTCCTGGAATTTATCAATCATAAAATCGAGTAGGCTAAGCCTAAATGACAGATATCATGGTGACAAGTTAAAAGAAAAAAGCAACGTTGTTGTTCTGCTTTTATTACTGTAATAAGAAAATGTGTCCATCCTGAATCAGCATCTGAATATAATGCCTGCACATTTCAAAGATGGACCAAACACAACTACATTCATAGAACAAATAAAACGAAATACTGTATTTGGCAAATCATTTCAGGGGCAAATAATAATTATAAACAATTGGCCTATAAATAACTTTTGAATCGCTATTTTAATAATAATAGGCTGAGATAGATAGATAGATAGATAGATAGATAGATAGATAGATAGATAGATAGATAGATAGATAGATAGATAGATAGATAGATAGATAGATAGATAGATAGATAGATAGATAGATAGATAGCCTACTTGGCAGCAGAAATCTACTAATGAAAAAAAAACTGAACTAATGTCTATAAAACAGAATTGTTCCGTCGGAATACAAATTAGTAAAGAAACGATAACAAATTTAGTTCAGAAAGCATTGCGTGGTCCTCGTCTCCAAGTCCTCATCTGAAGAAAGTCTTTGGTCAATAGGTCTTTCCAGAATTCAATATTGAAACACAAGATATGCCCACAATGCAGGTGGTCACCTTGGCACACAACTTAGCTTCACCAAAAAGAAGTTTTGAGAGCAAACCCTCACCTTTTTATTAAGAGATCAGGTTTCTTCAGATGTTAGTTCTGAAAACGTTGTGAAGACAGCCCCCCTGTCCGGTGAAGGAGGGACGCTATTCTATTAAACGTGAACATGCTTGAGTTATCTGCTGCGCCCGGCACCTCCCAGAAAGTTTGGGGTATAAAAGCCAGGACCTAGAGTTGGTTTAGGCAGTAGGGAGTTTCTGCTGGGGTCTGGATTGGAGTCACAGAAGACCGGACCCTACCTTGTATGATTGGAGTCTAAAGGAAAAAAAGAACTTCCCTCACCTCAAAGAGTCTACATGTCTAATATTTAGACATGTTCAGCTTTGTGGATATTCGGTTGGCGCTGTTGCTAAGCGCAACGGTGCTTTTGGCAAGAGGACAAGGCGAGGATGATCGTAAGTATAACTTTTCTACAGCTTTTCAAGCTTTGCTGGAGGTTAGTGGGTGCAAAAGTGAAGCAGTGAGTCTATTTTGTGATGCTGTAGAAGGAAACAGCAAGATAAATTATTCTCTCAGGACTAAAAAAAAAAGAAAAGTCATGCAGGCGTTTTCCTATAACCTTTAGCATATATTATGCTTTCTTCTGGAATGGGAGAAGAACATATGCTTAGTCTGGATATGCATTAGACCCATGGGCCTTTTCACGTTCTGCATGCGTGAGCCTTTGCAGACAAGTTGGCACAGGTTTTGGAGATTCTCCTCCACGCGCAATGTGTTGTCCTCAACAGCTGCTATATGAGAAAAGTAGACAGGGAAGAGAAGATCACATATTCCATAATGTGCTCAATACTTGAAAATGAACTGATAAAAATGTGGAACCTAAAACTTTGAGAGAAATAAAAGTTCAGATTAAAATTCATTGCGATAAAATTGGCCAGTTGGGGGAAAAACCAAGCAACTTGGTAACAATATAAATGTTCAATTCCAGCTAAATAATCTGGATATGGGCGACATCCATTTGTTTTTCCAAAAAGTTTTTCCCCAAACAAAAAGAGATGATCTCACTCTTGGAAAAGCATCTCTCCAAACTGGAAAGTGAAGTCTGCTACGTACATTAAATCAAAACTACTTGATTTTCTGTACAATAATAAAGAAAGAAGAATAGTTTAAATGTTTTTTTTCTTTCTTTTTTTTTTCTTTTAATTAATATTCCAGACCCATAATTTTACATCTGAAGGGCTTACGTTTTTCAGGCAGTATCCCAGCGCCACTTGGTGGTTAAATGTGCAATGACATCATATTTTGACAATCCCCCACCCCATCCCTTTTACTTTCCCCCCTCTGTTATGGTGATTGAAAACACATGCGGACCCAGCATACTTTCCACTGAAGGAAAACGTTAGCCTTTGCCAAGCCGACAGTTTTCAATTACTTCATGATGGACGGTGAGCTTCAGCAGACGTGGAAATTTTTCCTCAAGCTTTTCCCACTGAATAATGGAACCTGGGCCTAACGGCACTACGCCACCTAGGGGTCATCTTCAAACCAAACATTTTCAAGCAAAAGTAAAGGTGTGCGTTAACATCCGCTATTCTTTTCCAATGCACGTCTACGGGAAAGGTTTCCAAAGCAAAATGCTAAAGAGATGGCCTACTTTCAGTTGATATAATACCAAATCCTTCACATTTCCCTTATATCTAAGTTTAGAGATCTGGAGGTTATGACTTAAAGTACATTATCAGCATTTCCCACCTTCCGTCACTGATTTAGGCTCACGTGGATGACACCGACCTGAATATTTAATATAAATCCTACGACATAGTCAACTTGCAAACGTTTACATTTTACACTTTTACACTCATGCAACTCTTTTACTCGTTATAGGCACAAGTGGCAGCTGCACATTGGACGGCCAGGTCTACAATGACAGGGACGTCTGGAAACCAGAGCCATGCCAAATCTGCGTGTGCGACAGCGGCACCGTTATGTGCGACGAGGTGATCTGCGAGGACACAACCGACTGCCCCAACCCAGTGATTCCCCACGACGAGTGCTGCCCCGTCTGCCCAGACGACGGTACGACGCCTTGATTCTCACGCATCGGGGGGGTTTCCCCCTTACCTTGGGCAAACAGAACAACCCCACCACATCCCCCATTAAAAATGTCTGGGAAAATTCTTATGGATCCACAACATTCACTCCCTTGGATTTTTAAATATGACCTTCAAGCTTCAAGCCTTATGGTTATTCACTGGATTAATTTGTTGCTTGGTTTTTGGTCTAGTAGGCCTAAATCGAGGCTCAAAGCCTAAAATCTAATTGGGGGAAACCAGAGACTCATTTGTTAGGCTGATTGTTGATTATAATTGATAAGAGGCATCTAATTCATTTCTGTTTTTATATGATTTTAATTTTTCTTTTCTTTTTTCCCTCAATTGTATAGATTTCCAGGAACCCAGTGTTGAGGTAAATGTTGCTTTACTTTTATCAGCTTATATTGCCTCAAATAAGTTGTCAGTTCATTGCTTCATAGAGGAATCTTGGGAAATGTCCAGTATATTGCAATAAGGACAGCATGCTCAAGGCATCTTTTGAACTCATTTAAAACTAGTTAATTAAAAGTTGTTATGTTTATTTATCTGGGAAAACAAATCCTTACAAAATCCTTTGTGTTCATCACTCTCTCTTAGGGACCTAGAGGTTCTCCCGGTGAGAAGGGTGACAGGGTAGGTTTATATTTCTCTCTTTTTATGCATCCATTTATTGCCTCATCAAGGGTTTTGTTTACTTGATGAACATCTTTTAAGTTCTTGAAGACCAAAAAACATGTTATTCTAAATCAGCTGTCACTGCACAAAAAAGATTTTATCCCTAACATCTATATAAATAATATTTTATATTATGCTTAAAATATATATTATGCTTAAAAATTATATATATATATATATATATATATATATATATATATATATATACTGTATGTATGTGTTATATAACTATATGCTAAATGTTACATTTCTCATAGTTATAAATTCTATTTTATAGCTTATCAGACTGACATTGGATTTTATCTAAAACAAGTTTAAATCTAATTTATTTGAGATTTTGATTTGAGTTGTTCAAGTGTTTGTTAGCAAGGTTATGCATGGTTTGTTATGCATGATATATATATATATAAGTTTTGTAACTATATATATATTATAAGTACTCATACACAGAAAGTACCAGCAGCACTAATGATATGCTTTACAGAATTACGCTATAAGCCCATGCAGATGGTTTAGTTTGTCTTATTATATGGTATTTGTGGTGTTTTAGCTGCTCTTGTGATGAGGCACAGAAAGATGATTTGGTCTATATATATATTTAATGTAAAAAGACAACCGAATTATATATCAGCCCACCACTTTCCACTAATTATACCTCTACCAAGTAAAAAGGACTGATCTATTGATGTGGTGCATCATTTTGAATTGTAAGGGCTTTAATGTGAGCTGGACTCAGTCTACAAACCTTTCTGTACCATAGTGTAGCACCTGCCTCATCCCCTTAAATCCTAATTTTCCCTTCTCTTGATCTTTAACAGGGTCCTGCCGGGCCTGCTGGCAATGATGGAATCCCTGGACAGCCTGGCCTTCCTGGGCCCCCAGGCCCCCCTGGACCTCCTGGCCTTGGTGGAGTAAGTATCTTATCCTAAAGTGGGAAAATACTAAATTTCTCCAACCTGTAAAAGGTGTGACTTAAATGTACCTCCAGGCCAGGTACAAAACTTCCAGAGTTTGCCTAGGCCAGAATCTGAAATCAGATCATATTTAAAATACCTTTAGGTCACAGGGCTGACAGGTTTCAGCACCATTAAAGTGGACAGCACCCTCGGGGCAGTAGCTACAGTTGCACACAGGCATTCAAAGCTTTGGATTAAGTTTAAGATAAACCCCTGAACATGAGCTTGCTAGATACATTCAGCTACGTTTCATCCTGTCCTGTGCTGAGATGAGCACAGATCCCTTTTAAGGGTCTCTGATCTCATCCTTTGTAAGAACTAAATGGACCCGGTCTAAATTACTGACAAGGTCTTTGCTTTTTCTCCTTGTCCCTCCACAGAACTTTTCTCCTCAGATGTCTGGTGGCTTTGATGAGAAATCCGGAGGAGGAATGGCCGTCCCAGGCCCCATGGTAAAAATGCACACATGTTAACCGACACATATTCCTAAACATGCATGCATCCTACAAACCCCTCAGTGATGCAAATACCTCTTCAATAAATGTACAATATGCATGTCCACTTATTTATCTCTCTATATAATCACCATTCATCTTTTTATTAACAGACAGCATCAAATCAGCTGCTGCATTACAAACACATGCTTAGTATATTCTTGATCTAAACATAACTCACTGTAGGCCAAGAAAAGGCATGTGTAGCATGTAGCTTCAAACAAAATATCCCTTGAACAATATGTTCACCAATTGTTACTTTTTCAGGTTTACTGACTGTATCTCCTTTTTCTCTTTTTTTGCAGGGACCTATGGGCCCTCGTGGACCCCCTGGGCCTCCTGGAGCTTCTGTGAGTACAATTGTTAAAAGTCTTGTCATCCTGACATATAATATGTTTTAAACTGTTCCATATTGGAAGTCATATTTAAATGAATAGATAAATATAAATATGCACCGTGCATTTTTATTTGTTGTCATTTTCAATTTAATCTTTGTGAAATTAGTTTGATTACAGCAATTTCGTACCAGGGAAAATCAGAATACATTTAATTTTAATTAGATCCACCCAGGAAGTCTAAATGAGCTACAACCTTTTTCCCCAATGCTTATTTTAGGATGTAATCTCGCTCCTATCATGTAACAGTGTTCCTCAGGCTTGTGCTTTTTGTAATTTGTGCCCTTTGTCCTCCTCTACAGGGACCCCAAGGATTTACTGGTCCCCCTGGTGAGCCTGGCGAGGCTGGTTCTCCTGTGAGTATTTAAACAAATAATTTGTACATCTATCCAATCAAACACTAAGCAAATATCTGAGGTCAATCACTTTACCCATTTACATTCACCCACATTAATAGTACTCTCACCTACCTCGATATGTGACTCCAGTTGGTCAAAATGGTACAGTGTTCATGAATCTTGACCTCGGGCACCTAGATTGCTTTTCTACTGAGTGGATGCATGACATCCAGCCTGTTTATTTGTATGACAGAGGTCTCTAACTGGCCAGCAAAAAGTCATTTTAGTCAATATTTCACTTTTTTCATCTGGATAATTCACTCTGCCAAAGTGTGACTCACTCATGCCGCCACAATGTGAAACATAAAAATACACTCACATGGACACAAATGTTTTTCCTAACTTAGATTTTTTTTCTGCTGCTTTCCTGCTTTAGGGTTCAATGGGTCCCCGTGGTGCTGCTGGTCCCCCTGGAAAGAACGGAGAGGATGTAAGTAATCCACATCATTTTTAGATTTTGGTTTAAGATGATGTAAGAAGAACCTTTTCTTTTTTTTTTTACTTCAAAAATGCAGTGCAGTTCTGTTATAGTACAGCATATTGTTCATCTAAGACTTAGGGGAGCCGAGCATTACATTTATCAACATCATAGAGAAACGGATAAAGAAACATTAGGAAACAGTGACAGTGAAATAGCAAACATTTCTCATAATTCATTCTAGGGTTTAACCAGTGATTCAGCTTCTTTCTCCTTTTCTCATCTGTTTTTCTCTGACTATGTAGGGTGAGTCTGGCAAACCCGGTCGCCCTGGTGAGCGCGGAGCCCCTGGCGCACAGGTCAGTGTTGCTATTCACAGGATTTCCGAATGAAAACACTTTAATTATAATTGCATTCTTTTAGTTATTAGCATTATGGTGTTTGACCCACAAAAGGAGAAAAGGGTGTAAAATCCTTCTGCCTTTCTCTTTCTCCCTAGGGTGCTCGTGGATTCCCCGGAACCCCTGGACTTCCAGGCATCAAGGGACACAGAGTGAGTGCTCTAGCTCTAGGAAGTGGTTCCTCTCGTTTGATGACTATCAACCTATGTTTACATGAATTAAATCTTTACGTGCATCCTCTGTACCTCAGGGATTCAGCGGTCTAGATGGAGCTAAGGGAGATTCTGGCCCTGCTGGACCTAAGGTGAAATCAGAATTTAAAATCAGTATTACACTTTAAACCTAAATTTCACAGTAAGCAGACCACTTAACAGCCTGCTTTGCTCATTAGGGTGAGGCCGGTTCCTCTGGTGAGAACGGGACTCCTGGTGCTATGGTAAGGATCATCTATTCACAATCGATTTGCATATTTAAGCATGACTTTCATGCTATTTTGCTAATTTATTTCTCTCAGATTCAACATCCACATTTGCAGTCCTTTCTAATGTAGCTCTGTTTTCCAGGGTCCTCGTGGTCTGCCTGGCGAGAGAGGCCGTGCTGGTCCTCCTGGCTCTGCTGTAAGTAACCCTTATAACCTTATAACCCTGAAGTGATCTGTACTTTGTTATTGTGATGTAACCAACAAGCATTTCACAGCTTAACCACATTTTCAAAGGATAATTTTATATGTGTTGAGATAATCCTTCAAACATAAAACAGAGTTTTTATAAATCCTTTATCTAAATCCTGTCCTCTCCAGTGCACAGATTACACTTTGAATATATAAATAATGAATGAATTCTCAATTTTCTACATTTTTCAGGGTGCTCGTGGTAATGATGGTGCTGCTGGAGCTGCTGGTCCTCCTGTAAGTAGCCTTTTTTATCTTATTTTTAGATTAAAAATTTAGATTCAGATTATTTTTTGTAAAGACACCAGATCTGAATTAATCAGAAAAATTATGATGAGTCAAAAAAACATTTAATATAATGTCTTTTCTTTTTCTATTTTTAGGGCCCAACTGGCCCTGCTGGTCCCCCAGGATTCCCTGGTGGCCCTGGAGCTAAGGTAAAAAAAACTCTCATTTGTTCACATGATTACACAAATTCAAACTCCATATCAAACCAAACAAATAGCTAGAGCGCCACAAGGTGGGCCAATAGAGCCAGATGTCGGTGTTCTCGATAACTCTGTCGATCATCTCGATTATGTAGGCCAACAATGAATGAAGAGTTGATCTTTGGAAATGTGTTAGTAGGTCAAAGCTTATTTATTTGAGCTTATTATTTGTTTGGAGCTTGAATCATCCACAATAGATAAATTAATAGAAAGTCATCTATCTGAAACTTGAGATGACATACAAACTTATTTTCTAGCGTCATAGAGATATTGATCATCTTAAGGTTTTTTTTATGGACTATAAACACAATTCTTCATTTACAGTGAGAATTGAGATGCCCCGTGTAACTCTGCATAAGTGTAATGTTGACCAATCTCACTCTTGCTCTTTGCTTTCTCCAGGGAGAGGTTGGTGCTCAGGGATCTCGTGGTGCAGAGGGACCCCAGGGAGCCCGGGGTGAGGCTGGTAACCCTGGACCTGCTGGTCCTGCAGGACCCGCTGTGAGTAAATCATTTCAAACACCAAATATATATATATATATTTTTTTTTTCATTTTTAAATTTCAATTATTTGTGCAGTTCAGTCCTGACCACCTTGTCCATTTTGCTTTCCTTCTACTGTAGGGTAACAATGGAGCTGATGGTGCCGCTGGTCCCAAGGGTGCTACTGTAAGTATCAGTTTAATCAAATGCTCTTTTTGATAAAAGTTCTTCTTTAGGCCAACATATTTCCTCTTCCTGGATTAGAACTTTGGTGTTAGTAAATTAACGGCATATCTTTGTTACTCTCTGCTGCCACCTGCAGGGCACTCCTGGTATTGCTGGTGCTCCTGGTTTCCCTGGACCTCGCGGTCCTCCCGGACCTGCTGGAGCTTCTGGTTCCCCTGGCCCTAAGGGTAACACCGTAAGTGTCCATTTCTTCTCAGATCATC
This sequence comes from Leuciscus leuciscus, assembly GCF_965113295.1. NCBI lineage: Eukaryota > Metazoa > Chordata > Actinopteri > Cypriniformes > Leuciscidae > Leuciscus > Leuciscus leuciscus. The sequence continues at coordinate 60,450,566 of NC_138725.1, forward strand.
AGCCACATTTTTTCAAACAAAATGTGAATTATTTCACACAATTACTTTTTACATTTTACAGGGTGAGGCCGGTGCCCCTGGTTCCAAAGGAGAGGCTGGTGCTAAGGGAGAGGCTGTAAGTATAAACTTCATTTATTCATTTATTGTCACACACTTCATTGTTTCTAAAACTCCATATCATGCTAATTTAGTTGAAACATTCCACAGCTTTGTAAAAACCGTGCCTTAGGACTAAAAAACAAGTATTTTACAATAATTGATTTCTAATCTGACTGTCTGTTTCATTTCTAACCATCTTCCTTTTTCTTGTGTGCTTACCCAGGGTGCCCAAGGAGTTCAGGGTCCCCCTGGCCCACCTGGTGAGGAAGGCAAGAGAGGAGCCCGTGGTGAGCCCGGTGCTATTGGTGGTCGTGGACCCACTGGTGAACGTGTATGTACCCACACTTAAACCTCTCCAGATAATCGAAATGATCAGTAAGAACCTTAAAAGCGGCCTAGACCTTAACAATTACACACCTCTTTGTGCAGGGTGCTCCTGGTGCTCGTGGTTTCCCTGGTGCTGATGGATCTGCAGGTCCTAAGGTGGGTCTACAAAAGATACAAAATGTTTCATAATATTTAACATCCCTTTTAGTTAGCAACTAAACAGAAAATAGGCAGAAAATCTGTTTAGGATATTATCATATTTATATATCAAATTTCATCAGTGGTAAATGGTGCAACTCTTTCTGATCTCTGTTACAGGGTGCCCCCGGTGAGCGTGGAGGCCCTGGAGTTGTTGGACCTAAGGGTGCCACTGGTGAGCCTGGCCGCAATGGTGAACCTGGTATGCCAGGATCCAAGGTGAGAAAATTGGCATCCACAGGAATGATATATATGTTATTGGTGGGATTGATTGTGTATTAGTATGTCAGTGTTTGACCCCCTCTCTCTTCGTGCCAATTACAGGGTATGACTGGTAGCCCTGGCAGCCCTGGACCTGATGGAAAGACCGGACCATCTGTGAGTGCCCACACAATTCTCCATAATATCACAACAAACCCACTACACTATAACAGATAACCCAAATGCATGCTAAAGTGGTCTAGTATACTACTGGTTGGATCCAGTGTTTGAAATCCAACAATATCAAGCCTAAAACTGCTTTTGACACCTTAGATTGTTTATTCCAGAACATTTCAAGAAAAATAGGTTTAAAAAAATTGACTTAAATCAGTCATACCATTGGCCTGGTTTCACAGACAGGGCTTAGATTAAGCCAGTATTAGACTGTAGTTCAATTAGGATATTAAAGTAGCTTTTATAAACGTGCTTTAGAAAAAACATTTCTGGTGTGAATCTAGAGACATTTAATTTGAATGAATTTTGTGAATTTTTTTAGACATCATGATATTTTAAGACACGTCAGTGCAAGTTGCTTTAAAACTCAACTCAAACATGCATTTTAGTCTGAGACTAGACGTAAGCCTTGTAAGTAATTAACTAATGTTAACTAATGAAACCTTATTGAAAGGTGTTGCCATTCATTCATACATGCCATGTCATACCCAGATATCTGTAGAAAAGGATCAAAGCTCACGTCTTTTTGTTTTATATTTAATAGGGTAATGCTGGACAAGATGGCCGCCCTGGACCACCTGGCCCCATTGGAGCCAGAGGACAGCCTGGTGTCATGGGATTCCCTGGACCTAAGGGTGCTGCTGTGAGTGCACTAAACTCTCTTGACTCTTTCAGTTTGAAACAAACAACACTATAAAATGTGAGTATTCTCACTGCATAGCCAAAATGCAGACAGTCACACCTTGATAGCTTATATTTTATGTCTAAGAAACTTTTGAGTTCTGGTTCAGAGTGCGTTTGTTACAAAAAACTTTTTAAGAGTGATGTTTATTTTTGCCCCTGTGCAGGGTGAGGGTGGTAAACCTGGTGAGAGAGGTGTGATGGGTGCTGTTGGTGCCACTGTAAGTATCTGTGCTTTTGTTTTACACACCACAGTTATCTTTTACCATTTTTGGTACATAGCGTCTTAGTCTGGGCCTTATTCTATTGTGTTTTATCTTTAACTATAGGGCGCTCCCGGTAAGGACGGTGATGTTGGTGCCCCTGGTGCTCCTGGACCTTCTGTGAGTAGCACTTCAGTATCCCATAATACAACCTGTCATTTAACATTATTTCAGCCTCTTTTAAAACAGTGGTCCTGCTAATACATTATACAAACTGTCTCAAATATTCATATAATGGCTATAAATATAACATTAAAATATATAGCTTCAACTTATATTGTTCTTACACCTACTACTTTACAATAATACTTACAATAACAATGAGGTATAACTACTTTTTTTATTATTACTTTTTTTATTATTATTGGAAAAATAGAGTGTACAGATAGGCTTAACAAAATTTAAGTCTGAAGATCCTCCGTCTTTTCTTTATGCATACAAAATCTAACAAGATATTATATTTCCTTCTGCAGTTGTGAGGTATAACTACTTTAATGAACCACTGTGTCTCTTGATATTGTTTTCATGAATAGGGGCCTTCTGGTGAGAGAGGTGAACAGGGACCTGCTGGTTCTCCCGGATTCCAGGTGAGTGTGCCAACTCATCTAACCCATCCCATCCACTCCATACACAATATTTTGTTATAGACATTGGCATCAATATGCTGATCTTTTTTTTGTGCATCTAAATGACAGGGTCTGCCTGGACCTATGGGTGCTACTGGTGAGCCTGGCAAGTCTGGTGAGCAGGTAAGTTATGGAGCTGTGTGATGTGAACCAAAGATCTAAAATGATTAGAGGGGATTAATGAAAGTTCAGAATTGCTTGCCAGGGTCCTATGCATAAACATGCACTTTCTTTGAGCAACAGCAATTAAGTCTCTTGGAAACCCTCATTAGAAATGAAAGGCCATGCGACACAATATTGATTTGCCTTCTTTGGCCTATTACAGGGTGCTCCTGGAGAGGCTGGAGCCCCTGGACCTTCTGGATCCAGAGTGAGTATCTACAGCATGATCAACAAATGGCACATTGCCCATAATTCTAATTCTAGTTCTAGATTTGTGAGATGGACAAGAACTGATGGTTCCTCTATTTACTTTTTACCCAGGGTGACAGAGGATTCCCTGGTGAGCGTGGTGCCCCTGGCCCTGCTGGTCCTGCTGGTGCTCGTGGTTCTCCTGGTTCAGCTGGCAACGATGGTGCCAAGGTGAGTCTCACCTGTCCTGACACACTTTGTTGAGGTGATACCACACATTTACTGTGAATGGCTAGGCGAAATCCAGAGGATGTCCCAAAATACTAGTCAAATCCCTGCAGAGTAGGATATCAAATTGCCAAATGTATCAACGTTAAGATGAATTTTTTCTTGCTTTCTTAGGGTGATGCTGGTTCCTCAGGAGCACCTGGCGCTCAGGGTCCTCCCGGACTTCAAGGAATGCCTGGCGAACGTGGCTCTGCTGGTCTGCCAGGTCTTAAGGGTGACAGAGTGAGTACTAATGATGCACATCTTTCAACTTCTGTCAGAGCTGTTCCTGACAAGAAACTCAATACTAATTCATAGCAATTCAAGTGAGAAAATGAATCGAATGGCACAAATTCTCAAAATTGATAACAAACTCTTATCCCAGGGTGACCAAGGTGCCAAGGGTACTGATGGTGCCGGTGGTAAAGATGGCATTCGTGGTATGACCGGACCAATTGGACCTCCTGGACCTGCTGGAGCTCCTGGTGACAAAGTGAGTGTCTTTTGCGCTAGATTCCATATATCCATAATCACTGATGATAAATCTTACAAAGTTGAAGGGCATATTCAACTATGGTTCTATCATTTGTATTTTAACATAGGGAGAGACTGGTGCAGCTGGACTTGTTGGACCCAGTGGTGCCCGTGGACCACCTGTAAGCACAATCCTTGATGCACAGATATACTACACAACATTGATCATTTGCAGAAACATTGACGTTCTTTTACTAAAATGATCTGATGACATCACCTGTTTTACAATTACAAATAGGGTGAGCGTGGAGAGACTGGTGCCTCAGGACCCGCTGGATTTGCTGGACCTCCTGTGAGTAACAAACTCTAGTATCTATATACACTTATAAAGTGTTTTAACAATTACAGGCCAGTTCTTAGTTCAAACGTCTAATTTCTCTCCAACAGGGTGCCGATGGTCTGCCTGGTGCTAAGGGAGAGGCTGGAGACAATGGTGCTAAGGGTGATCATGGTCCTCCAGGACCTTCTGGAGCAACTGGCGCCCCCGGACCTCAGGTGTGACCTTCTTAGATCATCTCCTCATCCAAAACAGACATATGGTCCTTTGGGTCTATAAAGTTTGATCCATGTAATAGTCATGGTTGTCTTTACAAATGTTATGTCATCCAAATTTTTAATCAAATTGATTTGTGCCATACAGGGTCCTGTTGGTTCTACTGGACCCAAGGGTGCCCGTGGTGCTGCTGGTCCCCCTGTGAGTATGACTTCCATAATTTCATATTCTTGGGTGATGTGTCAGTACTTGGCACAACTAAAAATTACAGTATGTTATGCTTTTAAAGACACTTGGAAATTACATATCACAATTAGACTAATTCATTTTTACTTTTTTGTTAAGGGTGCTACTGGCTTCCCTGGTGCTGCTGGTAGAGTTGGACCTCCCGGCCCTGCTGTAAGAACCTTCACGACAAGATTTTGATAGTAGTAATTTGTACATCAAAGTGGTAATTGTGATTCTCTTCCATGATTAACAACGGTTCTCTAATTGCTTCTTGTTTTTCTTAGGGAAACTCTGGACCCCCAGGAGCTCCTGGACCCGGTGGTAAGGAGGGCCAGAAAGGTAACCGTGGTGAGACTGGACCTGCTGGGCGCACTGGTGAGGTTGGTTCTGCTGGACCACCTGGTGCCCCTGGTGAGAAAGGAAATCCCGGAGCTGAGGGTCCCACTGTAAGTCTTTCATGGCGATCGATATCATTATTGCCTTACCTTGTGGCCTTGCTAAATACATGACTGTAAGCAAACTATGAATATAAAATCAGTTACAGTGCCTTGCAAAATTATTCAGATGACTTAACCAGTTCTCTTCTCTCAAATCCTCAATTTTTTTGGCCGTGTTGTATGTGCACAACATACCGGTATATTTATTTGAGCACTTAAAATGCTATCCTGGTCTCATCTGACCACAAAATGTTTCCCCACATCAAATCTTTTTGAGTAAAGGCCTGTAAACTCTGTATCAAGGAGATTACTTCTTACTGGCCTCTCAGTTTCTTCTCTCACAAGTCATTCCCAGAATGAAAGACAGGATGGTCTGAGTTACTTATGGTTTGAAAGAATTAAACAATTAAACAACAATCACAATTGTTTGGCCTAGTACAATCTTTGCTAGAGGGTAATAAGATTCCTCCTCTGTCTTCCTTCTTGATCTCCATGCAAGTATAAATTAGTATATATGTATACATGATTTCTAGCTGTAAGAACACAGAACACAGTTAAATAAAGACATGAATCTGCCTTTGATGAACTTCCTATTTTTATATCCCTTCTTCTTTTCTTGCAGGGCCCTGCTGGTACACCTGGACCTGCTGGTATTGCTGGTCAGCGTGGTATTGTTGGTCTCCCTGGACAAAGAGGCGAGCGTGGTTTCCCTGGTCTCGGCGGCCCATCTGTGAGTATTCTGGTTTCCTTGTTTTACACTCTTTGATGGCTCATCTACTGCCATACAGTCATTAACTTGTTTTATTCAGCCAGTATCTACTTTCAAGAGTTTGTCTGGTTGGAAAGTTGGTTTCTTAAGCATCAATCATGGTAAAGCATTCATCATACTTCTCTTCATCATTCCATCTAGGGAGAGCCTGGCAAACAGGGACCTTCTGGTCCTTCTGGTGAACGTGGACCTCCAGGACCCATGGGACCCCCTGGATTGGCTGGACCTTCTGGCGAGCCTGGTCGTGAGGTAAGGATGCACACATATACACCAATACCTGTTGTATTTCATTGACATAACCTGAAACTATAGAGTCCTGCCTTGTTGACACCTATGTGCTTTGCTTTACATTAGGGTACTCCAGGTAATGAGGGTTCTGCTGGACGTGATGGTGCTGCTGGCCCTAAGGTGAGCTTCAGACTTAATGGTTTCCCAAATTGCAACACATTCAGTAGTCAAACCTCGTTATCCCACATTAGTTTGTGTGACTGTGGAGATGTCCCTTAAAAAATTCTGTTCTTCTGCTCATGACATAGGGTGACCGTGGTGAGACTGGTCCTGCTGGCACTCCCGGTGCTCCTGGACCTCCTGGTGCTCCTGGACCCATTGGCCCTGCTGGAAAGACTGGTGATCGCGGAGAGTCTGTAAGTGTCCCATCTCCAAAAAGGAATTGAACTGGTGATGGCTTAAAAAGTTTGGGAGTAGATTAGTTTTATAGTTGTTAGTTGTAAAACTGACAAATAATTGTTTTCCTTCTTAGGGCCCTGCTGGTCCTGCCGGTGCTGCTGGCCCTGCTGGTCCCCGTGGACCCGCTGTAAGTCCTGAGTCAAAGACTCAAACCACAAAAGAATTTCCAAACCAGACTCTGCGTGTAGCTCTGTCTGTGGTATACACAATACTGCTGTCTGAGGTGTAATGTCTTTATTCAGGGACCCGCTGGAGCTCGTGGAGACAAGGGTGAGGCTGGTGAGGCTGGTGAGAGAGGCATGAAGGGACACAGAGGATTTACTGGAATGCAGGGACCCCCAGGACCACCTGTAAGTGACTCTGTTTAGCTTATGGAACATACAGTTTAAATCTCAAATGTAATATCCACAGCTTGAAAAAATAATAATTTTCATTTATTTTTTTCTTGTCACTAGGGACCTTCTGGAGAGCCTGGACCTGCTGGAGCTTCTGGACCCGCTGGACCTAGAGTAAGTATTATTATAAAATATATAATCTATAATATAATATACCATTCTTTCTCTGATTTGATCAAGTAGTTACATTATATACACAGTGTTTTGGAGTTCATTCTGAGTGGATTTGGATGTTTTCTGTTTTTGTATTAATAGGGCCCTGCTGGATCTTCTGGAGCTGCTGGTAAGGATGGTATGAGCGGACTTCCTGGACCCATTGGACCTCCTGGACCCCGTGGTCGCAATGGAGAAATTGGACCAGCTGTGGGTGATTCTTTCTTTTTCTACATGACTATGCACCCAGTAAATCAAACATATACTTTAACCTCGCCATATTTGGTTTACTCTCTGATATAGGGATCTCCTGGATCTCCCGGACCCCCTGGACCTCCTGGACCCTCTGGTGGTGGATTTGACATCGGCTTCATAGCCCAGCCACAGGAGAAGGCCCCTGATCCCTTCCGCCACTTCCGTGCCGACGATGCCAATGTGATGCGCGACCGTGATCTGGAGGTTGACACCACCCTCAAGTCCCTGAGCCAGCAGATTGAAAGCATCATGAGCCCAGATGGCACCAAGAAGAACCCTGCACGCACTTGCCGTGACCTGAAGATGTGCCACCCAGACTGGAAGAGCGGTACGTTTCTCAATTGCTCAATTCTAAATTCCTGAATTCTACAGACATCATACTACATTGTCATGCTTACTTGAATCCTCTCATTCCTCAAAAACAAAACACAGGTGAGTACTGGATTGACCCTGACCAGGGCTGCAACCAGGATGCCATCAAGGTTTACTGCAACATGGAAACTGGCGAGACCTGTGTCTACCCAACTGAGTACTCCATTCCCAAGAAGAACTGGTACACAAGCAAGAACATCAAGGAGAAGAAACACGTCTGGTTCGGAGAGGCCATGACCGATGGATTCCAGGTGAGAATGTCAACTAGGCCAAAAAGTATGACTGATTTTTTTTTTTTCATGTGTCTGTTTATTATATTTGCTCATTTTCTTGTACTTTCTTGTGCAAACCTACAGTTTGAGTACGGCAGCCAGGGCTCCAAGATTGAGGATGTCAACATTCAGCTCACCTTCCTGCGCCTCATGTCTACTGAGGCCTCCCAGAATATTACATACCACTGCAAGAACAGCATTGCATACATGGACCAGGCTTCTGGCAACCTGAAGAAGGCTCTTCTTCTGCAGGGCTCCAACGAGATTGAGATCAGAGCAGAGGGCAACAGCCGCTTCACATACAGTGTCACTGAGGATGGTTGCACGGTGAGTTCTAATTTCTAGATCATTTCCTTATGTGACTATCGCAGTCATATCAATATCACAACAGTTCTGTTTACTTGAATATGAGAGCTAATACAAGATAGTTTATTAAAATGACAATTAATATAAAAGCATTGTTTCAATGTGATTACATTAACATATATTAATTTAGCAGTAGCTTTTATCTGAATGAACTTTACATTAATTTAGCGACATAAATGTTTATTATTATAGCAACATAAAGAATGGTTTGGCAAAGGTTCTAATTCTATCCCTTTTTTGCTTTTTCCATCTCTCCAGTCGCACACCGGTGCATGGGGCAAGACAGTCATTGACTACAAAACAACGAAAACATCCCGTCTGCCTATTATTGACATCGCCCCTATGGACGTTGGTGCACCTAATCAGGAATTTGGCATTGAAGTTGGCCCAGTCTGCTTCTTGTAAAAAAGATATCTGGACTTGAGATTGTTTGAACGCGTGTGTGTTTTTTTTTTTCTAGCAATCATCTCTCTAAAATCTTTTCTATGCATTAAAACCAAACCCTAGAATTCAATTTGGCTGTCCAAATGGTCCACTTGCTTAGACCTGTGCTTCAGAAGACAGTGGTTGTGTGTTACCAGGCTTTTTTTGGACCACTATTTTGTCACCAGCCACACTGAGGATACTTTAGAAGATTCATTTGTTTCACTCGCAACAAGAAAATAATATATACTTATAAAGAGTAAAATCCCCCTGGAGTTTTGAAGACACATCGCAGTGACTTTTTTTCCACCACTGAGGAAGGACAATGAAAGAGCGAAACCAAATGCTTTGTACCATGTTCAGGTGTTAAATAAATCTGTAAAATGACATTTAAGTGTCTTTGTGTTGTACCCATTAGGACCACCGGGTGCCCAATGCCAACGTTCCTCTCAAGAGTCACACAAAGTACTTCTAGTAGAGACAGGGGTTTAACTTTGTTTTGATGTCTTATGGCTACCTCAAAAAAGAAACCTGCAATTCCCAGTTGACCAACACCAGGTCAGGATTTTACTTGGCAGAAGTATGGTTAAAAGATCAATTGACAGCTGTAAAGGTGCTATTTCCTCATGAGGTCCTGAAAGCTTTAAAAGTGATGTATTGTTAGTCGCTTTTGCTCACAGGGCCTTTGGTGCTAAAGAAACCCCAGTGTCTTGCTGCCCAGTTGTAACAGACGCCTCTCTTTCTCAAGTGCAAGCTAAGAGCCAGACAGCAGAGCTTTTGTTAAGAAGCAGTACTGTAGCTGTGATGCAGTCTTTTCAAGTGCAGAATAAGCAGGTGGAGTCTGTTTTTATGTTCCAAACACCTTTTGACACTTTTTGGTTGTTGTCTTTTGGTTTCTTTACAAAATATCCCCCCAAATGTTGTCCAGTTGCTTCCAGCTATATCCCCACTTCCTTCCCACCCTTCTGTAATCAGGATTTGTTTTGTTTTCAACCAGGGTTTTTTAAAGCATAAAACAGGCAATCAAATAGAAAAGTCCTAAAATTATGAGAGAAGCACACCATAGGGGGTTAAAAAAAAAGAAGATCTGTACCTATTTTGTATATGTATAATAATTTGAGATGTTTTTAATTATTTTGAATGCTGAAATAAAGCATGTTAAGTGGTCGACCTTATGTTTGTCAGAAGTGATCTTGACTCGTCCCTGACTGCCCAATGGACTTGAATGAAGCACAGCTTGCACCTGTTACAGTTGTTTTTACTAAAAGGAAAGATTAAAGAAAATATCAGAAATGTCTGCTACTTTTCTTTGGTGCTTTTTTCATGTTGTTGTTTTTGCTAAAGTAGTTTATTATACTACTGAGCAATCCATAACCAACAGGACATAAACTTAAGCAAAATAACTTAAAGTCAGCAGAAAGAAATACTGCATGTTCTGATGCTTGCGTGTACTAACCTTGTGCTGCCTTGAGTCGCTTATGTTGACAAAAATGCCTCGTGAAATCATTGCACTCCAAGATGATCTGGATAATATTCCACCGATAATCCGAATGATCCATTGGTGAAAATTCAGATCAAGACTGGTTGTTGGTTGATGCTCCAAACTGCACATCTGTTGAAATCATCGGTCATCTGAGCTGTTGAGGATAATATAATCCGCAGAGAATTCCTGTGACTTGAAAGCTGAGAGAGATGTTGCTCTAAACATATTTAATGTTTTTAAATATTTAAGTATTTAAAGTGGAGCTTTTTGTGGAGCTCAAACTGAGGAGAACCAATCTTTTGCTGCAATGTGAAGTGAAATGCTAAAGGTGGTTGGTGGTGAAGGTGGTAGGTCCTGTAGGACACAACAGGGCCATTGTATCGTAAGGTATGCGGAGGCTTCCGTAGTGGGGGGCTTGAATATCTAAACTGCTAACTGGATCCATGCACTCACTTTCACTTTTAAACACTGAAATTCTTTGTGGAAAGGGGGAAACTTTGCAAACCTAACTAAAGTTAAATAGTAGGCTTTATTTAAAGAGTAGCTAGCTAAAGATTATGATACAAATGTTGAATTCAGTAGCATATTATTTGAACGATTGGGAGTGACTGTTGCATACATCTAAATTATTCATTAGTTCATACATCGAACAAAGTTTTAGTTCTAAATTCAGTTTTTAATCCCTAAATCATGTATGATAAATATTCAATTCCCCCCAAAAAATAAGCATGTGGTGCACATACAATACATCTTACATAGTAAAAATATTTGTAAAAAGCACAAGTTAGAAATGCATAAAGTTCGTTGAAATTGGAAAACTGGGCTTCATTCTTCACAAGCTACTGTGTTCTTTGTGCTCACAGGGCAAATAGAGTATGTTAGCTAGTGATATTAAATTATTAATACAATGAGGACTAATTCAAGGCATTAGTTTATAGATCTGGGGGCCAGCTGCATAAACGTATCCATATGTTAAGACTGTGTGTTTTGAGAATTAGTCAGACCAACTAGCAGTTAACCAAGGGATAATCAGTCTTACTTTTCAGATCCAAATAAGATCATTCTACCTTTTTATGTAACTGACCAGTCTTGAAAAGAAAAAATTTGGATGGCTAAATTTTTATGCAACTGAACACAGGAAGACTGTAGCCTACTCGTACTGGCTCCCTGCGCCCTCTACTGGATCTACTGGAGAGTAGTCGATAATACAACAAAGTATTTTAATTACAATGAAAAAGGTATTTAAACAGTTAATATGTAGGATATGACATAAGCAGAACTCTTCCTAATTTCACTATGGTAACAGAAAAAAATACTGCATCCTTTCAGCTATAGGCCTACCCTCCCAAAAAATGGTCCAGCTATAAGTATTATATAAAAAAATCTATAAAAAAAAACAATCCTCCAAGACTTGAGAGCATTGGTGATAACTAAGCAAATATTTAATTACTACAGTAGTAATTTCTCGCTAGAAATGACATCAAAAGCAACAAAAAAACAAAGAAACGTTGGTCAAAGACGTACAAACTGACCACAAACCGCAATTTTCAGTCAGACGCCATTCTTATTTATTTTTAGCTCAACTGTCACAGAATGGAACCCACAGGATTGTGGGATATCAAAGGCAGCGAAAGATACATCTATGCTGCCTTCACAAATTGATCAGATAAAGGTAGGACTATATAATGAGATAGGAAGTGAAGCTAACTTTGGATTGTGTCTTGATGCCTTCCAACCTTGGAATGTGTCCTCCGAAGGCAGCATTTTTAAGTGTTCAGACACAGCCAAGCCATGGGAATGTCAAGTCAAGTTTATTTGTATAGCGCTTTTCACAATACAGATTGTATCAAAGCAGCTTCACAGTATTAAATTAAAATAATACAACAAAGTTTTTTCAAGAGGAATTTATTGATTGATAAAATTAAATTAAATATCCCCAAAATATCCCCAACTGAGCAAGCCAAAGGCAACAGTGGCAAGGAACCGGAAAACTCCATCAAGTGACCTAATGGTGTCCTAAAACTCCATCAGGTGACCTAATGGAGAAAAAAAACCTTGGGAGAACCCAGGCTCAGTCGGGGGCCAGTTCTCCTCTGGCATTTATGAGCTAGAGGCCGGATTGTAGTTTGAACTGTAGGATTATAAGAATGCCTGGCTGAAGAGATGCGACTTTAATCTAGTTTTAAACTGGGAGAGCGAGTCTGAGCAACGAACAGTATCAGGAAGACTATTCCAGAGTTTTGGAGCCAAATGTGAAAATGCTCTCCCTCCTTTGGTGGTTCTGGATATCCTAGGTATGACCAAAAGCCTTGAATTTAGTGATCTTAAAGAGCGCGATGGTTTATAGGGTGATAGAAGATCCGTTAAATAGACTGGAGCTAAGCCGTTTAGGGCTTTGTAAGTCAGTAGCAATATCTTATAATTAATACGGAGCTTTATAGGTAACCAATGCAGTGATGCAGTGATATCCTCCTGAGAGGAGTTTTTTGAATTTAGTATTTTTTCATGTCATCACATTGTTTAAAGCTAATAAAAACTTTTTGAAAAATTATATTTTATTCATGTTATACTATATACTCTGTAGTGGACACCAGGACTCAGTTGTTTAAAAAATTAAAATACATTAAATTACATGTATAGGCAAAAACAATTAGATTTTTTTTTATAGATTTTTTTTATTTACCAATCAATTTTTGAGTTTCAAGCAAAATTTGTATAAAGATGATTCTCAACTGCTATGTTATGAAAGATATAACGGAATGAATTGATACACCATTTTACTTTATGCAATACACGTGGGTAAAATGGCCATAAATGAACATTCACATTCAATACAAATACACTGTATCTAATTCGCATATTAATGTGTTCTTGAGGCAACATGTAATGAAAAAAGAAGTGTAATAATGGGAGTAATAATTGGCAACATTTTAATACTAATATCTAATATTTTATAAGAATATTGATGTATAATTTCTTTCCCTATTCACTTGTTGTGTCTCCCAAAATGGCTGATAAACATGATTTAAGTCTGTTCACTACAGTGGACATGTATGAAATCAATGTAACAAGAAAGTCATATTTTGATTGGAAACCCCATAACGTTGGTTAATGAAAAATAGTGCAATATATTATCATATTTCCATAAGAGTGCTACATTTGATCACTAAATTAATGTCAGTCATTTTTAAAGACCAATGAGAAGTTGTTGTCATGGTGAAACCTCCAAACATTTGGTTTCTCTGAAAAGCCCTGAATGTGCCCTTTACAGGACATTCAAACTTAAAACTGTGACATGTATGGTGTCAGAGAAATTCACTGAAATATAATGTCCACTACAGTTGACAAAAGTCTATTCCTGGGTCTCAGGTTAGCGTGGCCACAAGATCATTTTGTAGAGGTCCTATGTTGAGGCAATGGCCATGTAAACAAACCTGCATGACCATAGCAACCTGGATCTGCCTCAATGCAACTAGGGGGAACTGGACTATTTCTATATAACCAAATACCTAAGACACGTTGATTCCTAAATCAGGGCATGAAATGTGGTAGCATATTGTTTGGGGGTGATAACTGATTATATATTTTTTTTCTGGAAAATTAAATACAATACACATTCATAACAATGTAGGCTAACTGCAAAACTGGAAAAAGTAAAAAAAAAAAAAATTTTACTATTATTTTGGCCAAATTGAATGGAAACTAACATATCATTCTTTTAAATATCAATAATCTGCTTTACATAAACTCCTGGGCTATTTACTCACCTATACATGATAATAATGAACTTAGCAATGATGCATGTTTAGCAGTTCAGTACCCAGAGGTGGCACCCTGTGATCTGTTTGCGTCTGATCAATGTCAAACAAACAATAGCTAGTGTGATCCGATTTCAATGAACACACTCATGCATAAAAGCCCAGTGCAGGGGGAGTCTGTGTGTGTGTGTGTGTGTGTGTGTGTGTGTGTGTGTGTGTGTGTGTGTGTGTGTGTGTGTGTGTGTGTGTGTGTGTGTGTGTGTGTGTGTGTGTGTGTGTGTGTGTGTGTGTGTGTGTGTGTGTGTGTGTGTGTGTGTGTGTGTGTGTGTGTGTGTGTGTGTGTGTGTGTGTGTTATGTAAGTAGTGAGATTAGTATCAGAGGAAATATGGGTCACCATGGCAGGCAATATGCAGTGGAGGTGTTGCTGGGGCAAACCACACATGTGTTAGCAAAGAGACTGGAACTGTCCCTGAGGAAGTCTCGATCATCTGCTCCTCCTGCTGCTCTGCTGTCACCAGGAACGTAATGAGAGAGTCACACTTCAGTATAACTTTGAATTAACCGTTTTCATAAATAGCATGTAGGATATTCAGCTTTTCTAATGCAAAAACTGTAAAGCATGAAAACAGCTTGAGGTATTTTTGTGCAACCATTTCAGTTACAAATCACAGTTGTTGTTGTTTTTTTGTTGTTTTTTTTATGAGTTTGTTATCTACAAAAAACTCATAATGTGGGTCATCGTCAATCCAAAATATATATAAAAAAAGTTATATTGTGGTCAAATATGGGTGTTTGTTGGCCACAGCTCATATCTCCCGTACATGATTCCTAGCCTACAAACAAGATTGTCACAGATGATCTGTCTATCTTTTGTGCCTGCAGTGTGCAACATCATGGGCTGAGTAAAAATCTTCTTTATCCCTTAATTCAAATTTCTTTGCAGCAGCATGTCAAATTTCAATGCAAATGGAGCTGAAAAGGCTGTCCCACTTCATCTTCAGTCCATATTCAGAGCCCACAGACACGGTTTCCACAATCACAGAGTGAAAGTGTAACAAAGACTCCCCAGGGTGTGGGATTCCACACCGCTGTCCTGGCTACAGTCTGGACAATGGTTTGGGATATTCTGAACTTCTAAAACTCCCCACACGATGTCGCTCTCTACACAGAGAAAGAGGGCCAAATGTCGATGAAGTGTGTCTTTCTTGTAGGCATTTGCAGTGGTTTGATTTAGAGATTCAAAGGATACAGTACAAATATATCTGCATCTATCTATCTATCTATCTATCTATCTATCTATCTATCTATCTATCTGTCTGTCTGTCTGTCTGTCTGTCTATATCGTCAGAATGTAGCATATATTGGCATGATTTGTCAGCAGTTTTCATTACATTGAAAGCATTTATAGTCCTGAAATAGAACATAAATAGGTCGAATTAAAGAATGATAAGAAATGGAAAATAAAATAAAGGAAGGGAACAAGGAAAAAATGTAATTAAAAAAAATAGGGCGAATTCACATTTATATGGAATATACCACATTGAAAGAAGTAGCCTATACATCTATTTATAGTCAGAAAAATAAAGAATATACAAATATTTAAAGAAAGAAATACAGGAAAAGACCGAAAAAAGAGTTGATTTAAACGGGATACAGCTAATATAGGCTACACATGGTTGCCTATATGCTTTATAAAATATTTGCTTCTGTCTAGCTTACTGACTGTACTACTACTTTGTATGCCGCTGCTGTGTATTATTGGTGTGCAAGTTACCGGTGTATTATTGTATTATGCTTAAAAGGTTAAAATAACCTGCGATGCTGCTGTGTAGCCTACTTGCTGTGAGTTGGAGAGAAGGGCACACGCGGGAGAGAGAGAGAGAGAGAGAGAGAGAGAGAGAGAGAGAGAGAGAGAGAGAGAGAGAGAGAGAGAAGAGGAGGAGGAGGGGGGCATGCGCGTCACACGCTCGTGGGGGGAAATCAAGAGGGCGAAAACGGCTCGTGGACACAATGGATTTGCGAACCAATGGACTTTGCGTTGATTAAAGGACGGACTCTTGATGAACACGAGAAACAAGGTACGTTCAGTTTTTTGAGGAGAGCGTATGTATGTTGCTCTTTTCCTCGTTTTCTTTGATTCTAACGGTAGAACCGTTATTTGGACGGTAGAGGATGCAGGAAGTCGAGGCATCATTGCAGAGAGAGAGAGAGAGAGAGAGCGGCCCGCTCCGCAGGGTCCTAATGTGATGTTTTGACAGGCTGCAGTCTCAATCTCTTGACACTCCTTCAACACAATCAGCGACGCAGAAAATATAGATTTTACAGTTTACCATTTTAATCCGCGATTTGGTTTGTCTTGCACACTAGGAACCTCTCGATATAAGCGAAATTAAAACGACAGCCGATGTTTCGGCGCCTGAAGGCTGGCTGTTTCATGCTGCCAAGATAAGTAATCTACTGGCATCAGCAGCAGCATGGGATCACAACAAAGCCTGCCTGTCCATGCCAGTATGCATGGTATTTCCCAAGGATTTGTGCACCGTTAAATATATATCAAATGACTTGAAATGGTCTCATGTTTTGTGTCTCTGTTTACGGTTTCGTTCATGACCTGACTTCCTTTATCTGACAGAAAGATCTATTTGACGTCTACAGAGATCCAACCCTGTTGGAGCTGCGTTTTGTAACATGGTAGCTGGCTTCCCATTTGGTCATTTTCTTGTTCAAGCTGAAAATTTTCTCTAAAAACCAGCTTGGCCACTTTAAGATGGTTTGTTGCTGGTTTAAGATGGTCTGTCATCTAATCACCATCTTAGGCCATCTATAAACGGGCTAACGTTACCATGTTCCAAAGCACATCTGCCAGTCTTATTTAAATACTGTTGTCTGCCAAAATTAAAAGCTTTGAAACCATTGTTATGTGAAATGTGGGCTATACTTGAAAGTACTTCTCAAAGAAATTAGAGTACGGAAGTGTTTCGCATCAGTGCGTAAACCGTTTCCTTTACAGTCTTTAATATTGTTCAAATTTGTATGTATTGAGCCTGTATTTATTTATTTATTTTTTAAATGTTCTAAATTAGAATTTAGTCTTATATCTTCATTTACTCCTGTTTTAGTGCAATTTTAAGTTAACTCTAAAAGTAAGAGGTGTCTGAGAATGTGTCTTTTCTGGCTTTATGACCCTGGGACATCTGTGTGGTCATGGTAGAGGTGTCAATGAATGCTCAAAAAACCACATTATGGTACTAAACATGTAGGTGTTTGCACTGGGGAGCTACTGTTTATGGTATTTGTGGCCCCTACTGAGTTATCAAACATATTTAGGCACTTAAACTACACTTAAAATGAATTAATGCTATTGCATTAGATGCAAAATATCAAACCAGGTCTCTTTTAACTTTTTACTTTATGTGAACTTTATGTGTGAGCTTGAGTTCTGAGAACAGGCCTAGCATAATTTGTCTGCAGATGCCACTTGGTTTAATATTTTACATCTACATTTTTTAAACTTCTAATCCAAATCCACTTACAAATGAGAAAAAAATGTTCAAATGACTTGACTACAAAGCGATTTAGCCTAATTCATTCATCCCATAATTTTTTATCTAATAATACAGTGAAGTTCACACATTTATAAGTGTGGATTTAGTGTTTAAAGGGCCACTCTTTATAGATTTATATTTCTGATAAAATATGTCATTTATTTTTTGTCTTATTCATACTTTCTACTTCTCTTTTTTTGGCTGATGATGGACTGATCCTGATGGCTGCCTCTCCTTATTCATTCAATAAGGAGGAGAAGCAGAGGGGGCTATGCTGTTTCTGCTTGTCTTTACTGCTGTTTGATTAACCATGATGAAGACTGAACCCCCATCTGCAGCCAGCGGCAGCACTAGCACCACCCTTGTAGCAAGAAGTGCATCGCCGCACAGGAATGCCTATGAGGCTGGAATTCAATCTCTCAAGCCAGTAAAAGATTCCAGTGCTGCTAATGGGGAGGATGGGAAACCTCGACCACAGGGCCGGGGCCGCAGGTACGGCTCCAATGTGCACCGCATCAAGAACATGTTCATGCAGATGGGTTCTCCCGGGGATGAAGAGGATCCGTCGAAGGCCAAAGCCCCAGACCAGACGATCCGACTATCCCTTCCCAGAGCAAGCAGTCTAAATGAGAATGTGGATCACAGTGCACTGCTCAAACTCGGCGGGACTGTGTCAGAGCGGGTTAGCCGCTTCGATGGAAAGACTGATGGTAGCGGATCCCGTGGATCAACCACAGGCATCTCCAAGCTGCAGGAGACACGGAAGATATTTGAACAACGTCACATGCAGGAGAAGCAGGCAGCGACTAATCGAATCCTGTTAAAGAAAGAGCGGGCGTCAGGGTTCCAAGACAGTCGTCTGGACGTGGTGGTTCGCTTCAATGGCAGCACTGAGTCATTGGACAGGCTGGATGCAGGCGACTGTCCCGCAGATGCAGTGTCCCCTACGGTCAGCCAGCTGAGCGCAGTATTTGAAAGAGTAGACCAGCGTAACAACCTTCACCGACCATCCTCAACCTCCCCGCTGCCTTGTACCCCGGCCAAGGTGGAAGAAATCAACTCCAAAGTCACCACTAGAAAGGCACGAGCCTTCTCTCCAATAGGAAATCAAGAAGAGGGAGCTCAGCGCATAGACCAAGAAGCTGCACCTGGGAGTCCGAAGAGTAGAACAAGCATCCAACCTGATGGACCCAATAGCAAACCATCCAAGGATGTGGCTTCTGACAGTGCTGGCACAGTTTTCGATACGTCCAGGTCAGAAGAGATCCAGAATGCATCAAGCAAGGATTCCATACCAAGGGAGCATGCAGCACCGGATGCTGGGAGCAGACTGGTACAGGCGGATGTCCACGCCTCTCTGGAAAACGGGGAGGCCACCAGCAGCCATGAGCCCTCAGAACAAAGAGAGGAAATTGGACAGGCCTATGCTGAGGAGGAATCCCACAGAGAGGATATCTCAGAAGCAGATCTGGTGGACATCAGCGCATACAGCGGGATCGGAGAGGACTCTGGTGGAAGTCAGCTGGATGAAGATGAGGAGGCTGAGGAAGATGAGGCTTATGAACCAGAATCCAGCTCTTCAGAAATCCCTGGGTTGCCTGTAGAAGATGAACCACCCCCCAGCAGGAAGATTTGTTTCAGTACAAACCCCATCAAGGTAAGTGCCTAAAATGTGTGAAAGCAAGGACGCATTGTTTAATAAACTGAATGCATTAGCGATGCAGTGTACACCACCTTAAAAGCTGTGGGCACGGTTTCAATTTTAGGCTTTCTGGGGTAAATTATGATAGCTTGTAGCCACCATTTTGAATGAATAATGTGGATTGGCAGGGTTTGGAGGGCTGCAGGAGTTGGAAAATAGAAGCTAGTCTTTGAAGATTGCATTTCTTTGGGGAATTATGCCTAAAAGTGTGTTTGTTATTGGTGTGACGCACAAGTAGTAGATGCCTTTGTCTCCTTAAATGTTCAGACACAAATTCTCTATGAAGGGAGGACTGCTTCACTGCTTGCAGAGTCATCTCCGGGCACCGTCAGCACTTTGATATAGCGCACGCATGCCACTGGCCCTGCTGACGGCCCACTTGTGCTGGTTTAAGACTGGCTGTTTTCAGACTGCATGGTTAGTCAGGTGCTGCACAGTGTTCTTAGCATGAGAGTCACATGGTCGTGTTCCTCTGTGTTTTGGCGACTTTCACATCTGAATTTGTATTCTTGAGACAATGGCACATTCACATGATGACCAACACTATCAGAGCGCCATCGCTTCAAACTGTTCATGAGCTCAACAAAGGGATAAGTTGTGTTTTGGTCAAAACGGTCAGGTACTTCGCTCTTCAGGTGCTAGATTCACAGCATGGGAATGGCCAGCTCCCAGTGCATACCGAAGGCATGCTGAATCTAAAGTGAATACTGTGTAATCTCACTGATGTCAATGGGATTTTATACCAGGGGATTTGCCTTGTGTTGCAAAACTGTGGCCGTCACGGTCCCTTTTTGTTCCTAGTGTAGAGAAAACATACTTTAAAGCAGAACAACGATAACTACAGTAGCAAATGAAATGCTTGAAATGTATAGCTTTTTTAACCTCATTTGACTGCATTTTGACCTTTTCATTGCAGATAGCCTATTCAATAAAAATCAGGTTGGAACACCTGTAAATACCAGCTCTATCAAAGCCTGTTTGCTTGTCAAGTCTTGTTTACCCTATACAGAATTATTCCGTGTCTATCATCCATTTCATTCTTAAACATTCTCCCTTTTTTCACCATCTTCCTCTTTTTCCTCTCCCTTTTTCCTCTCAGCTAGACTAAAAGCTCTTGTATCTGTTGATCACAGCCTCATTAGCCCCTTCTACTCTGGTATCATGATTGATATATTAACCTAAAATATCCGAGGGTACTTTTATGTAATATTTTACTGCAAAGGGGTTTGGCTGACAGAGACATTTTGGGAATACCTGCGATAGATAATGCCTAGATACCTAAATATAAAATCAAGCAACATCTGTAAGCAAACAGTGCTAGACATTGTGATACTAACTTTACATTTCACAGTCATTATTTGTCATTACTTTTAACTCACTGCTTCCAGTATCAATTTTAATGGATGAATGAAGTCAGTCTGACCACAGGTGTGGAGGATCACATTAACTACGAACATGTTCTGTTAACATTTGACTACCAGAAGGTGTGAGTCTTCAAAGCTTATCAGTTGTTTAATATTTTCACATTTGTTAAGTGTTCTGTCTGAATCTTTGTGCTAGCTAATGCACAGGCATTCATACATGTTTAAAGTGTCCACATTTGGGACCACTGTATCTCTGTTTGTGAGGGAAAGAATTTATTTTTTATTTTTGTGTGTGTGTCCTATGTCTGCTGTTGCTTACATGTTAACATGTTACATGTTGTTGAATGTTTGCTTGCATGAATAGGCGTAGTCATTGTTCATTGTACCATCTGTATTCTCGTTGTTTTCACATCTAGTTCATAGAGTGGCCTTATTATTAAGTGCATTGTGAGTCCAGAGTCATGGACAGACTCTCTTATCCTCTCAAAGACAGAAAGAGCTACAACAATTTTAGGGCAGGGAGGTGGTTAACTCAGAGCTGTTGGTAGAAGTTGACTTTTGGAGGTGATCTAAGACTGGTACCAGTTCATTTCAGGAGTGAGAAGCTCTGGGTTTAGATGCAATCAGATCCTAAAACAGAGTAGAAAGAAAGTGAAAGGTACATAACTTTAGGCGGGAAGAAAATCAGTACAGAGGAAGTGATATTCAAGTTTGCTAGTCACTGACTAATACTAGCCTATGGTACATAGACAAATTAGTAATTCCCCTTTAAGACATACACTATAAATTCAATGTGTTACTTGCCGTTTCTTTGTAATTATGTGTGAAATGTACTAGCAATTTCTGAATGAAAATTGTTTCCTATAAACAGTAATCCACCACAGCGTAACATTGCACTTATATGTTGCTGTTTAACAGCAGGAATAAACTTGTTTTTGGACTCTGTCTGATTGTCTCAGCTGGCATATGTGTGCTTTAGCAGCTCACAACCTCAACACATTGTGTCCATTCCTGCTGCTAAAAATAGTTGCGTTCTCTTCACTTTCACATAATCCAGAAAGTCTTACTCCCTGGCCCTGCACTACAGGTGGTGATGGAGCTGAAGGTAGCACTGATTCCAGGCAATAACACAGGGAATAATAGAGCTGTGTGTTGTCGTTGCCTTGCTGAATGAGGCCGTTATTATCAGGCTGCAGCAGGAAACTGACAAAAAAGGGAAATGCTGCCTTAAAGGGGCAGTGCAGGTTTTTTAAATGAGAGACTGAAACCCATTGATGCATCCGTTCGGTTGCCTCCTGCACAGAGGGATGTTGAGTTGCTTTTGTTAGAGCCAAACTATGCCTAAACGAATCTAGCATGGGATCATAGCTTAACACGCCATTTTTGTTCCCGTGGCAGAACTGATGCATCATTCCACGGTATCTGAAGAATGATAGAGCTGCTGGAATAGGGCTGAGCTAGACAGTATATGTCACATATTTACAATATATTTTTTGGTTTTATAATTTGAATCATCATCAGTGAGTATTTGAATCATCACTTAAATGCTTTAAAATTATTCAATAATTATTTTTTGGTGCATATTACTGTGATTTGGTGCATTTGAATAAAAAGTATTAATTTAGTGAATAAACATGCTGAAAACATCTTGAAAACTTTTTATTTTTATTTTAATTTTTTACTTCTTTCATTAAACGATATTGAATCCCTTTAAGGAATTTCACTCAGTGTTATTCTAGTTTTATTTATTTACTTTTATTGTTTTTATAAATATATAGAATTAGCTTTTATTTTATGTTTTGTTAGTCATGTGCTTTGTCATTTTTATTAGTTTTTGTTTTCTTAATATCATTTGTAGCTAATGTTTTTTTACTATGTTTTTTTATTTTTTTTTATTCGGAGTGTCTATTCACACTAAGTGCAAATAGCCCACCTTGTTGGCAGAGGTTGACAACATTTGCAATAGTGTAGGGGTAAAGGGGTGTTGCAGAAAGTTTTGACGCAAATCGACCCGAGTTCGAATCTGCCTTTTGCTGAACTCGCTCTATTTCCTTTTCCCATCACATATCAAATCGGAATGACATTTATTTTCAATTAAAATAAAGAAATTATTCAAAAAGTCAAAATAAAGTGTCACTAACGTGACTAACTAACGTGTGTTTAATAATAAAGTGTTTATCGGTTATGTTTAGGTTTAGGGAGGGCTTTATTGTCCAAATAAGGCGACATCCATTTAACAATTGTAGTAAATATAATCATTTACACTCTATTTTATTATTGCATATACTGTTTAATGTACAACAACACTGAGGTGCAAATAGTATTTGCCACTATTTATAAGTATAAATATCATCTAACTTCTTTTATAGCCTACTTATCTCAAAGAAAATACTGCTATTTTTATATACTGTAAATAAGTGTCACTATTTTCATTGTGTAAATATCATATTGCTAAGAAAATGCAGCTGTTTTCATTTGCATTTCAGTTCATTTAGTTCAATAGCAAGATTAAACAGCGTAAATAGCAGCTATCGCTAAGAAAATATGCTATTTACACTTAGTGCAAATTAGCCGCTGCCTTATTTATTCACAATTAGTCATTTTAGTTCTTTCATTTAAAATCAAATAACATTTATATTTTATTTTATTTCAATTAACAAAATACTTTTAATAGTTTTTGTTA
The DNA here is from genome assembly GCF_965113295.1 of Leuciscus leuciscus. Lineage (NCBI taxonomy): Eukaryota > Metazoa > Chordata > Actinopteri > Cypriniformes > Leuciscidae > Leuciscus > Leuciscus leuciscus. The sequence continues at coordinate 60,473,733 of NC_138725.1, forward strand.
ATGATAATAACACTGGTTTCAGTACAAATACATAAAGACTGAAAATGCTGAAAAATATAGAATTTTCTTGTTTAGCCACATTATATATATAATGTTTATATGCACATGTTACATTGGCATATTAGAAACATCCAGCATGGTTTCTGTGTAATTAAATGTCATATACTTGAGTTGTTTTGTCTATTTTAGCCTTTGAGGTTACCAAACAGGCCAGTTAGTTTGCCAGAATACCCTCCAACCTTCCAATAAGAACGCTGTGCTATATTGCGATCCACTCGTGTACATTGATTGAGAAAGACAGACAGAGACATTGTTAGGCAAGCTGGATAATATACTGAAAAACAGGGGGTGGACTGTTTAAATCCTATAGAGGTCCTTTGGCTAGCTTTTAGGTGAGGTTATTGATTGATGTATGGCCTCATTTTGTTAACCAGTTCTTGCTGCCCATCCCCTCAGTCAGTGGCTGGCTAGTACTGCACACAGTCAGATCGTGGACGGACGTGGGCAAAAGGCTGTCAAACATGTGCAGTTATAGAGTAAAGACTCTATGAAGTACATTAATTGCCTTGTGATAAAGGACCTCCTCATGTTCCGACCATTTTCTGGTTGTTTTTCTCAGTTAGGAAGTGAGAGAATTAACAATAGCTTGTTTGTAGCTTTCGTTGACTGAACAGAACACCAAGACAGTGGAAGCTGTTTTCTTTAATGTTTTTTCTCTCTCTTTTTTTTTTGTCTATCATTTAACACAGTTTGCAATGATTCTTAGGGAAAAAATAGGGGCTTAAGTACCAAACAGACTTGGTCTGCGATTTTGAGAATGATGTGACATGATTATTCAACATTTTTAGATGAAGATGGAATCAAATAGGGAGAAGAATGTAAGACATGTTGTGATATGGATCACTGTTTTAAAGCATTTTTACTACAGCTCATTGGATAATAGTATTCAAAAGGTAGCCTTTTTTGCATTTCAGATTGTGAACGATTGTATTGATGTGTTTAACGCCTCCAGGCCAAACCCAGACACCATATTTACAAGCCTTCCGGTGTAAAATGAGGTTAGACTGCTGCATCTATGTTTAACAGCAGTCAGGAAAATATGACTTGATGGCCAATATTCAAATCTGACTTTAATTAAAGAATTAAAGGTCAGCCAATATCCAGATGTGCACTTAATTGGATATGACAAAGACAACTTTGTCATTGATGTTTTATATTTTCAGCATGTTGGTAGATTCAAGCCAATTTCATAATTTTTTCATCATTTTTATCACTTGCATTGCACCGTCTTGTGCTGCAGTAAGTAACTGATTACATGTAATCTGGATAATAAAGTAATTGTAAATAATAAAGTAGGCCTACTTGTAATTAGATTAGATTACATTTTAAAATGCTTGTAATCAGACTACAGTTACTTTATTGATTAGCCTATATATTATTCACATTCTTTCACAAACCCCATTATCCTATTCAATTCAATGTTATATACGAGTTAGGTCAAAAGTAATCTAAAAGTAGTCAGATTATATCACCTGAAATGTGTAGTTTAATATATTACATTACTTCCTCATTTTTATCATGTAGTTTGGAATCAGCAACAGGCTACAATTTGCAAGTAATCTATCAGCACTGGCTGCAGTAGCTATATAATGCATATACATGTGCATGACACATTAAGAGACCAGCACTTAACTACAAAGCATTGGTAACAGATCTAAAAGCATTGGCGTCAAATCAGGGAAAATCTGTCATTTCCTCCATTGATTTTCTCTGATTGATTCTTTCTGGTGTTTCTCAGTGGCCTGTCGTCAGTTATTTTTGCTCCTGCGGAGAGATGGACTGGCTACAAAAGGAGGTCAGAGGTGCCTCTGTCTTGTCAGATGTCTTTTAAAATGTGCTCTTGCTCAAAGACAATATTCAGCTGGCCTCACATGCTGTGAGCCATTAAGTGATGTTTATCTTTTTATGATAGAGCTCTGCATTCTGCATCAGCTTTGCCATCTTAAAAAACCTTTCATTTAGGCTGGCAAAGATTGTCGTGTTATGAGACGTACATTATATGTGGAGAGCTTTATTGGATGACTCAAAGTGGTATCAGATTGCATAATAGTTATAATAATGGACTGTGCAAAAGGTCTCTCTGTTGCTCTGTTTGCCATGATGACAAATTACTGTATTTGCCTTTAAACTTGTACTGATTTAGTGATATAAAGCATTATTGTTTTTTTTATAACCAATACTTTACTGATTAACATTTACAGCTATTTATTTAGATAATAAGCCAATAGCGTTTATTCAAAGCAACTTACAAATGAGGTGCATTACAAGCAATATATCATTAGAGCAATATTTGCAGTACACAATGCCAAGTTTTTATTATAAAGATTTGCACACGAACTTAAGCAAAAGTAACGCAGAAACCATTTTAAATTGTTGTTTTTTTCTGCTTTAGATAAGCTGAGGTAAATTATTAAAGGAACCGTATGTAAGAAATGTATTTCAATTAATCATAAAATGGCCCTGATAGACATTAAGAAATCATGTTCATTTCAAATACTTATATCACTGACAACAGTAGTCCGGCCAGGATATTGTCATTTAATAAGTGAAGTTGCAGCCCTCAACTGATGCTGATGTTGTCATGTTGTGTTTTGGCCTGATGATGCTCCACCCTCCACCTATCTACCAATCACGAAGTCAGTAGTGTTTCGGCCTCCGGGTTGCCAGCTCTGCTCTAGTTATCACAGCTGCAGCTACAAACGTGTCGGATAAAAAATGCCAGCCTATCTGGCAACCTCGAGTCAGGGGGGAGGGGGAGGGGATACACCGCTCTACAGTAATTTGAAAGTGATTGCAGTACCAGTTTTGGCCACAATCTTACATACGGTTCCTTTAATAATTAGGCTGTAAAAATAACTACATAATATACAGTGTAAATATTTATAATACTGGCTAATAATATGATGCCATTATATTTTTATACAGTAATGTCACATAAAAACACAAACAATGCACAATGTGAAAGCACAACAAACCTGTAACTAGTCATTAAAGGGATAGTTCACTTTGAAATTAAATTTTGGTATGTTTTAGCTTATCTCAAGGGCATCCAAGATGTAGGTGTCTTTTTTTCCGCAGTAGTTTCAATTTTTATATTTTTAGGTCAAACCGTTCTTGTCTGTCAGTCATATAATGCAGGTTTATGGTCACTGTCTGAAAGAGCATGCACAGAGTCCAAATTAAAACAATTCCCCATCGTCCAAATTAAACAATTCCCCATCGTAAGTACACATTGATGGCCTAAGACACGAAACGAGCGGTTTGTGTGAGAAAACGAACAGTATTTATATCGTTGTTACCTCTTGTACACAGCCACGTCCAAGTGATCTGAGAGCGCGGGCGGGTAAAGATATATACAATAGAAGTCGCCTTGGCTACTGCAGTTCATTGGAACGAAACCGTAGCCAAGGCGACATCTAGTGTATATATCTATACCCGCCCGCGCTCTCAGATCACTTGGACGTGGCTGGTTTGACCTAAAAATATCAAAATTGAAACTACTGCGGAAAAAAAGACACCTACATCTTGGATGCCCTTGAGGTAAGCTAAAACATACCAAAATTTAATAAAAAGCAAATATTTGACTTAAAACACTTATTATAATGACAAGAATTTTGGTAAACATCACATTGCTGATCTTAAATCTTTCAGTTTTCAGCTCAGATCTTTAATCATTAGGTCCGACCTTCGCAAGTCACTGTCTTTCCTAATTCTGTACGTAAGCAAGCTTAATGCAACAATGTAACATAATCGCTTAGTAGTGCTTACTAAAGGTATTTGTGTTTGTTGTTGCTTGCTTTAGTCAACCTAAGCTCTGAAACAAAACCTTGTGGTTTCACACTTATTTCAGCTGTAATTTCCTCATAATTATCCCAGATGTTTTCGGTATGGAATGTGTCCCACTCTGAGCTCTCTTTGTTATGGAGCAACAAAACAAGTGGATGAAGCACTGGCCAGTATCTTTTTTTATTCGTTTAGGACATTAACTAGATAGAAGCAGCATTCTTTTGGTGTTGTTTTGACTGAGTTGAAAGGGACAGAGTTATTTGGTGTTGTTTGACTTTCTTGGTCTTTAATGCACCTTTAGCCACTTCTAGTTCCTGGGTAAGAAATGCCAGCCGAGGCAGCAAGCAGCTTTTTCCCCCCTCTGTGTGGGAGAGCAGAACGTCAGCCCTTGGATAACTCACAGGGAGTCTGTTGTAGAAAGGTTGCCAGGGTCACGCTGGAATGCCCAATGCACTCGTTTATTTCTTTCATTTTTTCTTGTTGCTGCCGTTTCTCTTTAGCAGTCTTCTTCTTCGAGCGCTTGCTGTCTGGAGAGAGAGAAACGGGGCACACTGAAGCCTCTGTTCTCCACTTCTTCATCGCTCTCACATTATATCACACAGCCCTTTCCCGTTAACATTCTCTCTATTAAGCTCTCACACATGTGCCTTCCAAAGAAGTTTGTAATATCTGAAGAAAGCTGTCTGGTAGCATCCCTAATCGTATCGTATCAATGTCAGTTGTTTGGTTGACGCGTTCAAGCATTCAATTTGAAAACTTCAGCTTTTGCTCACAGAATCTGTTGAGCTGTAACAAGCTGCAGGGCCTAACAGGACCAGCCAAACTTTGCCCTCCTCCTTTTTAAAGGGGTCATAAAAGAGCTCAACGTACTAGAAAAACATACTGGAACTCAAAACGTCCTCCCCAGTCCAACAAGATCATTTAATGAAACTAGGCTGCTAAAACAACTCCCTCTGAACTTTAGCAACCACAGCAACTGTGACACTTTGGCTGATGAGAAACGCCGTAGTATGTATTTTACATTTTACATAGGATCCCTGGGCATTTCAGTCCGATGCATAACACTGTTAAGTGCAGATACTTGTTTTGTGAATTCATCACATATTAGACATGAAATCACTGTAGCTGGAGCACAGACAGTGTTATTGGGAATTTTGTATGTGATTTGGGCACTTAAAGGTGCAGTAGCACAAAATGTTTACAAAATTATTTCTACTCTGTAAAAAATATTTGTAGTTTTTACAGAGAAAATACTGTAAAAATGCTGTGATACAAATCTTGGTGAACTGTAATACACCTTACCGGTGTACCACCTGTATTATTATGGTAGTTATCAGTACATAACGTACCAGGCAGATTTTGCTACTTCAAATAGATTGTTTATAAGTTATAAAATATACAGGCACCAATATGCCAGAAAACAGAGACACTGAATTATAACGGCGAGTTTCTGGCTCTCACAGCTGCCGTTTTTTAATGTAGTTTCGACGATTTTTTTTTTACAGTGTATGAAGGTCAATGAAAACTACAATACGACTGTTTTTAGCTCACACATTTTTACTAACATTATTCGTGGACCTCAGGGGAGAAAAAAATATTAAAAAATGTGATACGACCCTTTTAAGAAACACAGCCTATATCTCACCCGTTGACTCGATAATCTAGTATACTGTTTTCTATCTTTACACCATGATTAACACTCCAAATTGGTGGTTGCAGGGCTGGGTTTGCTTTCCACATTATTCATGCATGATCTTGAATCTTCAGGTCATGTTTCTCTAAATGTTTCAGCAATACGGATCGCACTCTGAGGTCCTCCGTTTCTGACACTTATTTTGCTCTGATAACGGATCCGCAAATGGGTATTCCTGAACGCTGCAGCGAAGGGACCTGGAGTGGAGGCAGGCACAGAGCCAGAGTTGCTTTTTCATCTCCGTTTTCTTATTAAACCCATTTGTTGTGCACACATCTTGACAGCACCACTGCAGATTCGGTCTGCAGCGTTGCCTGCTGTCAATACTTAAAGGGACAGTTCACCAAATAAACATAGTCGTCATTTATTCCCCCTTGTGAATGATTTCTGAAGGATCATGTGACACTGAAAACTGGAGTAATGATGGTGAAAATTCAGCTTTGCCATCAGAGGAATAAATTACATTTTAAAATATATTCAAATAGCAAACAGTTATTTTAAATTGTCATAGTATTTCACCACATTACAGGTTTTACTGTATTTTTAATCCAGTAAATGTTCCCTTGATGAGCATTAGGGACTTTTTTCAAATACATTTAAAAATCTTACCAACCCCAAACTTTTGAATAGTATTGTAATTATGTTCGGAACAACATTTGGGAGAGTAAATGATGACAGAATTATAATTTTAGGATGAGCTATCCCTTCAAATCTTGTCTGGATGTCCTGTAATGTTCCCAAAACAGATTGGCTAGAGTTACTGACACAAGCCATTAAAACGTGCCGTGGAGTTAATCACAAAGGCTTTAGTCGTTCAGTCCCGAGAGACAGCATTCCAATGCTCTGAATAGCAAGTCCTGATGTCGAGAGACTGTAATACAATTAGTTACATTTGTGTGTTTGTGCTAGAAAATAACAGCTGGTCAGTCCCTAGATCAATATTACAGTAGTATTAGTGGAAGCAGGACCAGCCATTGTGGCTTGGACAGGAAGCTCTGAAGTCATGCGTGTGTGTGTGACCATGATTGTTTTTCCTTCATCTGGTAAGCCTATTCATTTCACCCAAAAGACACTTGAAACACCAGTCAGTACAGTGCTGACTTTTAATCGAATCAAAAAACTCACATACACATATCTCAGAATGTTTGGTGTTGGGTTAGTGTCCATCAAAAATCCCTTCTCTCAAAAGGCTGGTTCACCTAAAAATGGAAATTCTCACTGCGTTTGAAATCAAATACTTCCCTACTATATAGTATGCGAAAGACAGTATCGCAACAGATTAGTATGTCTGAATGCATAGTATTAGAAGCACAGTAGGCGAAAAGTACCCAGATGACCTACAACTTCTGGCGAGATTCTGAAGTCTGCATTTACTGAACACTTTACTATCCCCATGAGGCTAAGGGAAAGGATTTATGAATGCATTCACCTAATATCGGAATCTATATAAAGAATCTATATAAATTCATTTTAAATTGCTTTATTTTAGTCCTTGCTTATTGACAAGGTGGAGGAAAGTTACCTCTTTTATTTAATCAGAGGAGGGTCATGCGTGTTGTATCGGTGAGTATTACATGACGTCATATTTCTTACAAGTGGACACGAGAAATGAAAAATGCTAGTAGGAGAGATAAACTGATATACGACCTGCACTATCATGCATAAGTGTATCTTGGTCTAGAGTTGACAAAGTAAACAAAATTTGCAATACATACTGTGGCAATATCGAATCGCAAAACTTGTAGAATCACAATTCTTATATCGTATCGGCACCCAAGTAATCTTGATAGTATCGAATCGGGAGATAGGTGTTTCATCCCAGACCTTCTACCCACATTCATTCTATAAAGAACATACTTTTCTAATGGTTGCAAAGTACAAACTCAAATGTAGTACCTACACAATTTCGGACAAACCATCTCTCATGATTTACTCACTCATCATGTTCTAAACCTGTGTTTTTGTCCATACAATCTGTTACAATACTGTTTGGACTCCAGTGCTCTTCAAAATATCTTTTGTGTTCCACAGAAGAGAGAATGTCATACACATTTGAAACGACATGAGGGTGCGTAAATCGTGACCAAATTGTCATTTTCAGATTTCATTATCGAAAAAAATAAAAAGTTTAAATCAAACTAAAGCAATAGTTTGTCTTTTTGAGATGTCATGTAAACACAGAACATGCTTTTATCTCTTCATCCATGTCAAATCGCCCATAATGCCTCAGTCACAGACTGAAAGCAAACAGTAAAGAAGAGGTCAAATGTCCTCAGGGCTCACAGCCTCTTGGTGGGATTAAACCAACAGGTTGATTCTTAAGGATTAGCAGTGTGTCTTGTGAGATTAGAGAAGTGCAGCATTTACCCTACAAAAACCTTTGACTGTTTCATGTTTTCACAGATTTATATACAGTATATTTAGATACACTACTACTCAAGTTTTTTTTAGTTTTTTTTATTGATGTAAGAAATGTTTTTTGAGCAGCAGATCAGCATATCAGAATGCTTTCTAAAGGATCATGTGGTGGCCGGAAATAAATAGTTCAGGCATGAAACTCTGTTTGCGTTCAGATTGGTTGTTTCAGTGGAACTTTCACAGCAAATTGATTTTACTTATTTCATTACTTTATATATACACCCTTTATAACCACAACACCAAATGAATACATTAACTCTGCGTGCTATGCAAATTCTTATTTTCGTCCTCCACCTCCCCAGCACCACCTGTCTAGATCTGCTACGGGGGTCTACCTCTCTCTAGCTGCCGCAACATGTTTCCCTTCATTTTATGTTCTGACCATTTCAAAATAAAAGGCCAATAATTAAATTAATGTTCAATTATATGAATATAAAACAAACAATACTGACTTCTAAAGCCACTTTTTGTATTGTTTTTTTTTTTTTCAATCTGTTACAAAAATGTAAAGTCTTTGAATTATCTTTATTGCAGGGTTTTTCTTAGCATATATCGACATGCAAATAATTCAGCTAATTAATCAGCATAACACATAATTTGATTCGTCTGATTGACAGCTGTGGTTGCGTTTTGGAGAGATGATTAAAGTCCCCGTGAACCGGAAGTTGCAAACGATTTTTCTCCAGTGCTGTGACGTATTTCCCAGTGAAACGGAATATTGAACAGAGGGCAGGGTTTTACTCTAGCGCTCCTCCTCTCCATCTCTCACTCATAGCAGACTAACGGTTTGAGGGCAGTGGTTAAGCGTTTTTCAACCCAAGCCGTCAAGCCTACGTCATCAGAAAAAGACGCCATTCCAGACCGGAAGTAACTTTTCAGACTTTGATTAAAGATTACCACGGCAAACAATTTTTTTCTGTGTCTTAACTTGCACGGATTAATTGTTCACCACAAGACTAGTAATATGCGCTAACAAAGTAAATAGGGTCCATTTTGATTTCACGGGGACTTTAATGCCATATTGCTTAAGATCAGTTTTGCCAGCAGACCTTAGCAGGAAGATCGCTGGTGTCTGTTAATTTGTTTGTATGTTCAGATGTGAACAAGCTGAGGGTTTGAGGGTTTTGTGGTGTTCTGTTCTCTACGTCTCTTAACCTGACTGCACTGGAAAGCTCTTAGAGCTGCTTGTGTACTCAGTATGAGTGAATCCTTCAAACACATCCATGAAAAAGTCTGCTTTATCAGCCACTTTCACACATGGAAAACATGAAATTGCTGTATAATTGCTGGGCAAACTTTTCAGGTGAAAATATAACATCTGTTTTTGTCACCTCTTATACTATGGATTTTTTTTTTATTTTTTTTTTACACATTGCACTAATATAGAACTATTAGTCAGACATAGGCTACTGCTCGAGCCAAATTAATTTCAACAACAGCTGTTCACACATGACCTCTAAATGGAAAAATGTAATTAAATTTGCTGCAGAGGCGCGTACGGTCACATTTGCCCTCAAATAAATGTATGTGACCTCTCAACTCTATCATAGCTGAGGAAGGAGAGCTGTAGTCAGGCTCTGGGTCTCTTTTTCTAGATGGATGAATGCATGTCTATATTTTAATTATGTTTGAATATTTTGTATAAAAAAAAAACTTGGATAATTGCTTGACATTTATGCTGTAGGAAAACGAGGGTACACATTGTGATTCATTATTAAATTAAATTAAATAACATGAAGAAAGAAATTCTTACCTTGTTTGTGTTTGAGCTTCTGCAATTTGTGCAAACAAAGCCAAACTAAAAATAATGATTCTTGGGCTGAAATGCAGACCATTGTCTGATGATGTAAGAGACAGGTTGATGGATCGATTGATTAGTTGATTGATTGGCTTCTCTTTAATGCCACTCTGAATCAATAGCGCACAAATGGGTGTTTTAGCAATGTATAGATTTAATGCCATTTTAGGTCCTGGAGTGCGGAGTGAGTTTTTAAACTGGTTAAATTAAGGTTACTACAACCTAGGGCTTGCACATACTATTCGACTAGTCGACTTTAATGCTCTGTCATGACGCTTTAAGCTTGATGTTGACTAGTCACGGGTCATGGCCACTTTTACGCTCCGTTTCCAAACAGTTAAAATGACAAATAAATGCATACTCCGAGAGCGCTCCACAAGATATATTTGATTACCATCTGGATGCTCAAAATTGATCGGGTGGAATATGCATTTTAACACACAGACAGTAGCTTACACATCACGTGCAGATCGCGCGCTCACAGAATCATTCAGTAACGCAGAAATGTATTGTCAACAAAATAGCTTAGAAACTGAAAAGTTCTAGCATACCATTTTTAATTAATATTCTCCGTGTTACCTGGACCGAGAAATTCACGTTTAATTCTCAGCAAAAGTCCAACTTCCACATTTTGTTATCCCCGCCCATAGACAGTCAGATCAACAGAGGGTTATTAACAGAACACGCTATGGCAACAGCTTTCTTACCTAAACGCAGCGACAGTTTGATTAGGGTGAACTGACAGAACGTCAGTTTTTTCCCCTCCGTTTGGCCTAAAACCCTGTGTTCATTATCATTCAGTTTGAAATGTTAACTACAAACAGATTTTCCGTCACTGCGTTCTCTCCATATTTACAATTCTTTTGCAGCCTTTAGCCACTGCCTACAAACACGCTGGATCTGTCTCTAGAAACCGAATGTCACTCACTCCCGCTAAACGTTTACTTTTTGAATTCAATACAAATCAATACGATTATGACTACAAGTTTGCTAAGAAGTATTTCCTACTAAAGCAAAACGGTGTTTGACTCTGGTACATGTGTATCCATTGCAGACTGGGACTGGCTTTGGATGGAAACATCCCCAGTGCATTATGGGTGTTGAAGTTTTCCTACCTATTTGGCAAAAAGTAGAACCGATTTAAAAAATGTTTTGCCTTTCTACTAGTGCTACAAGATTGTGATCTCATTCCTAAATGACAACGATTCTCTTATGTCTATTAAACCTTGGACAAAATTACACCGTAACACTCAAATATGTGTTCGCGCTGCCGCTGACCCAGATAAAGCAGTTGTCATGTATAGGTATGAAACAGCTTCACAAACGTCTTTTCAACCACACATTATTGTTATTTCTGTGTTACAAATATTCATATTATTATTATTACAGAAGCACTGGGATAAAAGTTTATAATTCAGACATAAACGGCGATTGGATTGATTACGCCACCTAGTGGTGACTAGTGACTGTTAAAAAATGTTATTTGTCATTGAATCATTCAATCAAAAACAGAAAAAAATGTGTTCAAAATGGCTGATTCATCCAGTAATGAAATAAGTGAAGCATTTAATTACATGTTATTTTGTTTAATTGTTTGTTCAGAATTGTGGGAGACTCACATATTTATCCAGAATCATGCATCTCTACTTTTAACTAAACAGACAAGTTTTATTGAAAGCCCATTTTGCCAGCGCTGAAGTACCCCTTTAAATGGAAAATTAAGCTTCTGTTGTAATTTCCTAACTATGATTCGAACGAGGTACAAGAGTTACACCAAGTTAAGTTACACTGATCTGTGTTAATGCTAATAGTTGATGTGTTTCTGACTGTACTTCCTTTGACAGTGTTGGCGACTTTGATCTTAATCAGCAACTTCCTGCTGTCAACGTTGGCTTCCTGTTTCTTTGCTTGTTGCATTTATTTTAAGCATAAATGAGTGAGAGTTTGCACATTGTAGTTCATTTTTATCACAGATTCAAAACCCTGCTCTTACATACCTGCTTGTAATTTTCAAGTGAAGCTGAAGATACTGATTTGCAGTGTTCAGGGTGTAACTAAAAACTAAAAAAAAGTTTTGAGTAAAAAAAAAGAAAAAGAAAAAGAATGAGTGCCGCCTGATTGTGTATTTCTGTTAGTGACTTTTAAATTAGGATCAACTTCCTCTATTCACATCACAGCCACAGCTGTTTCAAAAGAGAAACCACCACCCAATGATAAATGTTTATTAAAGGAAACACAGGAAGACAGGCGTTATGGGCTAGGTGTTGGCACAGATTTGGGCTATGTGTTTGGAATAACTAGCCTGGGAAAACCCAGACAAACTTCCGGCAAATTTAGATTTGCTCTGCAAGTAGTCTGGCAAAGAGCCCATTCAAGCCGATTTCTAATCCGTCCAAATCGAGGCACCAATCAGAAACGCTGAGGTGGGCTTTACACGATGACGATCGCTCTGATTGGTTTTAGGTCTATCCAATTGCGCCCAGAGGCATTTGAGCGACGTCCGTTGGTGAAGCGCAGCAACTTTTACATGCATTATTATATTCAAATTGCAAACACATGAGGACAGTCTCCATGAAAGACCCACTGGCAGATGAACGTGCTGCTAAATTTTTTTCCGAAACGGTAGGAAATTAAATGAGATTTAATAGAGGATTTTAACTGTGACAAGATGATTGACAGGGCAGTTTACATGACAGGATGCACGCGACAGATCCGTCCGATAAAGGTGCCGAAGTAGTATGTCCCAAAGCTTGCCTACTTTTTTGCTACACATTCAAAAGTAAATACTTTTTCTTCACAAAAAGAGTACATACTTTTATGGCGTAGTGTAACTTAGGCGAATTGGGACGCAGCATATGGCTTTACACATGGCTTTACACGATGACGATCGCTCTGATTGGTTTTAGGTCTATCCAATTGCGCCCAGAGGCATTTGAGCGACGTCCGTTGGTGACGCCCCTTTGGAAATGAGTTATTAATGAAGCTTTGCCAGACCATAACTCAGTTACTACTGAGAATGGTCTGGTTTTAACCAGGCTATGGAATAACGTATTACCATATTGTTTTCAACATATACTGTAAGATTATACAGTAGATAGAATATTATCACTACAGCTGACAAAATATGCTGTATACAATGAAGCATTGTTACTTTAGTATTATTTCTAGTTTTGAACTTTTATTTTCTAAATATTCAGCTTTTGAATTTTTTTTTTATTATATATATATTTTTTTTATCAGTTTAATTTACTTTTTATTTCAGGTTTAGTTTTAGGTTTTATTCATTTCCAGTTAATAATTTTAGTTCTTCAACTTCAACTTATTTCAGTTAGTTGTGGATGGCAACATTTTACATTTTTGTTTCAAAGTTTGATGTTTTCAAATATTGATATTTTGTTTTATTTTAGCTTCATTTCAATTAAGAAGTACCAATGTGTTCAAGTCAAGTTTATTTATATGGTACCTTTATATTTATGGTACCTTTATTTATATAGCACTTTATATACAATGCAGATTGTTTCAAAGCAGCTTTACAGTGATAAATAGGAACATAATGGTTCAATGATGCAAACAGAATAAAATTCTGCTGTAAAGTAGCTCTAAAATGAATTCGAACATGTTTAAATGAACGCTAAATAAAGTGATTGAGTTGATTTGCACATTCCTTTGCCCAAAACAAGGCATCCGTACGTCATTACGACATTTCTGTGTCATTGCACAGGCGCAGAACATTCCAGTTTCGTTTTTTTTATCCAATCAAGTGTTTGCATGTCTTATCAAATGGATCAGAAAAGGTTTATTCCACCCCTTTCAAACCGATTGAAATTTCAATTGGTTTGGGCATTTTTATTCCAATGTTGTTACACTGAGCATTTTCATTTGGATTGGACTTTTATTCGGAATACAATGCTCCATGTAAACGCACCTAGTGATGTCATCATCCCGCTCAGTTCAGTTCTCATTCAATTGTGTCAAGTCATAAATATTGCTGAATATTAAGTGTCCCCAACTAAACAATCCTATATCCCACAATGCTTGTGCTCAAAGTTCTATTTTCAATCTGACAAATGAGCCAAATTATTTTATTTTTTATTCTTTAAGCATAATGTGATGTGACAGCCAAGAGTTTTTACATACATAGATTAAAATAATAATGATATAATTTTAATAATAGAAATTCAATGCAAAAGGACTGTTAAATTAAGCATGCATGTTTACATGCATTAAGCTTGATGCTAGTATTTTATTCCATTTGTTATCCATTATCATTATCCGAATATCGAAATATTCAGTTCACGTCTGTTTCATAAGTCTGCATATTTCATAAATGTTCAGGGCTTGTCTTCACAAATTAATAATAATAATTATAATAATTTGCTACATTTATATAGCGCTTTTCTTGGCACTAAAAGGACTTTGCACAGAAGGGGGGAATCTCCTCAACCACCACCAATGTGCAGCATCCTGGATGATGCGACGGCTGCCATATTGCGCCAGAACGCCCACCACACACCAGCTTACTGGTGGAGAGGAGACAGTGATGAAGCCTATCAGTATATGAGGATGATTAGAAGGCCGTGATGATGGACAGAGGCCAATGGTAAAATTTGGCCAGGATGCCGGGTTAAACCCCTACTTTTTTTTTCGAAGGACATCCTGGGATTTTGAATGACCTCAGAGAGTCAGGGCCTCGGTTTAACGTCTCATCCCAAGGACGGATTAGACATTCAACAAAGTTGATCTGCATTATGAATATTAAACGGGAAAGGAAATGAAGGAAGTGTTCTGTGCGGTTTTGACCACCCTGCAGCATCTGCGCTGTTGTCTCTCTCTCTCTCTCTCTCTCTCTCTCTCTCTCTCTCTCTCTCTCTCTCTCTCTCTCTCTCTCTCTCTCTCTCTCTCTCTCTCTCTCTCTCTCTCTCTCTCTCTCTCTCTCTCTCTCTCTCTCTCCCTCTCTCCCTCTCTCTCTCTCTCTCCCCTTGACCTGTCTGTGGGGGATACTGTCGACCACCCTGCAGCTGAACCACGTGTGACTTTTCAGGGCTTTAATTATTAGCAAACGCAGGTTGCTAAGAATATTTGTCACAACCTTACAGAACACCCGGGGGTTTCTCATGTGTGCGCCGGTGTCACTTTGTATTAGTGTTTGTGAGTGTGTTTGTGTCTGTGGAGTGAGTATCGGTCTGCATTTAAAGACAATCTCCATGGCAACCAGGCGAGGAGTGTCAAAACAGTGCCTAGAGAGGCTGATTTTCACCATGGCTCGGAGAGAAAGGCGTTAGTACTGTTGCTTGCTCGGAGAAAAGCAAGAAATAAACTGGAATACAAAAGTGCATACAAAGGAACGCATTTGTGTTTCTGTCTGCATGTGTTGCATTAGGGTTGAATTGAAGATCTGGTCTGGTAAAACACAGGTTTAGGGTTCGGATGAGCGGTTATCTATTCTGCCACCATTGTCACTTTAAGCTAGATTGCTGCAAGTGTTCTGTTCCTGTATGCACCTTTCGGATACTGAAAAAAAAAAAACGGATATACATCGGTCAGGTGACCGAGATTTTTGGTAGAAATGGACAGATTGATCTTGAAATATTGATACTTCCAATACTGATGTTCTATTTAGACTATTGGGTCTCACATAATAATATTGACACTTTTATTTATTTTATTTATTGTGAAAATCATGAAAAATGAACTGTTAGCAAATTGTGTTTGATAGTATTTGTGGGAAATTGTTGTTAAATGATTGATCATGATGATTTTTTATTTAATATTTTAAATTTCAGTGAATCATATGATAAATATAAAAAAAAATGATGTGCGTGTTTATATATATATATATATATATATATATATATATATATTTTATATATATATATATATATATATATATATATATATATATATATATATATATATATATATATATAAAAACACGCACATAATATTTTTTTTTTTTTACATATAATTTACTGTAAATATTAGCAGCAAAATGTACGGTTTGTGTTTGCATCACTTGCCATCATTAAAAACATTACATTTTCATTCTATATTTCTGCATTAGCCCTTGAAAAAGCAATTCTGGTCAACCATCAGTCTCTGTCTTATCATTTCCTTTTACATTCACACATGCACTTAAAATCAACACACAGCTTTATGTACTGATTGAAAGACCCTTGTGTGTGTGTGAGTGTGAGAGAGACTGTGTGTGTGGCTGCTCAAATTCCAGGACCCTCCACATCTTCCTGTTTTTAACTTCGGTGATGTGACATGCAGAGAAATTAGGGTTTGTTTGTGTGTGAGGGAGGGAGGGGGAGCAGCATGCTGTAACGCTAACACACTGCACTTTCCCCATGCATACCAACTAGTGAGAGTTTAGAGTGTCTGAGCCAAAAACACACAGTCAAACCAGCTGCAATCCACATGCACACACACTGCAACTGTGTGCATGAATGTTGGGCTTCTAGCTCATGTTAGCACTTATCAGTATTATCTGTCAGCTTGTGTAATCTATTGTTTCTGTGTCATCTGCTTGACATGTTCTGTTAGTATGGCAGATCTTTGAAGTACGGTGCATCGAGCAGGCTGAATTTGTTGTCGTTTCTTTCTTTGATGGGGGAATAATTACAGAAAGTGAGCCTCAAAACTCAAACTCAGATGGCTATTTAAACCTTATGAACTCAGGTTTGAAAATGAGGCTATGAAGGAGAGAATTCCATCCATTCCATTGGTTTTAAGTGGTTTCAGTAAGTCTTAGGCCACAACTAATTTTAAACCCGCTATTTTAATTGGTTTGTAAACAAAACATTTTTCAGTAACACTTTACTATAAGGTCTCATTGGTTAACATTAGTTAATGCATAACATGAACCAACAATGAGTCATATTTTTACAGCATTTAGGCTATTATTCCTTTGATAATGTTAGTTAATAAAAAAAAAATCATATTAATTCACAGTGCATTTACAAATGTTATCATATACAACTTTTGACCTTGTTTTAGTAAATGCTGAGATTAACATTAAGATTAATAAATGCTGAAGGATTGTTGTTCATTGTTAGTTTATGTTAACTAATGTAATTAACTTTTAAATTAAACTAGGGATGCACCTAAATTTCGGCTACCGAACATTTTCAGCTATTTACGGACCGAAATGGTTTTGGAGGGCCGAAATCAGGGACACAAACAGATGTTTAAATTGATCATTTCATCGCATCAAATTTAATGTGGCTTCTACACTGACTGAAGTCTGTAAGTTTCTTCTGCTCTGTGGAAAGAGTTCACAGAGGATGCATGTGTTTCAGACACATCTGGCCTGTGAATTTCGTGTCGTCCCTTCCAACATTCCTTCTGAGAAAGACTGAGAAAGAGGTACAGAAAAGGAGACACCAAAAAAGACTTTTAGCCAATGATAATAAAACTCACAGATGGCACTTGCACTGCACTGTTAGAATTGGCCTATAAGACGTGAGTGACACAATCTGTGTTTACTGTGTTTACAAATGTATTGAATTTTCTCATATAATGAAAATCACATATTCAGTGATGCACGCAGTATAGACATGATTTTGGTATTATATACAGTTGCATTTGCCCCTCCCCTCTTGTACAGCCGTCAAGAGGAAGGAAGGAATAAATAAAAGCAGGAGAGGAGGGGGAGGGAGAGAGTGAGAAGAGGGGGTGGGGGGTGGGAATGGCACAACGATGTCATAATCACAATCGCCGGGCCGTTGCCATGGAGACAGAGACATGAGAGCAGGCCGATGGCATTCACAGTGAGGGTGCTCCGACCTGCTGTTCACTTCAGCGCTGAGATACAGGAAATATTTTTAGATAAGAGATGGAGCGGATCTGAGGAAGGGAGGAGTAGGAGAGAGACGGAGGTGTGAGAGAGGAATAAAACGGTGATGTGGTATATTGAATATTCTGATGGTAGTTGGTTTTACATGGTTTCTAGGTGGTCTATATGGCTGGTAGACCTGGTTTCAAGCTGGTTAGAGCTGGTGACCTTGGACCAGCAATAAACCAGCTAGTTCTTGGCTGTTCAAGAACCAACTTAAGCAGATTTGGCCCAGTTTTTCCCAGCAGGAAAGATAATATCCAACAAAGTCATGTTATGAAATGTCAGTGGAAACATAATTTGATTTGGTATTTTGGGAACGTAAAGGGATAGTTCACCTAAAATTGAAAATTCTGTTCATCATTTACTCTCCCTCATGTCGTTCCAAACCCGTGAGACTTTCATTCCGCTCAATTCATATGGATTAGTTTTATGATCTCTTTATGAACTTTTTGAAACATCAAAGTGGTAGTTGCATAGACTGTCAATGGAGGGACAGACATCTCTCAAGATTTCATTAGAATATCTTTGTTTGTGTTTCGAAGATGAACAAAAGGCTTACTGGTTTTGAACGACATGAGAGTAATTGATGACAATTTTTTACATTTTTGGGTGAACTAACCCTTTTAAGATCCAAATAAAGGACCTTAAAAGTAGTCCATATGACTTAAATGCTATATTCTTCTCAAGCCATATGATAGATTTGTGTGAGAAACAGATTCATATTGAAGACATACAAGGCTAAATCTTCCCCTCCAGTGTGCAGTTAAGCACTGTGACTAAATCACTGAGTCAGTAAGGTCAACTTAAGGAACCATCTTCTTTTTTCTTTTCTTTTTTGAGGATGATCATTTGAGTCATTCATAGTTCAACTTACTTTCTTTGGTATGGACGTTATAGACATTATATAGAAAATATTGTATTATATAGACTTTTATAGTGTTTTTTTGAGCTCCTTCATTGTTTCCCATGATAATAAATGAATAACATTTTTATGGTAAAATATTCTTTGAAATGAAGGGATGAAAGAATCAAATGTACTGGGTGAGTAGATAAAAAGAGGGAGATTAAATAAAAGGAAGTGAGTGATTGTGAAAGACACAAGCTCAGTGGTATAGGGTGGGCTGAGGAAGTTGAAAATGAGAAATGTTGAAATGTCTTTAATTCTGCTGCATTATGTCCTTCTGTACCCAACTACTGATGTGCAGAATTATCTTTAGTTTTTCCCAGAAGAAAAGTTGACGGCAGCACAAGCGGAGAGGCAGATGGGTACTGATCACTGCGTTACTCCGCTACTGATGCAGATTTCCTCCATCAGCAGTTTTTGATATTATTATTTCCCATTGCAGTAGGTCATTGGAAGAAATGGAATCAAAAAAATTTTTAATGTTTAAAACATTTTCTGTAAAACTTGGAGATAACATTCATAATTGTGACATAAACCTTATTCAGAATAAAGTATTAACTTTGTTAGCTGTATTAAGAAACAATGATATAAGGACAAATCTGAGACTTAAATCTAATATGTCATTTAAAATGTTATATGATGATTAATTAACAAAATTCTCACATTAAATGAAATGAATCACATTATATTACTTTAATAATCAAGATGGCCATAAATCAGTGCAGTTGTGATTCAACTGTAAGCACTGAATTCAATATTTTTAAACAAATCTGTCGAATGCATGTGTCTGCCACTAGTTTCGTTCTTGAATGAATCCGTATTTTTGAACGACTGGGTTGGGTGAATGTTTTAATGATTCACTCATCAAGATTCTTCTTTTGATGTGTTTTTGAACAAATCTGTTAAATTAATGATCTAAACGACTCACTCACGTGTCAGCATTTACTTGTTAGTGTCATCCTCTGGTTCAAATGGAAAAAGTGCCGCCTTGTTTTCTGCTGTATTCTGCTGCCCTCCGTCGCATTGTTTTTAACATGCGGCTTTAGCGAGCTTCGATCAAAGACAACTGTAAACAGGAAGCTGTTACCACAATATATTCAGCTGAGGTAACACAAGTGCTGCTTAAAGACTCATGGGTAAACTATGGTGCTTTATATAGAATGGGACTCTGTTTCCGGAGCAAGGCTGTTGTAGTTCCCAACTATTATAATTTATAAATGAACCCACAGTGATACACCCATATGCTTGTGTGGTTTCATGGCCCCAGTCTCTCTGATGGAGAACATGATGCATGACTGTAGCTGTAAAAACTACTGCTTTAGTGGCACCCAGGGCTACAGAAAAATAATCTTCACTGAAGAAGATGAAGATGAATAATATCCACTAGCGGTACCAAATGAAACTGTAAAATAATGATTGTCTCCAATACAATCCATCTGACATCATCTGTCAGGTTACAGTAGCATGTCTCAGTTAGCACCTGCTGGTAGATGTCATAACTACACCATCTGTACCCTGCTTCTTTCTCCATTGACAGTCATTCAACAATTAGCTGTGTATATATGTCGGCCCTGATCCGGAACCTATGTTGCTGTCTGGGGCAGATAGCAGACCCTGTTGTGCTGACTGATTGACCAGTGTCTGAACCCAAGATAAAAAAAAAAAAAAGCTTTTTTGTATAACTACACTCTATACATACTCAAGCTTTTTGACTTGTTTTCTCAGGTTTTCACCACATACTCCAATGAGGACTACGACAGACGCAATGATGATGTTGATCCCATGGCGGCTTCGGCCGAGTATGAGCTGGAGAAGAGGGTGGAGAGACTGGACCTATTCCCCGTCGAGCTGGAGAAGGGTACGTGACCCGCCTTACTAGACCATGTGTGTTTTTAGAGCCTGCGTGGTATGTCCTTAAGGGTCCTTAACTTCCTGTTTCTAAACAAACTGACTGAAGCAGCTTGTTTTGGTCTGTAAAGTAAGCAGCTTTTGCTGATTAGAAAGTCTGAGGGGTTGAGCCCTCCCTCCTAAAGCTGTCTGGCGGTTACCATAGCTACTGTACGTGAAATATCACAGCGCAGACATAGATGATCAGTTGTGTTCAGATGTGTAGCTTTAATATTGCAATGGTCAAATGAAAGTTACAGGCAATCTGGGCTTAACAAATAAGTGATTAAGAACAAGATCATTCCAAGAGGATTATTTGAAATCAAATGTGTTTATAATTGCTGAATAATTATAATCTCAAAATCTGGTCACAGGATTTACAGTCACAGGATTAGTCACATACTAATTCTAGATCATTATCCCAATATTTAGTTATTGGCATCTAAAAGCCTTAAACCTCTCTAAAGTGCCCATTTACAAATTAAAGCATTATATTATTAGTATATTTTACTATAATTTGTATACTATTATAATATTTGTTAATATTTTGAATTGCCATTTACATGGTCTTTTATACTTTCAATTTTAGTTTGTTTTAGTCATTTTGTTATGTGCTTTTGTAATTTTTTTGGTTTTTTATATTTCTATATAGCTTTAATTTATTTGTATTTTAGTACTTAAATTTATTTCAGTTAGTTGTTGAAGCAACATTTCTAATTTTCTTTAATTAATTTTATTAATAATTTGTATTTTATTTCAGCTTTATTTTAATAGCCAAACACTTTTTAAAACATGTTTTAGTTTTAGTTAACAAAAGCAACACTGATTTAAAGATTATGTTTTAGTATTTTGATCATAATACTACCTAGGTAAATAACTAAATCAGTCATTTCCACAGCTTTGCAGCCTATAGACTTGATGTCTTCCTGCATATTATAACTCTGTGTTGTTCATTTACAAGACATGCGAACTAGTCATGATAACACTGTGATTCCTTCCGGTCAGATAAAGACGGATTGGGAATCAGCATCATCGGGATGGGTGCCGGTGCAGACATGGGCCTAGAAAAACTGGGAATCTTCGTCAAGACTGTGACGGAAGGAGGAGCCGCCCACCGAGACGGAAGGTCAGTAAGAGAAACTGTGATGCAGATGCATACATTTATGCTTATGCTTAAGTGTTCATGGTTTTGTTATTGTATAAAACAGAAGTTCATCATGTTTGACTGAGAATTCAGTCAACACACATGCAGGGAAGGAAGGATGGTGTAGTTTATTGATCTATATTCAGTTGAATCTGACCTTGCAAAGTCGTCTGGGGATTTTCAGACCCTGGAGTGAATCATGGAGGTCGTGGAGAAGTTACTTCTACCCTTCAAGCTCAAGAGGTTTAATAACAGTAATTCAGCCTAGAGAAAAGCCCCCTTTTGCTCCTTCAGATCGCAAGAGATTCAGCGAGTGTTATGATTCTTAATAAAAATTCATAAAGTTAGTTATTTCTCTCCAGGCTTGAGTCAGTAGGTT
This sequence comes from Leuciscus leuciscus, assembly GCF_965113295.1. NCBI lineage: Eukaryota > Metazoa > Chordata > Actinopteri > Cypriniformes > Leuciscidae > Leuciscus > Leuciscus leuciscus. Next base: position 60,495,642 of record NC_138725.1, read on the forward strand.
TGTGGTGCATTGCAGTGGCTTCCTTCTCATTTTGTCATGACAGTTAGAAAACTAGAAGCCACAGGAGACATACAAATCTAATAAACCAATGCTAAAATGTGCTGTAACCACATGTGCTTTTCCAAGCGCCTCATCCTCACTTTCTGGCTCCTGATTGGTTTTTCTGCTGTCAATCGAACGTACGGCTGCCCTGACAAACAGGCTGCTCGGGCCGTTTTGGATGGGGTTGGATAGTTTGACATGTTTTGTGACTGAGAGGGTCGATCGATCATTTTAACGGCCTGGAATACAAGAAGTGGTTTAGTTAAGTGGGGCACTGATTCACTGCTGCTGTCGGTCAGTTTTCAGGTCTATTTCAGAACGAATAAATTATTCCTTTGGCAATGTCAATTTCTTTACACATAGAGTGATGAGATTGTTCAGTAACTTGGCCCAAGATGAAGCAGCTATTTTACAAATGTGCTTTTTTTCCTCCCTGAGCTGTTATCCTGGTTCTTCTTCCCTACGGTAGGATCCAGGTGAATGACTTGATCGTGGAGGTGGACGGAACCAGTCTGGTGGGCGTAACCCAGAATTTCGCTGCATCGGTCCTCAGGAACACCAGCGGCACTGTCAAGTAAGGAAACAAAGCAACATTTGCATTGCAACTTCATTTTTTTATGTTTTGGAAAGTATACTAAAATACAGTCAAATCAGTAGTATTGTTAAATATTATTACAATTTAAAATATTTGTTTAATATTTTTATATATATATAAATGTAATTTATTTCTGTGATCAAAGCTGTACATTACTCCAGTCTTCAATGTCACATGATCTTGTGTTGACGAGGTGCTGCAGCCTGCTTAATATTTTTTTGGAAACTGATGCACTTTTTCTAGATTTTTTTGATGAATTCAGGTAGACCTCAAGCTTTAGTGTATTAGAACTTAATTTCCCTCTATTTAATCAGCATTATCTTCTGTTGTCTCTGACTCACTATCATCTCTAATAGTGCCGTCAAATAGATTGCTGCTTTCTGTCACTTTGACCTGTGTAGTTGTATCTACAATCAAGATGAGGGATTGGGTTGTGGCAATTCAAACAAGCTCACAAATCTGCGTCCTGTTTTCTCTTAATCTGTCCTCGCTAGGGCATGGATGGTCTATGATTGTAGTGCAGGGAAATGGAAAATGTGATTAATAGACGAGGCTTAAGCACAGGAACATGTTTAATAATAACTTTTATTTTTGTGGAATACCTTGATTGAAAATCAGTTGCTTTTAATACAGTTGAATGCACACATCATGATGGTGATGAAGTTTTTGATATTATTTGATTATTTTTCCTTCCTGTAAATCTGTATACAGTATATTTTCACTAGACATCACGCTTCAAAACAGTACAGGAATGGCAGCTAGTCCACTAGGTCACCTGATTGGCTGGTGTTTGTGTTGCAGGTTTGTGATTGGCCGAGAGAAGCCGGGGGAACAGAGTGAGGTGGCCCAGCTGATCCAGCAGACACTGGAACAAGAGAGATGGCAGAGAGAAATGATGGAGCAACGCTACAACCCCTACATGGAAGAGGACGAAGAGGTAAAACTTCATAAGATACATAAAGGACCCTTTAACAGTCAACTTTTTCAATTTGTGACTAATGCATAATTAGTGTTGCATTTTGGACTTTTTAAAAAAAAAATCCTATCACTATTTATTTAAAAGTGAAATATTTGCAATTGTAAAATATAAATTCTATTAGGGCAGCATCATTATTCTAAATAAAACCGAAATCAACTTAGTGTGATTAACAAATTGCAAATGCTAAGATTTAATTAAATAAATATAAGTATGCGCTGCGTGTTTCAGAGTGAAGCGCAGCACTGTGTTCTTACACGAGAGCAGCTCAATACCTGCCGGAGTTTGAAACGACTCGGTTCGCAGTAAATGCTGCGCCACACAAACTCAATCTCTGCATCTGCTGTTTGGGTCGATTTAACGTGCATTTGGGAACGCAACATGCGCCGACCATCTTCACATACTTCTAATGAGAAGCGCTTATGAACAAAAGGGAAGCTTTAATGTTTGAAAAGAAAGAAATCAAGTCAGCCATAAATATTAGTAGTGTAATTTCATACTTGTAAAATAAAGAGAGATATTACAGTAATATTTCTCATTGTTTGTCATTTTTAGATTTTTATTTATTAATAACAATAATAATCATTATTATTATTATCACTATTTTATAGCCATATTAATATTTTGGCCAAATTGTGCTGCCCTACAAACAAGCACAGCAAAACTGGATTTAAAAAAAAAATCACAATCATAATTTTTATCAGAAAAAACGCAATTCGATTTTTTTCCCTAAATAGTGCCGCCCTACTTTCCATTTTTTAAACATGTTTCCTAGGTTTTAAATTGTATTTTATTTTATTTTATTTTATTAGACCAAAAAAAAAGTAGTGAAATACACTCATTTGTCAAGGATAACACAATAAAGATAAAACTTGTTTCCATTGCAGTCCTTGATGTAAAGCACAAACTTCACTCCTGGTGACAGGTTACTTTGGCATTGCATGCTATTATAAATACAAAGCTACAATAAGCGTCCACATTTGCAAAGTTTACAATCACAATTAAACATCCACTCAATACACTACAATACAATACAAATCCATCACTAAAACAACCTATATAATAACCAACTTTTGACTTTCAAACTAAAACCAACAATAATTGAAGTGCTTTTAATATCCAGAGGCAACTTATTCCACATTTGAGCCCCTGAGTATTCGAAAGACCTACGACCATATAATGAAATATCCACGAGACTTTGCCTGGCATTAGAAAAATGTCCCTGACTTACCAGAGACATATGTGTAAAAATATATAGGAGCTTTATTATTGATTATCTTGCGTACCATTTGTAATTTAAAATGTGCTACTCTGCTTTCTATAGGTAACCAATCAAGTTGTCTAAAATGGGACACATCAACATAAAACTACTAAAACCTAAAACCAACCTTATCAATTTATTTTGAGATTTCTGTTACTCATCCACGTGAATGACCAGATTTGAAAGTTGTACATTTAGCTTTGAGGCTTGGAAATGTTTTTGGGGCTTGAAGTTAGACTGGAAATCCCAGTCTGTGTGTGTGTGTGTGTGTGTGTGTGTGTGTGTGTGTGTGTGTGTGTGTGTGTGTGTGTGTGTGTGTGTGTGTGTGTGTGTGTGTGTGTGTGTGTGTGTGTGTGTGTGTGTGTGTGTGTGTGTGTGTGTGTGTGTGTGTGTGTGTGTGTGTGTGTGTGTGTGTGTGTGTGTGTCATACTTTTACACAACATTTGCTGATGGCACTGACGGTCAGCAGCTTTCTTGGAGAATACGGACACAAGATTACTGTAGGACCGTCTTCATCACAGCCTTGTCAGCTGCCGTCTGTTTCTTAACTTTCTCAACTAACTTAACTTAACTTAATTTGTGTTTGCCTTGAATTTTAAACAACCACATTTAAGTTTCTAATTCGTTCAGCTTCATTTTCACAAGTAAATCGTGGGTGGAAAGGACAAACTTTCCATGTTAAAGCTACACTGTGTAGGATTTTCTCCCATCTAGCGGTGAAATCGTATATGACTACCAACTGAATATTACTTTCGAGCCCCTCCCATTCCGAGGGTGTTTTAACTCCTACGGTGGCCGTATTATTTCATATCTGCCGGCAGTCATGAGTAATCTCCCTCTCGCATTCGGCACGGCGCCACTGAGTGTAAAAATGCGAAAGGCGAAGCTTGAATTTCCAGGTATGTCCCTCTTTGTCTAATGTATTTTCAAGATGGATGCGCAACATGGCTTCCGCCATTCGAGCGACTCGCTCGTATGTATTCTAAATTGCAGATTATACACTTACGAGAATAATTAATTAGTTGGTTGAAGTGATTACACATTAATGAGAATGTATAATTTTTGAAAGAACAAAGTGTTTTTTGCTAAAAATCAACTTAAAATATTACACAGTGTAGCTTTAAGAAATGCTTAACACAAATACTGTAAATATTATAGACAAACAATGAAAGCAAGTAAGAGGGGAAGAGTCAAGTGACTAATTTCAGACAATGTTTCGTTTACTTTATAGACTGTAATCATATAAATGTAGTTATCTGCAACAGCATGTTTTTCCATCTCTAACATATGATTTTAACTTGAGAATGTGACATTAATGGGGAATGATATTTTACCTTGTTCTTGGCAATGCTTCAACACAGCTGAGGTATTTCGTTTTTTATGACATGTTCAAAATGCTCAACTCATAAATCAAGTTAAACTGAAAGAAATGTTTTTTTCAACAGCTAATACAATCTTATTGCATTCATCTTGCTGTAAGTCTGCTATGCAGTGGAAGATCATGTCTATCATGTCAACATTCCTTCATCGAAACACTCTTTCAGAATCCATGATATAACAACAAATAGCTCTGTTTTAAAGCATTCATCGCTTTAACACGTTCAACCTGTACCCTCCTCTACATGTCTCATGATTGTCCTCCACACCTGCCCACTTAGCTATGGCGTGAAGGGATTTGATGAATAATTCAGATATTAAAGATTGACAAGTTCTCACATTTGATATTTTTGGAGATCTTGGGTAGGGCAGAATTCCATCACAGTGCATCTCACGGCTTAATTTGCCAGCTCAGTGCCCTCTCAGCACGTTCTCCTCCGCAACACTGAGCGCACGTCAGTCTGATGTTATCTTAACGTTTGAGAAGTGCTAAAACAGACAGTTTGTCTGCTACTTCACCCACATGGCAGAGCTGGACCCAGGGAGACAACGACAAACTAGGCTCACTGAGATAGAAAAAATACAGAATATTATTTTATTCAGCAAGGACACATAATTATTCAAGACTGCAGTAACTGGGATGGGGGGATACAGGTTTGGAACAACTTGAGGGTGAGCAAGTGATGACCGAATTTCCATTTTTGGATGAACTCTCCCTTCAAGATGACATAATAAGATATTGTGATTCTTCGTTCTTTTCTTGTAATGCTGAACTGATACTAACATCCAAAATAGACAGATTGTAAAGGTCATTATTAACAAGATCAAAACTCTACATCAGAGGAACCAATATTGTCACATTTCTGTCACATGTGTCATGAACTGTGACTGTTTTCCTGGTAAGAGTTTACACTGTTCACTCATCCAGACAGGAAGTCATTGCGAGAGTTAGCCTGCTCATGTCCTAACTTGTAGGGGAAGTCCATTGTTAAAAGGATGTTTGTAATAGTAGTGTATTTGCAGTGGTTTTTAGGGAGTGTTGGGTGTACGACAGGCTTTTTTGGGTGAGAGTAATAGCCGTTTTGGGATATGGAGAACATGCTGGTTGTTTTATTTCAGATGTGTTGGGGCATGCAGTTTCTCAGAAATACACAAGAGACTTTGTGTGTTTATTTAAGGTCCAAGATATTCTCCAAGGTTTTGACAGCTCCCAAATCACTTCAAATGTGGCACATCAATGTATCAAGCGGTTGCAGTTCTTTCAATTCGCTTTTATCCGGTTTTACTTCATCTTCCTGCAGCTGCACAGTCAATTCAAAATGGTGGTTGGCCAGTCACAGGTTTTTTTTATAGTGTCCTGGCATGCATTTCCCCTTGATCCAATTGGTTTCTGCCTAGCTTAACTCTGACATCTAGTGGTTAATGTTATTAACACACTGATCAGACACCAATACACACCCAAAGTCCTATAAATAAACTTCTTTTGCTTCAAAATCCATAAAAATAAGATTAAAATCAGATATACAAATTTTATTTGCACGTGTCTCAATGTCTTTCTTTCTTTGTCTCTCTCCATTTCTTGTCCATGTTCAGACGGGTGAATATGCCACAGATGAAGAAGAGATGAGCCCCATGTGTCCTAATGCCATCGAGGTGTTTGACCTGGCAGAGAATGAAGACATGGTTTCTCCTGTGGAGATGGACCCAGAGAAACTTGCTCACAAGTTTAAGGAGGTCAGTAGAACATGCAAGGAACTTCTAAACCTGGCCACTCGTCAACACATGACCTGAAAAAATATGCATTATTGACTTGCCAATATCCGATAATTATATTTATATTTTGAACTATAGGTATCATTATGAATGTAGAGTTTTTTTTAACTCTTTTTTTTATTTTAGTGTATTGTTTTACTTGTATCTATCTATCTGTCTGTCCGTCCTCTCCGTCTGTCCGTCTATCATCCATCCTCCATCCATCTATCCATCTATCCGTCTGTCTGTCTGTCTATCATCCATCCATCCATCCATCCATCCATCCATCTATCTATCTTATCTATCTATCTATCCATCTATCTGTCTGTCTACCTGTCTGTCCGTCTATCATCCATCCATCTATCCATCTATCTATCTATCTATCTATCTATCTCTGTCACTTAATCTAAAATCTAGAATTATATGTTTCAGTGTAGAATTTTAAGTAAATTCAGATGCCAAAATGTTATGAACATATGGATAACTGTTTAGTACTTTTAAAACTTGATATTTAAATATTAAAGATTATACTGTTTGAATTTAAATTAAAAGGCCTGAAGTTTCTTCCTGAAAAAAATAAACAACTTGTAACATTATGGTCACCAATATTGGACATCCTTAAAATAAGTCTAGCTTAAAAGTGCCTAAATATATGATTATATAGCTTAAATTTAATTGGAATAGTTTTGTAGACGTGCATCTGTAAGATTTTAAATCAGTAATCAAGAAAAATGTACATTAACATTGCTTCCATTGGATGCTTCAGTACCCTCTCCATCTCTGTCTCCAGCTCCAGATCAAACATGCTGTGACCCAGGCTGAGATCCAGCAGCTCAAGAGGAAGGTATGACTGACCGTCACAGACACCACTTGTACATGTCATTTTGTTTGCTCGCTTTAGATTTTAAGGTTTCAGAATAATAAACATTTGTAAGAGATCTTTAAACAACCTTTATTTACCCTTGTGACAAGATCTCTCTCTCTGTCTCTGTAGCTGGCTCACGCTGAGCAGGATAAGCTGCGCTGGCGGATGGAAAGGGCTCAGTTGGAGCAGACGGTGAGAGAGAATAAGGAGCGGATGGAGAAGTTAGAGGGCTATTGGATGGAGGCTCAGAGCTTGTGCCAGGCAGTGGACGAGCACCTGAAAGAGACGCAGACGCAGTACCAGGCGCTGGAGCGCAAGTACAGCAAAGCCAAACGCCTCATCAAAGAGTACCAGCAGAAGTGAGTGCGGGAAATGGTGGATAATAGCCAGTCAGACTCAATATAATTACTTTAATCAGGATTACAAAGCTAAATAAGCATGTATCATATGGTTTGTGGTTGAAGGATTTGGACAAAACTCCTTCATGTGACCCAGCGAAAGGGTTTAAACTAAGTTGTGTTTATGTGTGTGTCCTCCTAATGCAGAGAGATTGAGTATTTGAAGAAGGAGACTGCGCAGCGCAGAGCACAAGAGGAGTCAGAGGCCAGCCACAAGGTGGAGACAGAAAATCTCCAGGAGAAGGTGCGTTTGGAAATCAGTATTTCCAGAAACTGCCAATGCAGATCATTCTCATTCACTCATACATCAGCTACGTTTGACGTTGCGACTACAATGCCTGTGTGGTCTGCATACTTGAATGCAAATACTAGTTTTATACTACATTATTGGTTCCTGCTATACTCTTAATATTTATCATACTTAGGGTTAACGTTTACACTACCATTCAAAATGTGGGGTTTGAGCAGCATATCATCATATTAGAATGATTTCTGAATGGTCATGTGACACTGAAGACTGGAGTAATGATGCTGAAAATTCAGCTTTGACATCACAGGAATAAATTACATTTTTGAATAAATAAAAAGCGAAAACAGTAATAATCTTTCACAATATTACCGTTTTACTGTATTTTTGATCAAGTAGACGCAGCCTTTGAACGGCATTTAAATTATTTACGAATAAAAGCATCTGCCATGTTTATAAAAATGTAAATATTAAATGTAACTGGCTTAAACTCCAATGTGTTTCCATCTCAGATTACTGACTTGGAGTCAAAGGTTGGCGCTCTGAAGAGCTTGGAGCCTTCGTAAGCCTTCCACTGTGGAACTGACGGAGAGAACGACAGAAACGCCTTCAACTCCGCCCACTCTACCCTCCGACCACATTTTTCCTCCATGACCTGAAGAACCTGATGAACTACAGGAAACATGCTGAGGGGATGTTACCGGGGACAAAGAGGGGACAAAACAAACACTGTACCAGACGCCCCGAGGGACGTCTAGCTATCAGGAGGCCCTTTTTATAGTCATTTATTCATGTTCTCCTTGTTTCTTTTTAAGCGCCCTTAAAGGTATTATGAGCCTCTCTGCTCTCGGCAGGAATGTAGAACCTCTTCGTTAATAAATGTTCACTCACATGCTTGCAGGAGAAGAACGAAGCGGTTTCCGGACGAAGACCGCACGGATGCCAACACGCACCATTAATAAATGTAGGATCGGAGCGAGGGGCGGCCTGTATCGCAGTGACTGACAAGAGGACTGTTTGTATATATTCTGGCATATATTTAAATATTAAAATCGCTTTAGCAATGTGCTGGGGGGGTGGGGATGGGGTAAGGGCTTTACTTTTCACATCTTGGCAAATAATACAGTGAAAGTCCATTTTTGCATGGCAAAAGAGATGGTCAAGTTTTAGTTTTTAGGCCAAATTGGAAAACAGGGTGTGAAAAGTGTAATCTTGACATTTAGAGTTAGCATTCAGGAGCTTCTTATGTTTTCTTTCTGTGTAAAAGATATGGTAATGGGAGTGTAGAATGAACAGGGGCTTATGGGTAATGGTTTCTTCACAGGAGAAACATCACCCTGTGCTTAATCTCCAGCGCTTGTGGTTAGTTGATGCAGTGTTTATGTGCACTGCACAGTGTGCCTCGGTCAACCCGACAATGTGACCGAGCCGCCTGACAATGTGACGGTGTAAGAATTCTGAATCAATCAGAAATATGGCCTTGCTTAAATGCTACACAAAACCTTTCACCAGCCCTCTCTGTTTTAAGCACTCTTAGTGTGTTTACTACAATGTTTTGGTCTCGGGGGACCACGGTAAGTGCACTTGGATTGCACTACAGAGAGTCCTGGAGAATCCTAAAGTTTTATGTCTCTGTTGGCTTTCATTGTCCTCTGTCCTGCTGGACGTGATTTGATTCAGTATTATCATTCCATATACACTGATATGGAATCTCCTTTTAGTTGTTTTGTGGCGTCATAAGCCGCTTTGGTCTTTTTTTTGTCTTAAATGTGGGTGTGAAGAACCCACACCCATTTTTAAATGTGTTCTTTTAAATTGTTCTCCTGGGAAAACTGGAATTTTGACAGCAATTGTGAGGCTTCAATGGTCTCAATTTAGTGTGTTGACACAAGCATACTTTGTGTCAAATCTTCGTAAACCCATTCTTATGTAAATTCTTGCATCTAATTGAGTGCGTCAGCTAACGTAAGCGCTGGTTCACTGCTTTTCGTTATTTTTCTATTGTAAGAAAATAACGTCTTGGACTGTCTCGCTTCTCCGCTGACTCGCACACGAGTGTCCCGTTTTTTAGAAGCTGTGAAGCGTCTCGAGACCCGGCGTTCTTTTCTTTCTTTATTAGGCTGCGTCCGAAAGCTTAGGCAGCTGACTTGCCTCGCTGCTCTATCAGGCAATGACTTTGCAGGCATCGTCTGCGCACGAAGGTTTCTCACGAAACTGATATAGGACAGACTGCAACAAAATAAGAGAGTGCTTTGGTGATAACTAAGCAAATATTGAATTACTATAATACAAATTTTCTTGCTAGAACTGACATCAAAAGTGGGAAAAAGTTGGTCAGAATCTTTGTTTACACAAAATGAACAGCAACCTATCAGACCCCATATTTATTTTTTGCTCAACTGTCATGAAATGGAACACAGAATTGTGGGATATCATGGGCAGTGAAGGATGCATCTAGGCTGCCTTCAAAAATCAATCAGTTGAAGGTTTCTTAGTAGACAGGATATGTGACACGATCATTGGATTAGGACGTGCCTTGTTGACTTCCTACCTCCGTGTATTTTTCAGCTTTCGGACGCAGCCTTAGGTACCGCCTCTCACGTTTTAAACTGAAGAATGTCTTCTGTGTGAACAGCCCTTAAAATCATTATTACCTGAGATTATAGTTCAGTCGGATAGCTGTGGCCTGTTCTCTTCACTGTTGGGCCTCTCACATCAACCGTATAAATTTTCAAATGCCGGTGTTGTGCTGAATTCTGTGACCCTAGTAGGCGCCTACTGGGGTCACAGAATTGGGCACTACACCTGTAAACTCAGCACAGTATTGAAAACCCTCAAGAGTATTGGAGTTCTTCCATTTCCCCCCGAAAGTATTTACGTGTTCAGCTTTTTATGCGATTGTTTATTTTCATATAGTTTTTAATGCTTTTTTTTCAATATTACAAGTCATTGGTTATAAATGTTGAGCAATAGGGTAACACTGAGAGTACATAGGACAAAGAGTTTTGTAAAACGATGCAACAAACACATAGGCCTATTCTAGGAATCTTACAATCATTGATATTCCGCGGGTAAATCTAACGTATTTTGAGCGTCAATCATCCTAAACCGCAATAAGACTTGAGTTTATGTCTGACTTTCGCTGTCATAGTCACCTAAAACAATTTGTCAAGCAAGCGAGGTCAAGCACTGACAGGAAACGATATTTCTCGCTACGTTAATTATGGGACTATTATCTCAGTTTTGCAGCTCTTAATTCGTTGACTGTTTAACCCTGACTAGAAACCTCAGCGTTATCTAGCAACCAAGTGCAGAACGTTATTTGAGAAATTACAAAATGATTGACGCCGCTGTAAATGTATATAGATCTCAAAAATAGAACAATTTTGAGGGCTTTTTCTTTTCTTTTATTTGCACAATGTCAAGGAAACCATGATTTCCCATCTGCAAGGAAGAAGCCCACTGGTTTGACAAGGACCTAAGACATTCGAACATAACGGTCATATTTGCTGTGTATAGTTCTGTTTACTATGAGCCTCTGTTTGCTGGGATTTATTATTGTAATTTGCTGGCTAGTACACAATGTCCATGTGTATGGATGTCCAGACGGTGGCACAGTTGAAACATGGAAACATTCATTTATTTCTCCAGTGCATTACACTGTAGAAACGAGCAAACTGAGTTATGGAGGAAACGAACACTTTGAATCTTATTAACGCTTTTAAATTTCACACTTTAGCTTAGCTTAGCTTAGCTGCTGCCTTTAATGAAATGAATTTGCTTCCATGTACAGGAAAGAGCTCTGTGTTTATCTCCTCACCTGCTGGTATAAAAGTTGGTTCCTCTTTATTTTTGGTGTCTACAGTGTATTTAAATTGAAATCTAATAATAAAAATGTCTACAGAATAACATGTTTAAAGATGTAACGCCGTGGTGTCGTTACACATGCATCAACCTGTTTGGAACTATATTGGAGGGCGGAAAATGCAACAACTTGTAATTTGATTGTAATTTCCATAATTATGGCATTATCACATGATTTGTCTGACACCTAACATAAAGCAGGAACGCCTTTGATTTTATAGTTGTTTTACGAACTTTTACGACTCCATTTTCCTCTGTACTGTTTTAGTTCCTTTTTTACCCATGCCATGTAAATTGCTACCACATGAACAAGAGGAAGATGTTCTCCATTTGAAATAATTATCATCATGTTCAATAATTGCATAAGTACTGTCATAATAAATGCAGAAATGTGCTGAGCAACAGCAAATGTTGTCTGTTTTGAAAGTCAGTGTGGGAATAGTACATCGTTGAGCATTGCTATGACGTTTTGTTGAGTTGAAATGTATTTTTTCCTTTGACATTATAGTAGCATCGAGCGATATCATTGCTATCTGGGATATTGCAAAAATAATGACTTGCAGACTTAATACAAATACAGAATACAACAGGGGCCGTGAATTATTATTTTTCTGTCTCATAAAAAATAAGGGCGGGAAATAATAATGCGTTGCCCTCTGTGGATATCAGTCTGTGGCCATGTTTGGAATGTCATTATTTCTGTCATTCCATTTGGTGCGATCACAGCTAACGGAACATTCTCAGAACTTTGGCTAACGCCCTTGCAAGGTTATGAACAAACGTTCGGAAGAACTTCTAAACATTAATAGAATGTTCGTTCAAAGTTATCGGTTCTTTAATAACGAAACACATAAACGATATTCATACATCGTTCGTGGAACGATTTTCTGCAACATTTTAGCTGGATGTGTGTCTAATGCTACTTGTTAAAGATAGTTTAGACTAGAGAACAGTCAAATGTACCATTTTCATAACTTAATGAGAATGTTAGCAAATCATTCTTAGAACATTTTTGTTAGCTGGGGTTATTGTCACAGAAATTAGGCCTACTTTTTATGGATCCATGCCACTACATTTTAGGATAAACGTTGCGTTCCTTCTTATTTTGAAGAAACCCAAATCCGCTCTGATGTAGCGATGTCCGAATCGATTCTCTTTTGAGTCGATTCTTTCAAAGAACGAACCAGTTTGAATTGGTCTTGCCCGACTCAAAATGAGCCAAGAACCGAGAGTAGGCTACTAATGTAATACTCGAAGTTTGAGAGTGCTGACTGATAATTCAAAATTGAATGTCAAGGTTTGAGAATCGTAATTTTAAAATCCCTATCTGTTGGCTAACATTTTCTCCCCAGAAAGCTTTGTGGTTTTAAGCAATATAAAACTCAACATCATTATTGCACCAAATAAACACTGAGGCAGAGCGTCTCGAGTGCTCATCACAAGAGGCTTTATTTTAGATGCATCTTTGACGTATGTCAAGAAAAGGGGGCGGGGCAGTATCTCCTGCCCCGCCCTCCGTGTCTTTCATTGGACATGTCTGAGTTTCAGAGAAATCGCACTGTAAACACGGACTTCTGTACAAAACCAAAAAACAACAAGAGAATACCCGCTTTAAAAATATCAAATAAAAACAAAATGAGAAACTTTTACCAAATAAAAACAGCAAAATTCAACTAAACCACCTACATGCTGTACAAGTCATCCATTTCAGACAGACAACGCAAAAAAAAACCTATGCAACCAAAACAGAGGATATGTACAAGTCATCTGTAATGGATAAGAAATGATATCAAACCGAAACAACAAAACCAGCGAATATGCTATACAATTCTTTCATCGCAAACCACAGACTCTGTCTGGGTCGTCCCTTTTAAACTGTACACATACTTTTTTTTCTTAATTTACAAAACAAATATTCTTCTTGAGAGTCCATCTCATAGCTCTTACATAAAATAGAATCATATTCATATTTATTTTGCTATTTACATGACATATGTACAGTGCAGCCTTACAGGCCGTCCCTTATATGACCTCAGGAGGAGATCCTGAGAGAGTCCAATCCAAGACAAGTCATCCGGTACAGAGCCCATTTTGACTGATTAGCTTGGGATCGTTCAGGAGAAAACTTGGGTGCAAATAAACACTTTTGAGAATTAACATTTCCATTTGCCCTTTCAACATGACGCAAAGGCATACTGAAAACAAGTGCTTGACCAAGTAAAGCTCGGCTTGAAACGAAGCTGGGCCATCAGGAACTACTAATATTAACGGCATATTACATTAAGCGGTTTAAGTGGTTCTGTCCAAAAATAAGATAAAATACTGCATTTGGTCTTTTTTCTTTTTGGTCTGTTATTAATCGTTAATAAATTAACAGCAGTGAAAGTAAAATTTGGCTTCAAGACCACAAAAAAAAAAAAAAATCATCAGTATTTTTGCTTGTTTTTCAGAACTAATATCTAAACATCCTTAAAACAATATACATTAAAATTTTAATTAAAATGTAATTTGAAAAGCAAAATTGCATAATATATTCAAATTTGTATACAAACAATAGCTTTTTCTTGTTTTACGTATAAATCTAACATAATGTAGTGTTCTTTATATATAATATTTTAAATATATATTAAATATATTACAATTGTTTAAATATTAAATGTATTATTATTATGCAATTATGTTTCAAAAAAAGATTTTTCTCGAAAAAACAAGACAGAAATATTGATATAATAAATTTTTGCAGTAAACGAGCTCCTGTACATTCACTTTAATGTCCAGTTAAAGCCAATTTCTAGTGTATTATGACTTTATCATTTACATTATTCAGGTTATTTATGAAAACATCCTGTACGTTGGAGCTGGTCTTGGATTCGGGACTCATTTGATGGCTGGGGATCCATATTGTTCAGAACACTAAGACCTAACGACTGCAGCCAAGTTACACAGGGTTGCAGAAAGTGCCAATGTTGGCAGGGGAAGAGGGAAGACCAGAGGTCAGAGTTCAAGAGGTCAGATTGTCTCATGTATTTTAGGGTAATGAATAGTCAAAATGTAGTCTGTTTCTCTGAAGGCCCGGATGAAAAGCTTATTTCGGTTTGGTTCAGTTCAACTGATGGCAGTGCAATCAGGACAGGTTTCCCTTCAGTCGTGAACAGCGAAAAAAACAAAAGCAGAAATGAGTCTGGATCCCTATGCGTGGTCATAATTAACATTGACACAGAATCACTCAAAAGCACAATTCACACCATTTTCATGAGCAAATTTCCTCGTTCAGTGATTCGGAGGCGCAGCCTGAGATGATTGACAGACCAGCTGGGTTGATCTGTGACAATGGAGAATGAAGGGTTTTGGAGGGAACAAGAGGTTTTGTAGATATGGCTTGTAGGTACGCTTGGTCCCTTCACATGTCTTTTGGCTCCAGCTTGCTGGACATCTCAAAAAGCAGGTTCTGATTGTCGATGACCTGCAGCTGCCGAACATACGCTTTCGTCTGGAGGTGAGAGGGGGACGGCTCGGCCTCCATTGCTGTGAGGAGGAAAGAAAGAAAGACAAAAGGAAATCAATTAAAGTCACTGGAAAAAAGAAATTTAAAGAAACAGACAGAAGTCGTAAAATCTCAAATTCGAATTTTTAAAACCTTATCATTATTTATCAAAATAAATATACATTGGAGGTCAAAAAATATTTTTTTATTCGTTTAGTCTCTTATGCTCACCATGGCTGAATTTATTTGATAAAAAATACAGCGAAAACAGAAATATTGTGAAAACTGTTTACTATTTGAATATATTCTAAAATGTAATTTATTTCTGTGATGCAAAGCTCAATTTTCTGCATCATTACTCTTATTCTTCAGTGTCACATGCTCTTTCAGAAATCATTCTAATATGCTGATTTGATGCTCTATTATTGGTGTTCAATATTGGTTCTTGTCAATGTTGAACAATTATTTTTTAAATAAATTAAACCTTTTTTTTTTTATAAAAAAATGCAATCAAACAATCATGATTTTTATATTCATACATATTTTGAGAACAGGGATGCAAAAAATGAAGCTAGTAAACGGCATCAACCTGCTCTTTTGCAAAACATCTGTGTTCCGCTGAAGATATGATCTGTATTGAGTATGAGGTGATACTGTGGCTGACCACATGGTGGCGTGGTAGAGCTGAGATCCCGGCATGCACGTGCTCAGCTCACAAACGCTCATGTCCAGCTGACCTCACTTTACACTCACAGCATCCGTTGCAAAGACACTTTTTAAAAAGAAAGAGTGAAAATAAAATTCCAAGAACAGAGAGCGAGAGCGAGAGAGAGAAAGGAAAGCAGCTCTTTCAGTAGCTATGAATAGCTGCACTTTGTCCTCTCTTGATCTCAAGAAAAAATATGGTCACTCTGACTCTGCATCAGATTCTATGGGAGGCGTTTTCTGCCTAAATGAAAAATAAAAACTGTATGCAAAATATGTGCCAAAATTGAAGCAAGACCGCCAATATTAAAATGACCAGGCAAACGTGAAAAGGAAACTGCAAATAATCTTTTTTTACCAAGCTTACAATACCCCAACTCTCATGTAAGTACATGACTATCTCTTTCGGAAGGTAATCCGTGGCACTGTCCACTCATCATAATATATGTATAAGCATACGTTTCAAAATTTTACTATTTTACTGTATATTTTTTCTTAAATAAATGCAGCCTTGGGCAGTATGAGCCCTCTTTCAAAAGAATCTTCCAGTAGTGTAGGCTACATTAATCTTATGTTGAGGATGTTCAAATATTTTTTTGTACAAAACCAGACAAAAATATTGACTCGCAAGATCAATTTTGCAATATCTTGAAAAACCGTTTCATAGCTCAGGAGATTTAGTCATGTTTAATTTATCACTGTAAAAAGTATTCAGTTCACTCACTTAGAAAATTGAGTAAACCCGTTGCCTTAAAATTATTAAGTAAATAAACTTAATGCTTAATTGAAAAAAAAAAAAACAAGTTATGTGAACTTGACAGTTCCACATTACTTAAGTTTTTTGATTAAGCATGAAGTTTATTTACTTAATAATTTTAAGGCAACAGGTTTACTCAAACATTTTTAAGTTAAGTCAACTGATCACTTTTTACAGTATTCATGGGTTTCATCAGGTCCCTTTCCACAGGTGTATAAAATCAAGCACCTAGATTATGAATGCAGACTGCATTGTGCTTGATTAATACACCTGTGGAAAGGGACCTGATGAAACCCATGAATAAAACATCAGAAAAATTCCAAGCTGCATCAAAGGAACTTGATATAAACAAAAATTAAATGTAGATAGCAGAGCCCTGCAGATAATGTGGTCTTGGACGATTTTACAGGCTATAGAATTTCAAATTGAAATATGAGCATTTGCTTGAGCGTCTCATTAATGCCTTGGAGCAGCATTTGAGATTCTGAAATAATTTCATTGGTGATTTGTCTTCCCTAACAGTAAAAACAGATGACAGAACTGATCTGAGATCATCAGCTTTGGGCTTGAGCATCCTTCCTTTGACACGATGACAGCAGGAGAGCATTAGAGACAATTACAGAGTCATTAAGTCTCGCATCCGAGCAGCTCCCCCAAAGTTCAAACCCGCTCTAAGGGAAATGGAGTTGTGCATGGTCTAACAAATGTCAATGGCTGCAATTTGTCCACAGAAATTGATGCCCTCTGGCCTCGGCACGTCACCCAATGAGCCTCAGCCGCCCTATAGAAATGTCATTGCAAATGGGGTCCGGTTGCGTGGGCGACTGATGGAATGTCACGCAACACCAGCATAAATTAACAGCGTCTGATGAGATATAATCTCACAATTTTTTTTATGAATGTGCGCTGATAAAGATAATGGGCTGCTGTTTTTGGTGCATCTAAATGCTGCGCATAGAGAAAAAAAAAACTGAAAAAGTGGCGTGCGCTTGGCTGGGCATCAATCCCTCTAATGTGAATGGATGAGGGCAATCCACTCAGGTAGATGGAGGGAGAATGAGCCCTGATAATTACAGAGGAAGAGTCAGGGAAATAAGTGCCCTGACGCACGAGACCTGCTGCTCGACTTCAACAGCCTGACAAACTCCTGGTAGAAGAATAATACTAACATAATAGCTGAAAATAGGGCTTATTTTTCTTAGTGATTCATTTAAAAAACCGAGCTGACTCATAGTGCTGCTAAACTATGGGGCAACATTAACAAAAAGCCTTTAAGGGAAGTCGAAGTGACTCCAAGGCCATATCGGCAATAAATACACTTCCATTTAAAAGATTGTGGTTGGTAAGATTTTTTCATTTGTGGGAAAAGAAGTCTCTTATGCTCACCTGGACTGCATTTATTTGATAAAAAAAAAAATACAGTAAAACAGTAATATTGTGAATTATTATTTACAATTTAAAACAAATGTTTTCAATTTGAATGTATTTTAAACTAATTTGTTCCTGTGATGGTAAAGCTGAATTTTCTTTGATTTCCAGTCAGATTTGATGGTCAAGAAACATTTCTGATTATAATCAATGTTGAAAACAGTTGTCCTGCTTAATATTTTTGAAGAAACCGTCACACTTCTTTTCAAGATTCTTTGATGAACATTCTAGTAAAAAAAAAAAAAAAAAAATACTATACCAAAATGTATAAGTACTAAGCATACTACAAATCCATTAACATATTTACTGATATATCGCTTGAGACTTACTGATATAAATATTATAATTAAAGATTATTTGGAGTACTTCTTTATTGCACAATGCACATTTCTTAATATTGAGCCTAAAATGTGTTTAAATATATGAAGCCCTGAAGTTTTAAAGATTTAATATCACTATTAGTAAGGATAGTATGTATAATATCAGTCGTTAAATGCAAGATATTTAAAGTGTATTTAAAGTATACTTATAATAGTTCCACTATATATTTAAGTATATATATCTTGAAGCATATCTTTAGTTGGACCTCTCAGCACTATTTCTGGATAACTAGAGTGCATGAAGTAGAAAATTTGTAAAAGTTTATAAATTTAGTACACCAACAGTACAATTGGAAGGTATTTATATTACGTAAATAAATATGTAAATGTATTTGTAGTATAATTTGCATAAAATAAATGTATTTCAAATAAATTTTGGAATATTTATTTTTCACAAGGGACAAAAAGAACAACATTTGGATTATTATTATTTTTTAATTTTTTTTGTAAAAAAAACAAAGTCTTTCCTGTCACATTTGATCAATTTAATGCATCCTTGCTGAATTAAACCATTAATTTATTTTTAACCCCAAACTTTTGAACACTAGTGTATACAAGTAGTATACAAGTAATACTTGAATGGAAACCGAAATCTAGTCTAGAAGTCTAGATTATTTCGATAACATAATTCACAACAAAGTTATCATCGTTCTTTTCCCCCTTTCTTTAGCTCAAATCTATATTTTTAGGCTGGTTAGGCTAATGTGTAAACTATAGAAATATAATATTTAAATATAAGAGTTATAATATTTGATGTTTCAAATATGATTTTTCGCTTTCTCCTCATAATATCTCTGACATTTATAGAACTGCAGATAAAATGTAGAAGTTTTGATAGATTACAAGCTAGTAAGCAATTGACAGAAAAATAAAGTTATATCAGATGAAAGTCAGACAAGTCGATTATGGGTGGATGGTTGTCATGATTATTTTGAGAACTATTCACTACTATTATAAAAATTCAATCACTATTATTTTTATGAAAATAAAAACATTTTATAGAGGAGTCTCAATCCAAAAAGCCCATCTAAATCTCTTTTTAAATAATAAATAGTCTTTGAAGCCCTTACCAACCATATCTGTTTGTTTGTGTGTTAACCACTTGATGATCATAGAAATGGTGGTTTGAAATGATGGTGATGATACAATTATGCATGACAACCTCAAAACAAACTTCGCATAGAGAGGAAGGGGAAGATAATCTTTTGCAGGGCGTGATGGTGCAGACGCTCTTTAAAGGCACGCCAGATGATGCAGCCTGACACCAATCAAAAACTGTGTGGGTGCGTACGGATTCACGACTTCTCAACCTCACGCAACGTCATGCTTACCATGGAAACCATGCTTTGTTTGTGTGATTGTTAAGATCTGAATCTAGGGAGTCGAGATTCCAAGGCAGCGCATCTCCTAAAAATAACTGTAAAATAGAAACTGACATTCAACTAATCTGAGCTTCAAGAAAACCCCAAGAGTAAAAGAGCTCAAAGGTCAGCACAAAAAGGTACCTAGTGCACATTCTGAACACCCAATGACAGCATCAACACAAATAAAGCAGGGTTATTAAAGTTCATTAAAACTAAGGTTACGTTTGCACGACAACGATGTACTAAAAACGTTTTGCGTTTTTCGTGTACAGATGACAACATTTTCTAAATGATCGAAGAATGATTTCAAGAATGACTAAGTATGAGCCAGTGTTTGCCGATGTTCTTGTAAAGAAACACTACACATCTATAGACTGAACACGTCATACGCATGTGCATGACGTCACCGTTTTCACAAATTCACGTTTTTGTAGTTTACACAGAGACGATAACGGTAAAATTAGCATTTCCAGCATTGTCATGTAAATGAACGGCCAAAATGCATACAATTTTAAACGGCCCCTAAAATAGAAATAAAAATGAATAAAAACCCATAAACACAAATGAAAAAACTAGTAAAAATTACAAAAAGCACACAACAAAATGTATACAATTTTAACAAAACTTTTTTAAAGCACTAAAAGTAAAAATAAATAAATAATAAAAATAATAAAAATAATTCAAACCATAAAAAAAAAAAAACTATAATAGTATCTCAGTTATTATAAATAACATTGCATTAATGAATGTTATTACTCATAATGCACATGCAAACACATGTACAATGGCAAATCGTACTGTCTGTGAACATAAATAGTTTGAAGTGCTGTCCAGCTGTTGCATGTTTGTGTATACACACGCTGTGGGCATGGGCATGTGCCTTTGTGATTGTGTGTGTGTGTGTGTGTGTGTGTGTGTGTGTGTGTGTGTTTGAAGTGGTGCCCTGTGGCTCGTGGCCCCGAGGGCTGTGCTGTCCTAGACAGATGGGCTGTGGCAGGGTGGAGCAGCAGTCTCCTAGAACTAATCCACTCAGACAGGTGTGTGTGTGTGTGTGTGTGTGTGTGTGTGTGTGTGTGTGTGTGTGTGTGTGTGTGTGTGTGTGTGTGTGTGTGTGTGTGTGTGTGTGTGTGTGTGTGTGTGTGTGTGTGTGTGTGTGTGTGTGTGTGTGTGTGTGTGTGTGTGTGTGTGTGCGTGTGCAGAAATACACATACCTAGCTGAGTGCTCCTGTACCGCCTGATGCTTCGTACCATCTCTGCCACTTTGTGCTTGGTAGAGAAAAGGACACAGAGATTTGATTGACACTCATTCATTAATGATATACAATGACAAAATAATGTACTTGTGGCTACTAATTAGCTGTACAGGACATCTTGATCAGGGCTTCATATAGTTCATTAGATTCTTTTTAAACGATTATTTTTGTAATTTTGTGGGGTGACCCACATACACACTGTAAGATTCGGGAGTGACAACCGCATTTAAATAAGGGACTGAAAACAATAAATGATCGTTGTGTGTGTACTGTGTACAGAAAACGGCTCACTCCCAAAATTTCGATGATTGACAGCATGGTAACCATAGTCTCGTGTGATTGGTATCCACTATTTTGACAAAAGTAATAATACACGACCAAATACTTGTTATGTTATGCAATTTTAACTAAACCACCATTCACAGCAGCCCAGGCTCATTTGCAAAACATATCTGTGGCAAAATTTTTGCAAAACGCAAAAAACATTGCATCGTGCACATTTCGCGACAGTTTCAAAGTGAAATGTCCAATGAGTATTTTTCCAGGACAGATGGACGTAAATATGGAAACGTTTTATTACGTTGTATTTTGTACTTATCACTACACCCTGGTAATCCAGAGTTCTCGTGAGAGCACAAGTTGAATTTGCTCAGCGAGTTACTCTGGTGTTGAGTAATGATGCTCATTAAATATTCCCCTCGATCTGAGCTGCACCAATCACATCGGGTTATCTGATATAGGCGGGCCAGAGGCGAGCTAAACAGATGACGACAGCGCTGTGACGTCGAAGTCATTAGTAAACATTGCAAGATGCCTATGGATGAACACCAGTTGTTTGAAACGGCTTTGGCCACTACAATGAACAAGTTAGACTTGCCTTTTATCTAAAACAGGAACAGAAGACGCCGCTCGAATCGTTCCTTTGCAAGAAGGATGTTTTTGCTGTTTTGCCGACCGGATACGGTAAGAGTCTAATCTACCAGTTAGCTCCGCTGGTAGCTAAGCGTATGGGGTTTATTGTTGTGATTGGTCGTAGTGTTATCCAATTGCGTGCAGTGAGATTTTCAAATGCATGCTTGGTGCCGCCCCTCGAGCTGGGCGATTTTCATTAGTCGACGCCAGACCATTAATCTTTTAGATTTAGGTCTGGATTTCCAGGCTAACTTATCACCGCAGTTCTGATTTGAAATGTACGGTAAGTGGCGCAAAAAGCTTAATGCCCCATCACTTTTTTTAAATAACGTACACTAAAACTAAACCCTTAACCTACCCGATAGTGTTAACAAAAGCAAATGTGACATAAAAACACAATCTGAACCATTGCATCTTAGCTTGTTTTTTGAACTCGTCTTTGAGCTCTTTTATCGTGACTCGTCTTTCACAGGATTCGTCCCCGAACTCTCCACAAGTACCAGCTGAGCTGCCGAACAAGCTTAGTATGTCAGTAAAACCGAACATATGGAGTTGGTAAAGTGATGCAAGCTCCAAAATAAAGTTTATTTGTTTACAAATCATGCACTATGGTAAAAAGTGTTTGAGGTCATAACATAATATTGTGCAAAGAGTCGCTTGAAAACAAGTCATTAATCCATAATCTGCCCCTTTAATCATAATTGTGTGTGAAAACGATTAAAAGTGCTTGCTGTGTTCGTTTCTGTTGGAAACTGCAGTGATATATAGCTACATATTGGTACGTATTTAGCATTTTGCAAAAATGTTGCCACAGGTATGCCTAAGTTTTTCCAATGAGCCTGTGTTGATTTACAAAGGCGTCATGTTTTGTTTCTGTTTGTAAGAGTGCTTCAGAGCGCGCTCTCAAAGTGTTGCCATGACCACTTATTCTACGCGTTTTGGGGCTTGTTTGGGTTCGATTCATAAAGCGATCAAGTTTATGAGGATATTAAAGTGGGAAGATGTGGGTCACGATATTTTGGTATTCTTTTCAATATATTGAGATTTATGTTGGTTTATTATGGGCTTGTTCTTGTTCGAAGTTGTTTTTCTAGCAAGATCTGGCAACACGAATGAGTCAAAGCTCATAGCTCTTCCCCATGTGATTTTCTTTGCACCGCACACATACAGAAGAGAGAAACATCTCTGACACACATAAAATCATGGAAATCAGTTGCTTTCATTATTAGTTTTTTTTAAATGGAACCAATTTAGTTCTCAATTCATAACCCTACTCTTAAATAATGTAAATGTCTCTTTTTTTATTGTAAAAAAATTAAGAATTTGAAAAGGTTCCTTTTAGCGGAAGGGATAAGGTTAGAGCTAGTCTGTAGAAAATATAATTAAAATAATTACAGCTTTTTTTAATCAAAACAGAATTCTGTGGTTTGCCCTCGTTTAGGTAGCTAGGCAAATATGTGTGTGCATTAATGTAAGCACATCATTACTTCCATTATATGTGCCAACTCACCATCTTTTCAAAATTAACCAGCTCCCCATGGAAAGACTTACAGCTCTCATGAAGGAAGGTCAGATCTGCAGAGAGAGAGAGAGAGAGAGAGAGAGAGTGAATGCATAATAAAGGGAACTGTTATGTAATGACATGCCATCATGCCATCACTCGTTCAGCCAGGCGTCTTCTTTCTGGCTGAGCTGAACTGAAGCTTGACGCTCACACGCAAGAAAAGAGAAAGAGAGAGAGAGAAAGCGAGAAGGAGAAGGAGAAGTGAACAGTCATCATGTCATGATGGGTGATCTGTCAGTACCTTGGCCAGGTCTGGTGAAAAAAGAGAGATAGAGAGACAGCGAACATGAGAGAAAAGGAGAATGTTAGAGACACTACATGCTGTCAGGATGAGTGTATTGAATACAGATGATTGAGTAAAGAGAGAGAGAGAGGCCGTGCGCCAACGTATCGGCCAATAAAAGTTGTTATCTGCACACGACTGTTTGAGCCCTGCTGTTCAGCTGTTCTGTCTGCGCGGTTCACAACTACTATATGGCGGTTTTGTAGATAACTGAGACCAGTTCGGACTTAAGGAGGTGTATAGAACACTGCTGTTTTAAATTGTTATACTATTTCACAACAGTACTGTGTTTATATGTCATGTCAAATAAAATGCAGCTTTGGCAAGCATAAGAGACTTGAAAACTGGAAAAAAAAATACTCCCAAACTGAGTGATTTGCGAATCGATTCAAATCAATCATTGAAACGAATCAGTTCAAAAGAGTTATTTGAATGAGACATCACTAATGTAAAGAAGGACAATCTAAAAAACTTAGATTGGTGTTTTCCTTTCGATTATCCATTAGCATGCTTTCTGACTGCAATCCTTTCTGAAATGAATTAAAGGGATAGTTCACCCAAAAATGAAAATTCTGTCATCATTTACTCACCCTCAAGTTGTTTCAAACCTGTATGAATTTCTTTTTTCTGCTGAACACAAAGGAAGATATTTTGAAAAATGTCTGTAACCAAACAGTTGATGGACCCCATTGACTTCCATAGTAGGAAAAAAAAAACTATGGAAGTCAATGGGGTCCATCAACTGTTTGGTTCATACAGGTTTGAAACAACTTGAGGGTGAGTAAATGATGACAGAATTTTCATTTTTGGGTGAACTATCCCTTTAAGGATGCAGTATATTATATAGTAACATGTTTTCAGTACGGTTTTTTTCTTACTGACAATATTTACAGTATGCAACCAGTTTATTGCTCATGGGTCCAAACATTTAGAAAAGTTTTAACGGATTTGAACACTGTTTCCTTGATGGCCTGCAAGGAGCTGTGAAAGTGTAAATTGTCATGTGTCTGCTTGGATAAAAATGTTAGAATGATGTTAGTAGTTGACAGACTTGTTGACATTTGACTGTTATTTGTGTTCAGAAATGTCATCTGATCTGAAATCCTTGTGAATAAAGCAGGAGTTGTATATGTATATGTTCATGTGTAATATTAATGCATCCAATGCACTAGGTTATGCTCATTATGCTGTATGCCTGAGGACAGAAGCCACGTTTTATGTTCATCATAAATTTAGATGGTTAAAAAAAAATCTTCTCAAATGATTTGGGTGATATTTCAGACTACACAGGCGATACAATTGTGACCTTGGAAAGAAAGCTGAAGAAGTCGTTTGGGATGTTTGTTTGTGATGGCGGGGCGAAATGTGACACGTGTTGCATTTTTTATGTTTGGCTTTTTGTTGAAACCGCCTCAGAGAAGCAGGTCAGGAGGTGAAGCGTGATGAACTCCTACTCCTCTTTCGCTCCTTCTCTCTTTCTTTAAGAAGCTATATTGGCATTTAAAATACTTTTTTCTATCAATAAAAAAAAAAAAGGAAAATGATAATAATAATTAATGTTGTATACAATTTTTGGAATAATAATAATAATAAACTGAGCAGTTCTATTAGGGTCCTCAGGCTATAATAATAAAAATATTGGTTTATTTCCCCAGCTGAAATAATGTGCAAATTAATTTGTATTTGACAGACAAAAATAAGTCAATGTATTGTAATGTTTAATATTATTTATATACTATTTATTAATATTTTGAATTAGCTTTTTTTCAGCTTTCATTTTAATTTGTGTTTTAGTAAGTTGATTTTGTGCTTTTGTCTTTTTTATGATTATTTAATAAAAAAAAATTATATAGCATTAGTTAATTTAAATTTAAAAATTTGTAGTAATTTTAGTACTTCAACTTTTCATTTGGTTGCTACATTTTAATTTTCATTGGGATTTTTAGAGATCTTTATAGAGATCTAATACTTATATTTTATTTTATTTCAGGTTTACCAACAACCGAAAACATTTGTAATAGTTTTAGTTTTGTATAACAATAATAACCGTTTTCTACATTCATTTATTTTAATATGTAATTTATTCCTGTGATGTCAAAGCTGAATTTTCAGCATCATTACTTCTTGTAATGAAAGTCTTCAGCGTCACGTTATGTAAAAAAATAATAATAATAAAAAAATATATAATATATATATAAATCTTTTTTTTTTTTTTTTTTGATATAGAAAGTTAAAAAAAAACAGCTTTTATTTGAAATAGAATCTTTTGTAATATTACAAATGCCTTTACTGTCACTTTTGATCAATTTGACGAATCCCTATTGAATATTAAAATGTTGCGAGGGAACTTATGAGAACACTTTAGTATTTTATTGAACATATCAGTGTTTTGATCAAAATGAATCAGTCTGCTACAAATTACTGGTCCTGTGTTCATTGGTCTTGAGCCTGTTTTTCCTAACTGTAAAGCCAATGGTTTGTATTCTGAAGCCTGTGTGTCTCGTGATAGAGATGTGTGTGTCAGACTGAAACGCAGAGCAATGCTCAGCAAAGACTTTGATGCTCAACTGATCCTGACAGGCTTGAGTCATGAGCACCTACAGGGAAGGAGACCGAGAGTGAAAAGACATGGAGAGAGACTACAGATATGAGAGAGGACAGATTGGACAGGACGTGTGTGTGTGTGTGTGTGTGTGTGTGTGTGTGTGTGTGTGTGTGTGTGTGTGTGTGTGTGTGTGTGTGTGTGTGTGTGTGTGTGTGTGTGTGTGTGTGTGTGTGTGTGTGAAACCTTACGAAAGTACAATAAGGTGTAGAAGGGCGAAGAAAGCAAATTAGGTCATTTTATATAATAAACATATATATATATATAATTGACAGTGAAGACTTGTACATTGCTATAAAATGAATCCTGAAAAAAGGACCTATGGTTTCCACAAAAAAAATTCTAAAAAAATAAATGTTTCTTGAGCATCAAATCATGAGACACTAAAGACTGGAGTAATGATGCTGAAAATGCAAAATGCTTTTGTCATCACTGGAATAAACTACATGCTAAAATATATGACATAAAAAAAAATAAAAAAAATAAAAAAAAATCTATTTTTCTGTATTTTTTATCAAGTTAATGCAGCCTGGGTGAGGACTTATTTAAAAAAAAAATTTTTTAAGAATGTAAGAGAAACATTGTAGTATAAGATGCTAAAATGTGTCAATACATTTCCTGTTTTAGCCGTTACTGTTTGAGAAAATGTGCCTTGAGCCTCCATCACAAGACCTTTGTGTAATTATATGTGTGCTTTTCAGGCAACAATTTGTGCATATAATTAAACTTTTTAATGAATTGCAGCAACAAAGTGTGGGTCAGGTTTTGTTTTTATTGTGGAGACCAAATATCCCCTTAAGCATGGTAAAATGACACAAATCCTATATTGTGGGTCCACAAGGAAACCCATAAAGGAGCTAAATAATGTCTTAATGGAAATCTAAAAATGCTTAAGGGTTAAGTTTAGGGTTAGAGAAGAGAAAATAGAAAATATCATTAGCTCAGTAAAATAAAAACAACAGAAGTTCTGTCATAAATACACACGTTTGTGTGTAGGCGTATCACTAATGTGTTTGCATGCATGTTGATCGCTGCTGTATGTTTGGCTGCAGGGGGTCTGCAATCCCGCATGTAAAGATCTGCACAACAGAGGGGCGTTAATTAATGAGGCGGGGCCTTTCAGACCCACTTCAAATCACAGAGGCCGCCGCGGCAGGAGGTCACTTTATAGGAACACATATGGACAACAGCTGAAGGAAGAGACGAGAGCACACTGGCGCTACTGTACGTGTGGGGGACTCACCCTTTAGCAGCAGTGGAGTGAAGGGTATGAGTGGGGCTCTCAGGCTTGCTAGAAGGTCTCGGTAGGACTTGTGGTTCCTCGAAGGGTCCTGTGGCAAACATAAACAACATCATCATTACAAATGCTGTCAAACATGTAATGTCACACCAGCATTCAGAGTGACGAAATAACGTATCGCTCTTTCAGAGCTCAAGAGACTTCATGGAGTTAACAGTTATGCTGCATTCAAGTGCTAACTTAGAAATAAAGTATTTATTTAAAGTCATACAAGTATTTATTTTATTATAAGTACTGAGTAGAATAAGGATGCAAATAGATCAAAAGTGACAGTAAAGTCTTGTACATTGCAACACATATTTTGGTAACACTAGCCTTTATTTAGCCTATAATGCATTATAAAAGTATTCATAATGTATGTTTTAATGCATTTGCAGATTCATTGTTACAGCTGGAATTGGTTGTTTGTCTTGTGTTTTAATGCATTTTAGTTTCTAAAGGTGTGTTCAATGAATAGGCAAGCATTATAATGGCATAATTAACAAGGCATAATTAATGCTTTAAAAATACTTTTATAATGCATTACATATATGGACTTGTAGTAAAGTGTTTTCATCAAACAGTCCTGATACACAGTTTCCACAAAAACATTAAGCAGCAAGCACAACTGTTTTAAATTTGATAATAACAAGAAATGTTTCTTGAGCAGCAAATCATCATATTAGAATGAATTCTGAAGGGTCATGTGACACTTAAGACCGGAGTAATGATGCTGAAAATTCAGCTTTGATCACAGGAATAAATGACATTTAAAATAGATTAAAAGAGAAAATAGCTATTTTAAATTGTAATAATAATTGCCAATATTACTGGTTTTACTGAGAAATCAATGAGAAACACCTGAGCTCATTATGAGATCTCTAACTTTTGATCTTTGCACATCTGAGCACAGTTCAAGACATTATTAAGATCTGTTCAGAAACTCTAGAGGAGTCTTGCAAAAGTCAATGTTTGCTCTCCATTTAAACTCATTGCTGTCTAGGAGAAACTATTTGGATATTAAAGACATTGCATTTGTGATTTTTCTTCGCTTACCGCAAGGCTCTCAAACTGCTGAAACTGCTTTCGGAACTTTCCTGGCAAACCCTGCCAAAACACACATACATATGCAATTAGTAACCAACACATTTCAATTGGCAATTGAATCTCTATTAGGAATCGGATGGATGAAAACCAACACATATGCAACACATATGAGGCAAAAAAAAAAAAAAAAAAAAAAAAAAAAGAATTTAGGTTTTTTTATATTATTTTAAAAAGCATGATCGAGGACAGGTGGACATGGAAATATTTCCTTCGGAACGGCAGAAGCTAATTCAGTTCCGTTGCCATGGCAACTGCTAATAACCTCCTGCCAAGAATAACACTCGGCGGTTCTTGGGAACGAGAGTAGGCAGAGGTGCTAAGAGACTGTGTGTGAGTGTGAGAGAGAAAGAGAAGTGAAAAAGAAAGCGGGAGATTAACAAACAAATGCACTCACTTCCCAGGTCAGACGTAGGCGGCTGACTGCAGGGTTGTCCAGTCCCAGAACCAGCGCCAGGAACGACAGCAGATCCTGCTGCTGTTTACATCTAAAACACACACACACACACACACACACACACACACAAGAATGAGGCAGTGCTACAAGAATAAAACATAATAAATGTTAGATGAAAAACTTAAAAACTAAGAAGTCAATAGTATTAAAATCAGCATTAAAAATTATTAAACTGACTAAAACTGACATAAAAAAACAAGTTGAAGCAATGTAGAAGTGGTAAACCATAAAAATGACATAGCACATAAGGACTATAATAGTAGCTAAAAAAAAAAATCCTTAAATAACACTAGAATGTGAATAAGAGGTGAATAAACTTGAAAAAGCAAGTCCACTTCAGGGAACTTTAGTCAAGTTTTCTTTCACCAAAAACAGATTCATTTAATTTTACATTCAGCATCTTTCCAGTGACCCTTATAAACAGGCAGATATTTATTTGCTACTGCACCTTTAAGACTATATGCAAATTAACTCTGCTATGATTGGCTAACCTCTTTGTATGTGAAATCACTGCTCGCACACCCTTCAAGTAGCTGAATACTGAACAGGTGTTGATATACGTGGGTGGTCACATGTTCACGGTTCTGACGATTCCTGAATAATTCATTTTTGTCACCTTTCATAAGCGGATTTAGCTTGTACTCTGCACAAACACATATACACTCACAACGCTGCAATCTTTATGAACTTTCGCAGTAGCTGTATCCTCTTTGGAAGCGACTGGCACTGCAGGATCTCTGTGGCGACCCAGTGCTGCACTTCACTGCATCGCTGCAGGATCAGCTCCAGGTTAAGGGGGCGCCAGCGAGCCTGTTCCCCGTGGAACACGTAACACACAAACTCCACCTGTTCAAACAACAACAATAAAAATCAAACCAGAACAGGAACTAAGACACTGGGAAACAGAGAAAACATTGCATAACGTGCCATAAAGTTTTGTTGTTTTTACATGAACTTTGCTATGCGACTAGCCTTGAACTTAAAGCCAGTTTCCTAAGGCACACATTTGATTGCAATGGAAAACTACAGAGTGTGTATTAGCTCTCTAGACAAGCCTTGATCAGACTTGTAGTAACCTGCAGCCTGTAGGGATATAAGGATATACCAATTAAAAATATGCATGCTGACAAATAACGATATATTGTTGATCATTTTAGGACAGTGTTATTTCAGAATTATGAATTTATTATTGTAGCATTTATTTATATTTTTTATATTTTTTATTATTTATATTTTCATTGTATTACATTCATATGTATTTTTTTTTATGTGCTTTTGTAATTTTTATTAGTTTTTGTTTTATATATTTCTACATCGCTTTAAATAATTTATTTCTGTTTTGGTGATTTTAGTACTTCAACTTCAGTTCAGTTAGGTGTCAAGGCAGCATGTCTAATTTTCGAGTTTTTGTTTAAGTTTAACTTTTGTTCAAGGTTAAGTTTATCTAATATTTATATTTTATTTAATTGCAGCTTTATTTCAACTCCTGAAAAAACATTTTTGATATTTTTATTTTTAGGTAACAATAACAACACTGTTTTAGAAATTTTATAACCTCTAAAATCTGAAAATCTTAGACTCACATTTATTTTGTGCAAAAACCTAAAAAGTAAATAAATAAATGTTACTAATTTAAAAATGACTAATTAATTGTAGCTCAACTGGAAGAGCATGATACTGAAAAAAAAAAAGAGTTGCGAGTCTGATTCCCACATTCAAATAAAATTGACCTTGAATGCACTGTAAGTTGCTTTGGATAAAAGCCGCTGCCATGCGCACAAAAAACCAACAACTAATAACCAGTTTAATGCACAGGACGCAATGAATTTGTCCTTGAATGAATCTCCTGATATCTGTCTGGAAGCTTGAAATGATTTGATAATATTATGTTTACAATGCAATACAATAGCTGTCTGCTGGACTGTCAGTGTGTGGTGAAGCAGTGCTGAATGCTGTAGTGTCCTGACCTCGTGCACACAGCTGAAGAGTTCCCAGTCGAACACCACCAGCTGATTGGCCACCTCCTCTGCACTCATGTCATGGAGTTTGCTGTCGCCTGGTGACCAGTGGATCTCCTCAGGGAGAGGTATCTGACCAACAAAGAAATGTGGATGAGGATCAGACTCACCAAAAGACACTGAGGGGGACAAGTCAATATGGGTTTTTAATAACTTCTACATTTAGTGCCCCCAAGCCTTGAATATTTGCTTACATCCTTGGGTTTCTAACTGCATTTTCTCTCAAAAAGCGAAGCTGAAATACAAAGTTCTGTTATGAAACTCTAGATGGTGCAGGCTAATCCTTAACTCAATTTGCTTGCAATCACATTATTCTCTATTAGGCGCAGCTGATTGGTTCATGCTGTATCAGTAGCCAATCAGCTCCCTGCTCAACCCTTACATACTTGGTTAGCATTTGCCTTAGCAGTGCAGAGCGTTTTCAGAAACCCTCCACCTTCCCCAGCTCCACCTGTATAGATCTGCTACCGGTAATTCATGCATGCTATATTGTACAGCAGCAGCGTGTTGTGTATGTGTTGGCAGTAGCAAATCCTGTACTTGCTCTGCAGCAGCAGTAGTGTAGCAGATCTATTCCGCCAAGACCAAGCATATCATCACTGTCATACCCATTACCATGCCAAACACAAAAAGACTTTTCATGACAGAACTACAATTTCAGATTTTAAATAACTGTGACACTGTGATACTACTTTCAGTTTGTGTTTGAATAAAAAGAGATTTTGATGGCAGTCGAATGCCTTTAATAATTTCTAAACCACTGTATAAAGTCCTCAACACTATTGTGGATAACACCTTCACTGAACATTGTAATTCATGGTGTTTGACACATGATAATCATAAGTGAGCAATCCAGTGTGGGCATTAATGGCTGCTATTTCTGAAGGCATGGCAACACCGCTCCCCCCACCCAACATGAATGTCTCGCCCACGGTTCTCACCAAGCTCTCGAGCTCTGAGGCCTCGCAGGCGAACAGGTGGGTGTTGACGCCCAGGGTGGTGAAAACGGCCTCGTCGCTGGGACGGAACACAGCCTTCTCTGAACAAACACAGATTAGATTCTGATGTTAAAGCAGAAAGAAAATGTTGTGACCCCAAGCAGTGAATCAAGGTCTGGATCATTATAAACTTGCCAATTTTGGACACAAATGATGCTGTGTTTGAGGTTTTAGTTTAGTCTTGGTGTTTGCATGGTGTTTATGGATTCAAACTTTAATGCTTTTACCTCCAGCTGAGGTGACAGCCACCAGTATAAGGTTGGCAGGTTGGGTGGGCTGGTCCTCGCTATACTGGAGCTTCTCTTTCACCAGAGCCAAGATCTCCCCGACCCGGCATGAAAGACGGCTCCGAATGGTCACGTACGAATGATCTGGTGTGTAAACCCTGCAGAAGACTAAACAAGGACCAAACAGTCAATCCTGCTATCCAACACAAAGTCAACAGAGATTTCAGGCAACAGTATCACATGCTTTTTTAATAATAATAATAATAATAATAATAATAATGATACAACATTTTATTTATTAACCAACAGGTTATTATTTGGCAAAAATAGGTTTAGGTAGCTCAATACATTTGCTCATTACATATAGATAAGATATATATATAAAGATATATAAATACTATAATAATAGTAATAATAATAGAATTTTCAGCATCATTACTCCAGTATGAAACCTGCTCAAGAAACATTGATGCTGAAAACAGTTGTGCTGCTTAATATTTTTGTGGAAACCATGGGTCTTTCTTTTTTGATGAACAGTAAGTTCAAAAGAACAGCATTTAAAGAATAAAGCAAAATAATAGAGATATATTACCGAATTGTCTTTACCGTCTTGAGTATATATACATACATATATATACACATTTCAGACTTTCCAGATATCAGTATCACCCATTTATACTGAATCATTTTATCACGAGTTAAATGAAAGATCCAAAACTTTGAATAGTATTATGTACAGTATTGACTTCCTCTCCATTAGCCAGTCACAGCTCTGACAAAAGCAGAAACTGGGTCACTGGAGGCTTCAGGGTAGCAGCGTTTTGTACTGTCAGATTGCCTATTGATTAAGGTCTGGGAAATCACTTAGCTTGGCTTGAGCCACTGCCCCGACAAAGAGTCCCATTCCATCAGATGAGCTCATTGCATCTATAAAACTTGGCAGACGCTACCCCGTGACCCGATTTGTCATCCTGGTTTCAATGAAGTGGAAGCAGACTGGCACTTTTACAAAAAAGGATGAATAAGATGATTCACTAACGGTATTCTCATGGGCGTTATTGCGAAGCTAAGCAAACGCAAAGTTAATAAACTGTGGTCAGTCTGTGCAATATTTATGCATAGTATTAAAACGTACTCTCGTCTGAGCCACGGAAAGCCTCTCGGGGCTGCAGGCAGGCGTCGATACGTCTGAAGTGTCGGAAGAGCGGGCGGACTTGCTTCTTGCGACTTTCCTTGTCTTCCTCGGCTCTGTCGGATAGGAGGGAAAAACAAGTCAGGTAGCTATTCAAGTGTAAATATCTAAGTAAGTTATTTGTCTCCAAAACACGAATATCAACCTAAAATTAGTTTGGTAATGGCATCAGGGATGGAAAATGCTCTATGCATGGGAAAGATATTTGAGGACCAGTCATGGCATGCTCTTAAACTATTTGTTATGACTGGACTGCAAGAAATTTTAAACTCCAATATGCCAGTGGAAATGACATTATGTTTACATGGCATCTTTATAATTTAAAGAAGCAGAAAGACCAAACATGCCATTGCCAATTTAATGTCAACCAGATAATATATAGGCCTATTTTTATAAACTGAGATACAGAAATAAACTGTTTAAGGGTTTATGAAAAGACTGCTGCCCCGTTGAGAGGCTTTTAATGACACAATCGAAATTGAACACAACACATTAAAGTATTAATCTCTGCACATTAATTCTTCATCTGCTTCTAAAGCTCTTAATGTGCAACTACATACGCCTCATTTAATACTTTACAACTCATGATGTACGTAAACTAAGAGGCTCTGTTTCTTCATGTATTAAATGATTTCATGTTCCTCTATGATTTCTGCAGCCATTATAGCTCATAAAAAAAACATTTATAGCTTAAAATAATATTCCACTGTGAGGATGAAGAGGATTTGATGCTTACGGGCTGTGTAATATCTCAGTCCAGCGCTGAAGTTTCAGGACGTCTTCCACCAGTTCAGGAAAGCGACTGAGCTCCTGAACGGCACGCAAATACAGCTCCTGAAACCATAGGTTGCATTATTATTAAAACCAGGAGTGAATAAAGAAGAAGCAACTGATGATTATGAAAAGTGAACCTCTTTATATACCAAAAATGTATAAATTGTTTTAATATTTTAATAATAATGAAATGGCAATGTGAAAACAAAAAGTTGTAGTTTATGGTCTGACACTGATTTGTGTGTGTTATGAGCATTCCTTTGAGGTTTATTACACACGTGTGCAGTACCTTTGGGAAGGTGTTGGAGCGATCTCCCTCCTCCTGCAGTAAGTCTCTGTATGTGTCCAGATAGCGGAAGGCCACAGACAGAACTGCAAGTTTCCGCTCAGCTCCCTCCCAGCCAGGCCAGCCCTCACCCTGCTTACCCTCTGAGCTGAATCTGAGCCAGGAGTTAAGAAACAACACACTCGCGAGCCAACACATACACACCTGCGCTCACTAAATACACTGAAAACAAATGTACACACATCTGAACCTGTACAGACAGACACAGACAGACAGACAGACAGACAGAGATAGATAGATAGATAGATAGATAGATAGATAGATAGATAGATAGATAGATAGATAGATAGATAGATAGATAGATAGATAGATAGATAGATAGATAGATAGATAGATTTCTGCCTATTGTAGCCTAAAACACAATATAAAGCTGGTGATTTTCAGCACAGATATTGTGTTGAGAGGGTTTGCGGAGTGCATGCGGATAAACACATACTCAGACAGCCGCTGTCCGATCACCTGACACAGATGCCGCGCTGGAAAAACAAAATCTATGCCTCTGTGGCCAGACAGCCAGAATAATTACAACCTTTGAAAAGTATTGAGGGCGATGGAACACACCCATCACACCCACACACACTGAACATACACACACGCTACAACATAAGCACACACGGAATGGATTTTTTCGTTACTCACACACTTACATAAGTCAAGTTGGTGAAGCATTACATAAGCATTTAAGCAGAGACATCATTTTTCGGCAGGTAAAAATGACCTAAAATCTGCAAAGACTCCCTGTCCCCAATCCTACCACTCATATGCGCAGGAAACCTGAAAGGCGGACTAAATTAAAACTGGAGTATCCTTGAGCCTCTCTGTCTATAATTAAAGAGTCCCCGACACCCGTCTAAAATTGACACAACTATTCCCGTACATAAAAAGGCCCAAGAGGAGCTTCTCCAAATGGCATCCCAGATCTAGTAAATCTATATCCAGAGCCGTCACCTCTGTTTGGGTGCCCAAAAAACAGCAGCAGTCTGAGCCGCTGGGCAGCTGCAAAACATGAACTCTGTTCCCTTGCACGAGTCCTGGATTGCGGTTTGGAGCCCAGCCAGGCCGAGTCCACAGAGAGTGTGTGTCAACGTGTGAAGGCCTGAAAGCACTATCAGTCCTGATGAAAAGGAATCATCCTGCTTTGAAATCTTTTTATTAAACCCCTTAAATGAGCCCTGACTAGTGGGAAGTGTAGGAGACGGGTCTTTTCTAAGCAGGAAGCAGACATGTTGCCACAACAAAAAGATCTGATTAGGCCTGGATTAGGTCAAGTCAAAGACCAGGAAAAAAAGGTGTGGAAAGTAGAAAGATAAATGGCTCAGGAGGAGGGAGAGGAAAGAGAAAGAGAGGAGTGGATCATAAGGCGAGGTGGTGACGGAAGATTAGCAAGGGTCACTGATCCCCGCAGAGGATCCGCTGCAGACACGCTGCATTAGGAGCGCTGAGGCATGCAGACGGGCCTCCCCAGGAATACCTTTGTGCTCAAAGTCTGCAGACAAGCCCCTCAGACGCCATTATGGTCCGGATGGGGGGGGCTATGGCACTCACAGAAGGAATGTAGGTCACCAAATAAGAGGGGACTTATGGAGAGAGAAAGAGAGAGAGGGGTGTCCTCTGCACACACACACACACACACACACACACACACATATACACACTCTGCCTAAAGCTAACAAAACAAACACATTCCTCACATTGCACTCTTCTTATCTGAATTTCGGCAATCTCGATGGATGGACGGGGGGGGGGCTGCAGAGACTGATAGAGGTAGGTTAGCATTGCGGCTAATTGGTATGTCATTTTGACCCAAATCTTAAGCAGCATGTGCGCCTGCTCTTAGCCCCCTGCGGTAGACAGACGCTGGGATTCTCCGCTATGTTTGTTGGCTGTTTTTAGCAGATAATTCGGTTCGTTTTGGAAGTGTTTTGAAGACTGACAAGTGTTCCATTTTTCTGGAGAGTTACAAAGTAAACAAACTGATCGGAGAACATGTTGTGCACTAGCATAGCTGTCACTGCAATAATTCAATTTCAAACACAGTAACATAAACAAACAAAACATAATAATAATAAAGTTTTAACGTTTATCGTTGCGCGACGAAATTTCACCAGAAATACAGTTAGTAACTTAGACGTGATTTAACCAGTTCTGGGTCGAGATGGTAACCTTTGGACTGGATAATCACAAAGCATGGTCATGCTAGACTTTGAGTATGTGAAATTTCTTCGGATAAAGACAACAGGATATGATATCACACTATAGTACAGAGCCATTAAGGGGACATAATGATGGAAAAAAATTAGATGGGAGGAGAAATTATAATTCAATGCTTTTGTGTTTAATCACAAAAACTTGTGTCCTCTTGCAAAAGTATCGCATTCCAGAAGAAAAAAAAATCCTCCCATATTACACGTTTTGCGAGTGAATGCAAAGTTTCTCAGGGGAACGCAAAACTTTTTGCAAACAAATGCAAAAGGATTGAAAAATCTCTCCATACTTTAGGGCTTCTGTTTTTTAAAAATTAATCAAATACAAAGAACAAATTATATAATCAAAATGATTTTAATTAAAGTTAAACATAAAATTATTTAATAAAAGTTCAATATAATAACTTTTATTAAATAATATAATAATTTGATCAATGAGACCCTTATCCTAGCCCGCCCCCCATAAAACTAACTGGCTAATAGAAGCATTGATCAAAAGATGATGATCCAGGTCCATGTTCTAGTTGTATAAATCACCTTATGATAGGGTTACGGTCGCCCGTTGAAGAGTTTCAGAAATGAAGAGGTTTATGGTTCTGGCGAGAAGAAAGGATACTGCTGAAGCAAGACCTGCTGGAACTTGTCTGAGGCCAAGAAGATAGGGTGTGTCAGCATGAAGTCATCCAGGAGTATTTCTGCAAAGAGACAGAGAGAAAAACACAACCTCATTAGTGACGTCACAACTGAACAAAATGTTCATGTTTGTCTGAAACGAACGGTTGCAGAGATTGACACGAGGAGGACGGAATAATGAAAGAGAAGGAAGCCGAGAAAATGATATCTTTAGCGCAGACTTCGTCATAGCTGTTCGGCAGGTTGTGAACACTCGTTCAGTGAGTATGAAGTTGAACCTGACGGCAGAAGCCTTCACCTCTGCTAGCTCATCTCAAGGACATGCAGTGGGTTTGTGGGTAGAATAAATCACGGTGCTTTCTGGCCCACTTTGGATCACAGACACTCCCAAAGGCTGCAGTGATGTACAGTACAAGCATGTCTGCCTCTACAATATGAGCCTGAACAGTAGCAGACGAAAGTAAAGAGCGTGAAAAAACCCCGTCAACAGTGAAAAGGGAATTGTAAGCAGCATTACGAATGAACGAGATTTTGAAAATGAAATGAAATGCACTGAAATGCTCAAAAAAAGAATAGAAATGTGTATCATATCTTTCGTTCTGGGGCACATCTTGACAGTGAGGTTTTCAGGGACTGTATTTTGGCTGATTTGAGGACATGATGCTGATTATGTATCTGGGTTATATCAATGTGGAGCACATAAATCATTGATACCTAACTATTTAAAACGTGATGGCCTAGAGGAACGAGAAAAGAGTCAGTAGCACAAACTGAATATGTCAGTTCAGTTCAAAATGGTAAAGCGTTCGCGTGCCATGTGAAACAATTAACACATTCCCTTTTCAGAGCAGTAGCTTAGACACAGAATCAACTTGTATCACTGGTTCAGTGAGACGATGAGTTTTATTAAGAATTTCCTTAGTTGAATGAATCATCTGAACAGAAAAGATTCCCACAATCATCCTCTGCTTTACCTACTGATTTGCAGGCAACAACTGATCACTGATCACTGATTGGTGCAGACGTGCTTATTTCAGTTCCTGACTGTGATTATCGAAAAATGACGCGCACGTCCTCCTGCACACGGTGCACTCAAGGTGTCCTAATGTGCATATTAGAAACATGCTCAGACCTGCATACTTCACACCTCTGTGCATGTTTTTGTGAAGTCGCACCTCTTTTGAGAGTCACAGGTGAGGCGCAATGGAAGCTTGGGGAAGATAAGGTCGCATGCACACCTCTCTCTCTCTCTCTCTCTCTGTATATATATACTCCTTCGGATGAGACGTTAAACCGAGGTCCTGACTCTCTGTGGTCATTAAAAATCCCAGGATGTCCTTCGAAAAAGAGTAGGGGTGTAACCCCGGCATCCTGGCCAAATTTGCCCCTTGGCCTCTGTCCATCATGGCCTCCTAATCATCCCCATATACTGATTGGCTTCATCACTGTCTCCTCTCCACCAGTAAGCTGGTGTGTGGTGGGCGTTCTGGCGCAATATGGCTGCCGTCGCATCATCCAAGTGGATGCTGCACATTGGTGGTGGTTGAGGAGATCCCCCCTTTCATGTAAAGCGCTTTGAGTGCCGAGAAAAGCGCTATATAAATGTAATGAATTATTATTAATTATTATTATATATATATATATATATATATATATACACATACACACATATATGTGTGTGTGCAAGTTAAAGGCACACTATGCAGTTTCCGTTTTTCTCAAACAGTGACCCCTAGAGTCGCTGTGGAGTACTTGTATTTAACGTTACTGTCATAAATACCACTCACGCAGAGCCGTCGTTTTCTTTTCCTTGACTCTTCTGACCGCGATTTCTTCGTCGACTCTGCCATGATTCACGTCTGAAATTCATGCTAGTGTCTTCCATAGATGCTGTTTAATATGTCGTTGATGTATGTGACGTAGTGCCGTAAAGCAAGTCGTGATTCTTGCGAGATTTGTCGGGGCGCCACCTCTCAAACTTGCATTGCTGGTTTTGCCAGCGGCGTCCCCCCCTGCTTTGCTATCGGGATGATTCGCCCTACTACGAGTTCGTTTACCATCGAAATGATTTCGAAGCTGTTATATTATGGTACAAATCTTGCATAGTGTGCCTTTATAAGGTGGGCATGCGAGTTAGTTTCCTTCCACATCTTTGGAGCTGCAGATCTCTTGCGGTTGCCACGGCAACGCTGACTTTAGAGGCTGCATGTTGAGTAAGGAGAAATAAAATAGATTAGAGACGGAGAGCGAGACACACAGACAAAATACAGACAGATGTACGCATACAGACAGATGCAAAAATAATCAAGGTAAAACCCACAAAAAAAAGCAAATGGGATGCAAAGCCAGAAACGACGGCAAGGCAGGCAGCCAGGTCAGGCGAGTCAGTGAGAAAAACAGGAACGGAATGACTGGAAGAGGAGT
Organism: Leuciscus leuciscus; assembly: GCF_965113295.1. Taxonomy (NCBI): domain Eukaryota; kingdom Metazoa; phylum Chordata; class Actinopteri; order Cypriniformes; family Leuciscidae; genus Leuciscus; species Leuciscus leuciscus. The sequence continues at coordinate 60,535,407 of NC_138725.1, forward strand.
CAACTGGGTTAATTACCACCTCTGATAGCAGCAAGTCCCTCTCGGGCACGTGCTAGCAACCGAACAGAAGACACGCGACGGACAACCTCTACTGAAGTCGATGAGGAATTTATAAGGTGTAGTGTCAGAGCTGAGGGTGTAGAAGATTAAAGCAACATAACTTTTAGTCACCGTATGAGCGTGTGCGATTGTGAGGGCTGACTGGACCCCCTCCGGTCAGATGTATGTAAGCATTACATTCTAGGGCAATGACCATCTCTCTTCATTAGAATTTGTCATGGCTGTCGAGATTAAATTAGGGTGGGAGTTTATAATTCTCGATAACTTATACTGCAGCCGTAATTGAGCCATGTGTTATGTCAGCGTGTGGGTCTGTTTGCCTCCCTCAGGCATATAATGCTTAGCAGAGAGCATCAAAACTGCTCTGAGGAGCCAAGTAAATTCCTGAATCACGTTAACAACCAGCGCATCACGCACATTTAATGCATCCAGCTGTCCTTACTCAACACTTTTAGCTCCGACTTAACAGCTTTGAGCCAAATTTAAGGGTTTTATGCAAATACAATTTTACCACATCAAGTTAAATCAAAGGAATAAAACAGGAAACTGCATGTATTTCTCATAACTGCGACTTTATATCTCTCAGTTGAGACTATCTTTTAAGTTTGACTTTATATCTTACAGCTGCAACTTTATTTCTTATTATTGCGAATTTGCGACTTTATATCTTATATCTCTCAATTGCGACTTTATATCTTACAAATCCAACTTTCTTTCTTAAAATTGTGACTTTACGTCTTACAACTGCAACTTTATTTCTTATATTAAACTTTATGTCCTGTCTCCATTACCTATTTTAGGTGGAAACAGGCTTCCATAAGAAACTGTCAAAGCAGCTTAGCCGTGTAAATGTTTGATATCCACATTTAGTGGTAAATTAGTCAGTGCTGATGTTTAGCTTGGAAATATAAATCAGCATGAAGATGAGGCACAGAAGACGCAAATATGACACCTTTCCGCCTCGCATGCCTTTTCTCTATTTAATCCCTTCTTTCACTGACGGCCCCCACATTCTCCAGTGTTCTTTCATCCATTTTCCTCTTTCGACTCACTAGTTTACATTATGATAGAGCTAAAAGTGTAGCAAATCTCCTGCCCAGATTGGCACAAAACGCATCTCTTTAAATGACAAGAGTGGGAATAGAGTAAAATCCAACAGCCACCCTGATACCCACACAAGCACATGCACATGCACACACACATCACACAAACACACATAATCATTGTCAAATATAGAAACTGCACATGTATTCTCCACAGCAGCACATGATCTCGCACTGTGAGGACCAAACTGAGCAGATGCAGCAGGGAGTTCAGACGGACACCCATTACACGTACAGAACACCCATCGTTCAGACAAGTGAAAATCACTCCCTTTCTTTTCATCTTAAGGTCAAGAGAAGCTCCTGCCAAAAGAAAACACCATAATCCTGCTGTCTTTAGACGGAGGGAGGTAACGGGGTGTGTGCAACTGAAGGCCGTCTCAAAGAATTTCAGTTTCAGCAAAAACAACCTTGATGAGACTAAACTAGGATCATTTCATGTGTCATTTCATGTCTCTCTAGAGTTTCAGAAGAGTTCTCATTCTCAACCATATCTTAAACTGTGCCCAGAATTTCAAAGATACCAAGTTTGCAATCAAAAGTCAGTGAAAAGTCACTTCCACCCTTTTAGGGCCAATTTCAATCCATCAATCAATCAATCAAAACTTTTATTACAGACTCAGGGTCCAATTTTTAAAACACACCCAACATATAACACAACAACAATAACAAAAAAAAAAACATCAATGCTTAATATTTCTAATGCTTTTGTGTCTCAGAATAAATTAATATAAATATAAGTAAAATGCATATAAATAACATTTATAAACTATTTTCTGTGAATGTGTGAGACTTCCGGTTAAATGTAGGTTAATAACTTGAAAAATAAATAAAATTACATGCACTACAAATCAGTGTGTTTCTGATTACAATAATAAATACTAGTTTGCAATATCAAGCAGCATAACAGACTGTTTTTGTTCAGCTAAAATAACTGGACATTTGAAGCCTCGCACATTCAAGTTACAAATGGCCGAACCCGCTCTTACTTTAAAAACACGGTAGATAGTATCATATTAATGCATTTACATACTTTGTAAACTTCATAAAAAGAGTTTCAAAAATTATAATTAGTCGACCCCTTGGAAGACTGCCAGGGGTTGCGGACCCCCAGCTGCATTTTAACAACTGACATAATTAATACTTAAATGAAGCATAACTAAAAACTCCTCTAGGTTGAAAGAGCAACATTTGAGCAATTTCATTTTCCTCTGTGTCTATATATAAATGTTTTTAGGGATGGGGACACCTCAAGGTTAGGGGTCACGGAGGTTCACGCTCAATAAACCGCTGTCGGTGAAAAAGGGCTAAGAATCCAAGCTGCACGGATGTGGTCAATGTAAAGACTGTAATCAGCTGTAGATCGGAGATTGGGATTTCAGGAGAGCGTAATGGAGAGACCAGGGTGGCGTTACATAAACCATGATAGACATTCCGTTACCATGGAGGCCTTATCACATCTAAAACCCCCACTACCCACGCATGCTTTCCTTTCTCTTCCTCGCGCCGTCTTTTCTTCATCTCTCCCTCGCTCACGTTGGTGCCTTTTGGCATGACGCACCGTGTGTGTGCATTGGTGTGTGTTTTGAAGGTCTCTGTTCATTCTCTGAGGCTGTATGCGCTTGTTCTTCGTATCTGCTCTATCTCGACCCCCCCTGCACAAAATTCTTCCATTCTGGGAGGCATTTCACCCTTCAACTCCCATCTTTTCTTTGGATCGTGACACAAAACACCATCATTCACATGCAAATCTGCTTTGGCGGGCCGCCAACTATAAGTAAATACGCGAACGCCACTGGAGGACCGCCGCTATTCTCAAAACAATCCTTTGAAATGAAAACTTCCCATACAGTTTGGAAGGAAGAAAGCAGGTGCAGATGAAAATACATACGCTACGAGTCTTTCAAAAGCTGACAAAAGCAAGCAAGAGTCTATGTCAAGCCACCAGTCTAGAGAAACACAGCATGTGACTCGAAAAAGAAAAAAACACCTTACGGCCTTTAAACTAAAACAGAGTGCTGAATTTAGAAGCATGCCACTTTTTTTTAGGTCTAACCCAGTTCAAACTGGCACCAGGAGAGATTGTTCCTAGAGCAGGACTCACAAAATGCATTTTTAAAGCCTGCTCTCTGGTCAACCGGGAGAAATGATTTGAAACCTCTGCGACTGGTATTACATAACATGAAAATGAGAGATATTTTAATAGCCAAACAACATCAGTCCAAGATGTGCCCACATGAAAGCACGACACAACTCAACTCCACAATACCAGAGAAAAGAACACCCGTGCAAACAAATCCAAACCCACAGCAGAGTTAATGGATTCATTTTGCACCCTTTTGTTTGCCAACAGTGTGCACGAACTTTGAACCTGGCCCTGAAATTATGCATTACCGCTGCAGGCAGTGTGTTGGTGCTGCTGTTCCTCTGGGCATTTTGCACATTTTCTTGCAACATCGAACTCAAATATGTGCAGTTTTACCACATCATTTCTTTAAAGACGGTGTGCACTATGGTTTAATGGTTCTCGGCATTGCCGCAGGAACTACGGATGCTGAAATGGAATTTAAGTTGACGAAATAAAGTTTCGTAGCCTACTTCAACATGTATTCAAATTTCCACCTTTATTCATAAAATTACTCCAAAGATTAATTCGTTTTTATATGTTGTCGAATGTAGTTTGTGACTTTGAGAACTTAATAAATTTCAACAGCCGATCTCGCACGGCGTTTGTGACGTGACTACGCTGGTTGAGGAGCAGCAGAACTCATCTGATACTTATGCATGTTCACCCAGACATCGATGAAAAGCTAGAGGTCTCGATTAAAGCATTCGTCAGCATTACTCCTGAACGCTAAACTACATTTGAGGATAATAACAGCTCCTGTGTAGTGAAATATACAGTGTTTTTAACATTTATTCAATCATGAGTTCTGAGCGTTCTTATATAACTCTGTCGAGTCTGTCCTCATTTATTTGTATGTTAATCTGTAAGTGTTGTTTGGGCTGTTTAATCTTAGGTTTTTTGCTGTCGAATCACTCTCGCAGTACTTTGATGTCATACACCGATCGGTCTGGACAGCGCCGCTTCAAGTCAAACACACCTTAAATCTGCAGTGGTCAGGTGGTACAGTGCCGGTACACACACACAAAAAGATGAGGGTACACTACAGCTCATTGCGTACCGGTCAACTTCGAGTACTGCTCTTGACTGAATAACTTTTGTAACTTTAATAAGGATGAATCATTATTTAATTTATACAGTGAAGATTATATGCAGTGTTATTTTACATTTGATTACTTTATTCAATTTCTGTACCTGAAAACTACTGTTAGATCAACCTGAAAAACCTGACAACCTTTATTTTATTTGTATCTTGTATTTTCTTTATTTTCATTTGACAGTAGTCCTTTTTTTCCTGAACATAGCACATACCAAATCATACCGCAATCGAGATACAAACTGAACCTAGAGTAATTTGAACCGTTACACCCCTAGTGTGCACATATATTCCGACAATAATATACGGTATATATAATTGTCACTATATCACCCTGTTTGGACCATTTCCCGCTACTATTCTTGTCACCCTAGTTATTTAATTCATCATTACTGTCAGCTGTGTATCGTTAATCACCTTGTTTGTCTGTGTATTTAAGCCATGTGTTTTCAGTTCACCCTTGTCTGGTCTTGTTCATGTATGGTTGTGTTTTGCTTGCTCTTCTTCGTTTGGCTTTACCTTGTGGATACTATTAAATACAGTATGAACCTTTTCTCTTCGTGCCTTCATATGCAGCATAACAGGACAATAGTATATACAATACCATTCAAAAGTTTGGGGTCGGTACGATTTTTTCAGTTAGACGGAGTTACATTTATACTCTTATGCAGCAAGGATGCATTAAATGTACAAAAGGTTGATCTATAATACAAAAGTACAAATGCTGTTCTTTCTATACATAAAACATTCCTAAAAAATGCATAACGGTTTCCAAAAAAAACATTAAGCAGCACAAATATTTATTAAGCTCCAACTCAGCATATTAGAATGATTTCTGAAGGATGATGTGACACTGATGATGTCAAAAATTCAGTTTAATAAAAAAAAACATATTTCCTAATGTGCGATCATGAACAATTTAACTGTAAATGTGGTGAAATTTCACTACCTGTTGCTATTAAAAGGTTTTCACACCTATATACATAATAGATATCCTCAAGCCAGCTTGCGTTTGTAATACTGCATACGCATAAACTTTCTTATGAAAAATATGTCACAGTTTCCCACAGGCGAAGAGAGATGAACAGACCCAGCCCATCGTCACAGCGAGAATGGCCCCAATACTTCAAAATAACATCTAACACATGTTTGATTAGGATAAGAAGATCATCAAAGCTAAAAGCTCCTTTATGGCTCTTTTTCTAAACAGTTCTGTATATAATCATCACCCTCCTCCACTAAAGTGAAAGAACTTCATCGCCATTATAGTACGCAGTGATTAATATAACTCATTGCTACGTTTATCACTCTCTGCATTATTGTTTATGCCACTATGAGGTCTAAAAGCATGAATAGCTGTTCGAAGGTTCTGTATGTTCTTTGGTAAGCTGTTTCGGAAGGAGGCTTTCCATGTGCGACTGATTCTTGGTGGGAATGATCACTGTGTGCTAATCACATCCTTCTCTCTAGCAAGCAGGAGGCTGTTTTCAGGCTGTTATTAGGGCTGTCGGTCAAGCCACTGATCCGGGAGCTCCGGGCCATCTGTGTGTGTGTGTGTGCACGCGTGTGTTTGAGTGTGCAAACTGCGTGGTGAAAAAGAGCAACCTCTGCTGTCACTTCAAAGGGGCGTCACGTGGCGCATTTGCTATGGTTTGATTCAGGCACTGACTCGCAGTGACTGCAGTGCTGTTTTTGTGATGCAGAATGAAAAGAGCGGAGAGAGAGGGCGAGAGAGAGAGAGAGAGATCGCTTCAGAAGTGCCGCCTTATAATCGCTTTCAAAAATTGTGTCTACATAGCCTGAGTGTGATTTTCTCCAATAACATCAGGGCATGAATTATGGGGGGTTTGCAAAGGGAATATGATGCCGAAAATAAGGCATGAACCTTAGAACCAGATAAACTAACGTCGACTGTAGACATTTAGGGACGTCGATTGTAAACAAGACCCAGGTAGACTTAGGTCAGGTGCGAAATAGGTTTAGGAAAAATCTACCACAAGCATTAGACTTTTTGGAATAAAAAAATAAAAAAAAATATATATATATATATATATATATATATATATGCCGATCCCAAACTTTTGATTGGTAGTGTATATATAGACGATACAAAATTATAACAAAAACTTTTTCAAACATTTAAAAAGTATTTAAGAGTCGGTTAACATTTGTCTTATTCTACTAGTGGTGCCGAAAGACAATTTAGCTTGTGCTCATCTGATTTCCGATATAAATATCAAGAAACATGCACTGAAAGTTATTATATTCTAACACTTGCTCTCCACGTATCCCACAGTTCCAGCCGCCTTCCATTTACCTTATCCTCTTCACCTCCACCTGATCCGAAAGCGGCAGTTGCCATGTGAACAGGTGCTGAGTCTGAGAGAGGCTCCTTCTTCACACTGGAGCATTTGTGTTAAGAGGAGCCAACATGCTCACACAAATATCCATTTCAGAACATGGAGAGAATAGCATCCAAAAACATCTATTCAAAGGCAGTACTACTTGTATCCTTTGCCGGCAATCCCAGAATCCGCAGAATCCGCAGAATGGCGGATTCCAAATATATTTATTCCAAAACTGCAAAGCATTGATAAAAAAACTTTAGTAGCTATAATTCAAATGAACTATTTTTCCTGTAGCTCAGAGTATGAGCACTATAGCAACAGCAAAGTCATGGGTTTAATCCACTTTTGCATCTGCCAAATGCATAAATACAACAATTTTGTTTGTTGCTTATTAGAGAATAGCATTATTAGATAATACTAAACTCTACTGGAATCAGCTGTAAGCGCTATTTGCATAGTGAGAGTCAAGTTGTTGCAATAGTTTTCTAAGTTGCCTTTATGCAGGAACAGTGCAAATGAGTCACATATATCACACAGTAACACAAACACTTGAAAATACCTTGCTGTATATTAGCACCCACTCCAGTCCACACATTAATATTGCAGCACAAACATACATCAAAATGCATATTCAAAATGCACAGTCGAGGTGGACACCGTAGCTGCTTTCAGCAGAGCTGCCCAGGTGTGTGGATAAGCAGAAAATGAGTGGGCATAACCATTAAGGATCAAGGAGAAGGGGGGCGAGAGGGTGACAACCACACAGAACGAGAGAGATATCTCGCTTTTCCTCACAATGTTATGTAAAACCCTGCAATGGGAGGCCAGTGAGTGGGCAGTCATTCCACTCTAATCCCTCACTCTTTTCAAAAGAAAAAAAATGCTAGCATTCCTCCTACACAAACACACTCTCTCCGATTGCACTTCTTTCTCTCCCTCCTTGCATTTATTTCTTTCTCCACACTTGCTCACTTTCCGAAGATTCTTTAAAACACCCTCAGGACAGTTTCGGCCCACAGGAAAGCAGCACATGGAGAGTGGTGTGTCCTTATACAACCAGGCCTCTGCCTTTAGAGACTATCTACACCTCTAGTTACCTTCATTAACTTCTGATGATAGTACCTGAAGAAATGCATATGACTACAGAAGTTTGTCTGAGCTGTAAATGCCATCACTCTGTCTGTAACCACAGGAAAACTACATCTTGACAATGCTGATTGGACACAAGAAACACGCAGTCCCAAACCTTTACTATAGCAAAAGTCTATAGTAGAAAAGGGGAAAATTAGTGCATTTCACTCCTTTAAGAGTATGGCTGGAAACCAAGAACGACTTTTCATTCATTATTTTTAACAAATACCGAAAACTATAATGACACTCGGTTTCGTTTACATACCGGTTGACCACCAACTAACTGTGAAACTTAAATCAGTGAAACAGCGAACTGGTTGATACGACAGCGTGTAGTTAAAGATTCATTTTATCAGTATATAAAAAAACAAAAACATATATATATATATATATAACTTTTTTAATAATATTATTATATTGCATTTGTCATTTCTAAAAAGCTTATGAAAAGACATTAAAAACCATTTTGCAATTTTTTTTATGTATTTATTTATTATTATTTATTATTCCCATTCATATTGAAGAGCCATATATATATATATATATATATATATATATATATATATATGGGGAGAAATAAATTAACTCAAAGATCAACCAAACAGTATTCCTGACTCTGATAGATTGAAGTATGTATTAGAACTGCAAAAACTTTTCAGCAAAAACAATTAAGCGTGAAGTCCCAAGCCACTCCCCTCCCTCGGCATGTAAGACTGGAGGACATTTTGACAACATTGGCATTTGAATCATTTGGCCGTTTCACTGCTCTTGCTCTGCCCTCTGGGACTTTGTTCTGACACGCCAACCAACAGAACTACTTTTGCCTAGGGCTCACAACTGGAAGGGTTACAGGTAAACAAAGTAATGTAATGATCAACTTGCTAATCTTGCTTCGATGAGCCCTACCAAATCACTCCATTACACACTTCCAGTTATTGCGCATACTCATGAGGTGTCCATACACATTCCAGAGATAAAGCGGTTTCATGGGTGTGTTGTGTTGTCTCGGAACAGAGCTAATTATGGTTCCTAGGAATTCTGGATTCCACATAGAAAACCCAAGAGATAAAGGTAATAAAAGTAAACAGAAGTAGATATACCAGGTTTTTTTTGATATTTCAAAGTCATTAAATACATAGTGTACCAGAAACGTGGAAACATCTACAAAGTGCATCTGTCTACAGTTACTCATTCGGTCAACAGATGGGCTGTGTGTCTTCTTAACGCTGATGACTTGACTGCATGTGCATCAGGACTGATATGTAAGCAGTGTCTTATTTCAGTGTGTTACCTCTTGACCCTGGATCAGTGGACTTCCCTCAGTCCATAATCCACAGTCACTCTACGGACAACAACACTAGATGAGACAAATTGCAAGCCCATTGTTGGCTAATCCAGGATTAGTGACACATTTTCAAAACTTTCCCGGGCCTCGATAATGACAAATTGTAGAGAAAATGTCAGTCTTATATAGAGGCAAGGCATCCCCCTTTACATAAAAAGAAGTAAAACAGGTTGAGAATAAGGCCAACTGTCTCAGTATGTGACATACAACTGAAATCTCTCTGATCTGTTCTAGATATAGAGCAGAGGTTCAAGATAAATTGCTTAAAATCCCCTCCAAAGGAGAAAAAGAGACCTCAGCTGTCAAGCACATTACACGAATGAAAGTTTCGGTTATGGCATAATTTTAGAGGTTAGCAAGAGCTAGGATGTGTTTTGAAAATCAATTATTAAATTGAATGAACTTTTGATTTTGAATGATTAATGTAATGTTTCAAGTCACAATTTTTCAGTTGGATTTTATCAAGTTTAAAGACTTCAAATTCTTCAAAAGAAACACGAATGAAGATATTTTAGTAGAGATAAGAAGATAAGATCAATTCATATGGATTAGTTTTACGATCTCTTCATGAACTTTTTGAAGCATCAAAGTGGTAGTTGCACAGACTGTCAATGGAGGGACAGAAATATCTCAGATTTCATAAAAAATATCTTCATTTGTGTTTCGAAGATGAGCGAAAGTCTTACAGGTTTGGAACGACATGATGGTGAGTAATTAATGACAGAATTTTCATTTTTCTGTGAACTATCGCTTTAAACATACCTCAAGCAAATAAACCTTTCCTCGTCTTTCTATACTGTTCAAAACAGTCCAATGAAAAATACCAAAACTAGCCTATCCGTCGTCATAATTTACCTAGTCTACAAAAAGGGACATTTTATTAGTTACCATACATCCTATCAACGCATTGAACCACGGCAAACGGCCCATCTGCCCATTGATTTCGCATCGAGCATAATTCTCTCTTTATGCACCGGCATACTGTAGAAATCCCTGCAGTTTCCATGGTTACTTCACAAAAACACTCTAATGCACATGTGCAGTGCAAACTGCTGCACTATGGCTGCAAAGCATCACTGCTAATAGATGTGTGGGAGAGCCATTCTTCATAAAAGTCCTGGAACTTACAGGAACAGGTAACATGTATGCACTTGTTACAGACAACCCATTCCCATCACAACACAATTCGTCATTTCCCTGTAAAAAGTCCTTTGTCTGAGACCAAAATAGAAATCCCCTCACTTCACACATGCATGAACTGATTGGTTGGTGGTGTTTTCTACATACAGGTGCTCAGTGCTGTATGTGGGTGTCAGGTGTGGGTGGTAGCTGTTTGTGCGATCATGAAACATCCATAACACCAATTTGAGGAAAAACACACAGGAAAGCACCATGGGAACATTTAATAATTTCATTCGATTGTCATAAGCTTTCCCATTGCCGAGAAAATACCCTAGTTGAAGATATTTCCCAGCCAGTTCCTCATTTAGTGATAGGATCTGTTATTGACAAATGTGAAAGCACTTTGTTTTATGACATCACTCTCTGTGACCTTTTGATGTGACCTTTTAAATGTTGCCAGTGCTCAATATAATCTCAAGGTTTATGACTAGCCTTGACTGCCTTCCTTAAATAAGGTGGTCCACTGTCATGCCACATCTCTGTGAAATAAAGAGTTCCTTTGTCTAAAAAATGACCTTGTTTACCCAAATTAATATGGCACTACATAAAATGACTTATTCATACAACAGCTTACAGAAGCTGTCTTTTTTTTGTGGTCGTTATGACCAAATTATTCTCGCAATAGCAGTAAATCTGTAACCATAGAGAGATAGCAATTAAAGTAAATCACAGAATGGCTACTGCACTATGACTTAACTGACAACTAGTTGTCGAGTGTAATTCGGTTTACCTAGCACAGGTTTTTCCCGAAAATGCAGTCGTGACGCAAGAAAATTTAAGGGAGCCAGTTTGGTTATATTAACTTAAACTTTATGGTCTGGTTCCATTCTGGTACAACACACCCACTTTTCATGATTTAATCAATTCCTGAAAAAATTAAGTCCTGCCCTACAAATTTACTCAGAAGTATATCATATTCCCTAAGTAAAATGTTCTGCAAATGCTCTTTCATGTTGATTTTTTCATGTTTAAGTTTTTAAGTTAATGTTGTCTTAAAAAACTAAATTATCAAGGAATGACACAAAAAGACAAAAAAAATATTTTAAAAATAGCAAGACGACACAACAATTTAAACTTAGTGTATTGATACGGCACCAAGACATGACAAAACACCCAACAATTTAAACTTTTTGTATAAAAGTTATTGAGGAGCTCAATATCGGAACTAGCGCGATATCGCGATCATGAACATTTATTTGACAATTCATTTTCATAAATAAATAATAATAATGATTTACAATGTTATTGTTTATTCCCCTTATTGTGCCTGCACTAAATTAATATCGTGCATTCCGCAAACCAGAACGGATACAAATATTTGCTATTACGTGAAAATTAACATAAAGTGAAAGTGCATTTAAAGTGCACGGTAACCGCTGTTATTGCAACAAAAAATAGCGATAAATTGATAATCGTGACAAGCCTTGTGGAAACGATTATTTATTGTAACCCACTACAACAACACAGGCGTGCACCATAAACAGTCACCATAGTTGTAAACGTCCTGCTCTTCAAAGATCCACCAAGATATCTGTCAGTGGAGCACGAACAGTGGGAAAAGAGATTCATCTCACCTGTGCAGTTGCCGTACCGCTTTCCAGCCACACTATCCAGCAGGGCCAGCGCTAGATTGTCCGGAGTGTCTGCGGGCATCGGAGTCCAGTTCGTGTCCAGGCTCGCCTCTGAGCTCTGCTCATCACTGGACAGCGACGGGCTCCTGATGTCCGCAGTGGCAGATGGCCAGCACGGCGCTTCTTCGGTCTCCGGGCTAAACACCTCTCTCGCCGGGCCGCTTTCAGGAGATGTCTCCCTGAAGAACGGCACCACACGGGACAGGCTGGCCCGCCGCCTGGATGCCCCTGTGCCGGTGGCCTTCTCCCCAAAACCACCCGCCCGAGTTAGTGCATTGGTCTGTTTCTTCAAGAATTTTTCAAGAGGCTTCATTCCAGCCGGCATTTTGATGACAGAAATCACAAGAAGGCCCTGGGTTGATTCTAATTAATACTCAATAATGAACACTGATGATAACCGTATTGACGTGCGCGTGTAGGCTACATCATAGCTGGATAATGCTGGAACCCAACTCTGATTGGAAAATCCCTGATGAATATCTTCCTCGCTGCGTTAAGGTGTCAAGAATTAAATACGGCCATTTTCAATGTTCCTTTTACACAAGTGGATGCTGATGATCGAGTCCTATACTACCCTCTGAATAATAATAATAAAATAAAAAAATCCAAACGTATCCCAGGGAAACCCGTCCTGCACTGCAGTCCTTCAGCTCGAGAAGAAGGCTATGTGTAGGCTTACTGGCATTGCCACTGTCAACGAAGCCTTGGTCGATGAGTCAATTAGACGAATACTCAGACACAAAAAATGAAAATAGCAGCAGGTAGCACTTAATAATGCATATACATGTATAAATCAGTCTCTGCCAAGATGCTGGACCATAAATGAATCGTTTACCGCAGCAGGTCTGAGGGAAACGGGCTTTCGTCGCAGGCGAGACAGGCGACTCGATACTGAAGATTATTCCGTGTCTGTAGATCCCTGACTGGTTCGGTGGTAGGCTATATCCGTATTTATTTTTCTCTCAGGGTACCGAATGTCTCTGCGTCTCTGAGTCCGCACAAATACTGCGCTCCGTCGCTCTCACGTACAGTATACAGACTACACACCCTCACACTCACACACACTCTCTCTCTCTCTCTCTCTCTCTCTCCACCCGCCTTCTCTGCAGCTGAGTGCGGGTTATTGGTGGTGTGAAGAGATATTGCTCAATTGCTTTGAATCGCTGCAATTGCAGTCACAAGCTCATATTGACGCTGAAGAACCCACGTGTGCGCCAAAGGCTTAACATTTGATAGGCTTTTTCATTTTTTTCTAATCATGCACCCCGAAATTATTAATAACTGTTCCATCAGTGTGCATGTGGCACTGGTACAATCCCACTATGTTTGTGCTATGTGTTTCAACGTTTGATATAATATTCTGAGATATGAATGCTTCAGAATGTATCCTACTTCTAAACGGTTCAAATTAGAAATCCCACTGCTGAACCTTGGTTGTAACACTAACGAAAAACTTTTTTACATTAATTTTGTGATTTTGTTGTTGTGATAATCAAACTTATAGTTTCAAAAGAATTTTAATTCCAGCACTTGTTAAATTTTAAATATTTTAATAATTTATTACAAAGGAAATAAAAACTTTCTTATGGTATCGGTGACTAATATATTATGGCATTTAAACTTCTATAGCCTACTCTTAAAAATAAAGTTATTTTATTAGCATTCATGGTTCCATGAAGAACCTTTAACAGCCATGGAATACTTTTCCATTGCCAAAGGTTCCCTATAGAGGAAAAAAGATCCCTCAGATAATCAAAATATTATTCACACAAAGCAAAGAAGAAGTTCTTTTAAGAACTGTTGACTGAAAGGTTCTTTGGAGAACCCACTATGGTTCTTCGATGGCAATGCAGAAACTTCTTTTTAGAACCTTTATTTTTAAACGACATTTTTGTAAGGAATGACAAAGAACATTACATATATATTGTGTGTTTCCATTAGCTCTATTACAGTAGAAATAGTGGAAATAATGAACACATAATAAGAACAGGGCAAAGTAGAATCAAGAAAATAAAAAAAGAACATCTATTTTACATAGACTTTTGTCTATCTTTTAAAGCATAAAGATAACAGCAGCGACTTTCATTAATGAAGAACCTGACTCAGACTAAAGTTCTGTGCTGTATCAATTACATTTGGCATGTGTCTTGTTCTCCGTAAGATCTACAGTTAGCCAGCTGTATGGTTTCAAATTGCCCAGCTGGAAAGCACAAAAGGGGTTATCTCTTTCAAAACCACTTCATGAACACACACACTGCATTTAAGTGTCTTATTTATCAAAGGCACTTATTAGTAGGCACATGCCGACACCATCAGACCTCAAGCCTGCATGGTCGAGGTACGAGTGGCTTATAGTTGTGAGCCAATAGAGTAAGCAACTTCATTATCAGTATTAAGTTACGTTTGGCAGGCCATACATGGTGTCTTGTTCAAACGTCTGTCAGGAAACAGTATCCCAAGACACCTATGAGGGGTAAATATGGGATCCGGTGACCATCGGTGACCGCACTATGCTGCAGCACTTAATTGAATCATTGTAACACATGGATACCAATTAATTTGCTTAAAAGTAAAATGCTTGAAAAATTAATGAGGTCTATGTGGTTTATAAAACACGTTCAACTATTATATGACCTTTCTTTCTTTAATAAAACTCACAAAACAAATAAAATATTGCTTAAAACTCATTTTTATGCAAGGCAGAAAAAAGGTTTAATGAGTTCTATATAGAACCCTAGGGTTCTTGACTCAATTTAAAGAACCCTTTATGCCATACAGGTTCTAAATTGGCAGAAATGTCTTAAATTATTGCATAATGCTTTCATGTATAACAGTTGTTTTTTTCTAGTGACAGTCTGTTAATGTTTATAAATTTTAACTAAATCCATCAAATGATTCCATGATGGGAAATTAAAAGGTTCAATATATGTAGCGCTTGATAGAACCATTTAAGGGTTAGCACAGCAGTAATCTCTATAAAAGCATATATCTGCATTTATTTTCTATAGTGGAAATGGTCCCTGATCAACAGAAGAGAGAATCATCTGCCTGATAGGATGAACTCATTCAACTGTGGTTAGAGCTTCTTCCGCACATCATATGTGATGTCTGGCAAAACCTCAGAATGGGAATTTCCGCCCTTTGTGACATCACACAAACAAAACATGTTCAAGTTAGGCTGGGTATAATGAACCTCAGATAAATTCTACATGATCCTATTGAATTTTGAGCACTGTGTATGTGACTTCACTTAACCATGTCTGCAAGCTCAAAACTGCAGGCGGGAAAAGGTATAAATTTAGCTCTGCGTCAGTAGAGGTCCTCGTTGTCACCATGGAAATGAGAGCGAGACCATGCTGCAGAGTGGTGGAAATCACACATGGGGTGAACCACTGCAGTCATCCGCTGGTCACGGAACACACTCAATCTCTCCACCGTTACAAACTTAGTGGCTTCCCCCGTTTATCTCACGGCAGGTCGTTCCTCATTTTATCCCACATCAACCTCTGTGGTTTCTGTGGTGCCTTGAATGGGGAAGTACACTGCATTAGGGCCGTGGTCGGATGAGGATGTGTGTGAGTGTCAACTGAAT
The DNA here is from genome assembly GCF_965113295.1 of Leuciscus leuciscus. Taxonomy (NCBI): domain Eukaryota; kingdom Metazoa; phylum Chordata; class Actinopteri; order Cypriniformes; family Leuciscidae; genus Leuciscus; species Leuciscus leuciscus. The sequence continues at coordinate 60,551,020 of NC_138725.1, forward strand.
GACATTGTCAAGTGTTTGTCATACCATTTAGTCATATGACCTTCTCTGAAGATGACTGACATGATGTCAACTCACAAGAACCCCCATACAACCATTAGACTTGCCATCAAAGTGCTATAAATGGCTGCATAATGTTTTCTGTTCTCTCAACAAGAGAATTTAAGGGGTAATGAACCCATAAATAAATTCACTCTAAAGCCAGATGAGGTCCTGCAACTGGGAATGACATTATTGAATGTCAAAATTAGGAATGTACAGACATAGAAACATTGGTCAATACAGTGAGTACTGTATCATTGGTCGATATTTGTGAGTGATAACTGATTATATTATATATGTTTATTTCATGTTTTATATAATGTTTTGGCTGAAGCTGAAGTATAGTATGTAAATTGATATATTTGTTTTTTATATATTTGATATGATATAGTATATTGAAAACAAATGTAATAACTAATATAAATATATATATATATATATATATATATATATATATATATATATATATATATATATATATATAGACAAACATACACACAAATCTATTTTTAAGCATACATGCTTGTATACTATATTAAAAGCATCTTTAAAAAGTATACAAAATAGAACACATATTTAAAATATAAATAAAATAAAATACAATTACAATTATTTACAAATTATATATAGGCTACATTATAGAGTATAATTTAGAGAGAGAGAGAGAGAGAGAGAGAGAGAGAGAGAGAGAGAGAGAGAGAGAGAGAGAGAGAGAGAGAGAGAGAGAGAGAGAGAAGCTTACAGCTTATTGCTGTAAAGTTCACCAGAACATAATGTAAAAACTTATAAAAACTCTTTAGCACTTTTGAAACCTGGCAAAGAACCTGGGTGAAAGAACCTGGGTGAAAGAACCTGGGTGAAATAAGTCCTAATCTGCTTCAAATATCAGTGTTTTCTAATTAATGCTAACAAATAATAATAAAAAAAAGAAAATGGTTGCAATTGGCCAATATAGTTACATATTGTATATCCCTACTCATAAAACATTTTGTGTCTGCATGTTTATATTAGTTTCCTCCTAGAAATCCAACAAAAACAGAGCAGTATTTCCACAAAAGCGAAAGAAGCAATTACCATGGTAATTCCATAAGCAGATTTGTCTTTGTAATGAACATGACTCTCTAATATGTTTGCCTGGCAGTGAAGCCCACCAGCCCTCATAAGACTACATACACCCACCCACCCACACTCAGATGATGGATGACCTCAGGAGCCTAACGCACTTGCCCTGGAGTGAGGAGAACAGAGCTCACATCTGCGATGACTCATTAAATACATCCCCCCCATCACCCCTCCCTGCTGACACAACGCCATCCTCATGACATGCGTTATCATTATCGTACACCACGCAAACACACAAGCTCAAGCACACACGCTCGCTATGTTGTCATTCTCATTCGTGAAAAGGATTGTAATGTATTGTACGGGGCGAATAAACAACAAAACGCCAATGTCCTTAGTCAGAATACTGAGACAGAGCCTTTTATTTTCAGAATAAACAATAGATCCATCATGTCCAACACTTTACTAAACTGGGAACCCCTTTAAATCTAGACAGAAGCCTTTCATGTGGAAACACACTCACTCTTTCATACACACACACACACACACAGAAACTAAGATGAATGTTGAAGGCCTCTAGAGTGCAGGATCATTGTGTGTGTGTGTGTGTGTGTGTGTGTGTGTGTGTGTGTGTGTGTGTGTGTGTGTGTGTGTGTGTGTGTGTGTGTGTGTGTGTGTGTGTGTGTGTGTGTGTGTGTGTGTGTGTGTGTGTGTGTGTGTGTGTGTGTGTGTGTGATTTGTGCCGTAAGGAGATTATCTTTAACTCATTAAACAGACCCACTTTTAAGCACTATGATATACAGAACCCCCCTTCTTATCCCTGTACACAACCAAACACATAATTTAATGAGGAGAGCCGTTTGTCTTACCCCAGCGCAGACGCCCTCCTCCCAGTCAGTCTGGCAGATTAAGATGGTAATGTGCCCCCTGAAGAACATTTTCAAAAACACACTTTTATGGGACTATTATTTCACTGAGATCCTCAGGCTTCACATCATTTAGCTTGGCATCAATTGGGATGCATGATATGCTACATGTCTCAATGTGTAGCTACTGTTTAAGACCTGACACCAGATAGGTGACTTATCTTAACTCTTTTGAATTTGAGAAATATTTGGAAAACAGAAAAGCAATTCGTTCGCCAAATGCTGGGATCAACGTCAATAAAGGTCTAAAACAAAACAAAAATGTTGTAACATCTTTTGCACTTTATTTTACAGTCCTGTTCTCGATGTACTTATTATAGTAATTACAAGAACTGGGTAAATATCTAGGTACCAACCTTAACCCATGTAGTCACCTTATATTAACCAGTACTTTCTTAGGTAAGTACACTGTAAGTGCAAATAGTAAGTGCACAAACTAAAATAAAGTGCAACCCTTAAAATGAAAATGATCCCATAATTTATTAACCCTCAAGCCATAGGTGTATATGACTTTCTTCTTTCAGCCAAACACAATCAGAGTTATATTTTAAAAATATCCTGGCTCTTCCCAGCTTTGTAATGGCAATGAATAGTGCCCGAGTTTTTGAATACGTCGTCAGGTCACCTTTTCATCAGAACTCGACTCTCTATGCAGTGATTATAGTTTATACAGTTTTAAATATGGATTTTTTTTCTTACAAAAACCCACTGCTTTGCTTTAGAAGGCATTTATCAACCCACTGGAGTCATATGGATGACTGTTATGATGGATGAATGGATGGATGGATGGGCCTTTTGGAGCTTCAAAAAACTCGGGCACTATTCAATGCCATTATAAAGCTGGGAAGAGCTAGGATATTATTTAACATAACTGACTCTGTGTTCGACTGAAATAAGAAAGTCATACACCTTGGATGGCTTGAGGTGAGTAAATTGTGAGAATTTACATTTTTAAGTGAACTATTCCTTTAATCGGCTTGAGTCGTTTGTTTGTTTGCGAATCGGCCTTCGCTGGTCGCGCTGCATATTTCAGATACACACACAAAAAGAACCTGGCCTGTTCACACCAAGAACGATAACTATAAAGACAGTAACAATGACTATATTAGTGTCCACACCAGTGGGCGATATTAGGCTATTCTGATAATTATAAGCATGCAGTTTTGTCATCTGCCGATTTAAATGCTCAACCTCTTTAAAGCAGGATGAATTCTGATTGGCTGTCAATGTTTTTTATCATTCATCAGCTGGAAAAAAATAACTGAACACTCCAACCATATGGTTTCTCTGTGCCGTTATCGTTATAGTTATGGTGTGGAGTCTGGTAGCGTCGCAAGAGTCATGTGTGTGAAAATCGCAATACACTAGTCTTGCTGTATGTGTTTGATTCATAATAGAAAGGACTCATAAAAATAATTCGCCAGTGAATCTGATTGTACTTATCGCACTAGTAATCTAGGAAACACTCTTTTACAGTAATTTAGTGTTACGTCTGCATTGACGCAAAATGCACGTGCGCAAACTGTTAATGGAATCGAATGTCATAAAAAATCTTTCAGTTCCGGAAGGGTTACAGCTGCTTATTTCCAACACTAATGACAGCGTTTTTATTTTTGGGCGAGAGAGAAGGAGTGGGGGAAGAGGGAAAGAGATGTATTCTGAGGTGAGACTTGCATTTCAAATGGTAATGCTAACTTCACAAGAGAGAGTTCAAATGTTAATTTCCTCTCTTCCAGTTCTTCCAGTTTTTCTAGTCTTACAGGTGAAGTATTCCTTTAATAAACACGAATTAAATATAAAAAGAACATTGTTTTTAATGTAGCCTTCTCTTTGAAAGAAAGAAGCAAAAAAGAGAGAGAACAATAGCCAGAAAGAGTGAGACTCCTTTCTTACACAACAATTGTGGAGAACAAGGGCACATTAGACACACTCTCTTCTTGTATTCATCTAGGGATGCATGCAGGTTAAAGCAATTTCCTTGGCTGTGATATCACACCTCTGTGCTGCTCTCAGCTGTGAAGAGAATGTGAGAAAAAGACATCATGAACAAAGAAAGTGAGGAAAAACGAAAAGAGAGAAAATAAATCAAAAGAAATGACAGCGTGTATGGGTTTCAGATGCCTGAGTCACTTTTGATGGGTTAGTGTGAGTGAGCATCTTTACTTGAGCGTTATACAAATACACATCCACTTCTCATTTCACATGCACATCATTTGTCTCAATGCATGGATGCTCCCTAACTGCTCCCATGAATCATGTGAAAGTTTAATGACACCCACATAAACACACTCTGTCCTGGCCCTTGCTGGGGGATGGAGACCCAAAATGACATCATCACCCTGAGAGACAGGGGGCTTTGTTTGGTTACTGTCACTCAGACAAAGAGCCAGAGGGGGAGACCCCACCTCGGCCATGTGCATCTCTACTACAAAACAATGGATGAGAGAAGAGACACGTTAAATATGCAGAGACCGCCAACTTAAAGCATTAAAAATGCATTGGTGACAAAAGCTCTCAAAGAAGGCTCGCTAATTGTGCAGACTTCATGGGTTTTAAATGTATGTGATATTTAGGGCAATTCAACTTTTTCAAGGTTTTTCTGAGTTCTTTAGTTTGTCTGAATCTTTGAAATCCTAAAGTTTGGGTTCAGTTTAGGGTCATTTTCTCTAGTTTACAAAGATTCATCCACGGCTAAGTTCTTCCATGAATACTAATAGGAAAGGTTTGTGCAGAAAATAAAATGCTATTGTAATTTATTCACCCTCATGTAGTTCTAAAACCATGTTTGTTTTTTTCATAAACACAACATGACGATCTATCTATCTACACACACATACATATATACACACACACACACACACACACACACACACACATACATATACACATACACACAAGTACATATACACATACATACATATACAATTTCTCACCAAAGTGAGTACACCCCTCACATTTCAGCAAACATTTTAGTATATCTTCACAAAGGACAATACTATAGAAATGAAACTTGGATATATTTTAGAGTAGTCAATGTGCTGCTTGTATAGCAGTATATATTTACTGTCCTCTGAATAAAACTCAACATACAGCCATTATTGTCAAAATAGCTGGCAACAAAAGTGAGTACACCATAAGTGAACATGTCAAAACTGTGTCCAAAGTGTCAATATTTTGTGTGAGCACCATTGTTATCTAGCACTGCCTTAATCCTCCTAGGCATGGAGTTCACAAGAGCTGCACAGGTTGTTGCTGGGATCCTCTTCCACTCCTCCATAAAGACATCATGGAGCTGCTGGATGTTAGACACATGGCGCTTCTCCACCTTCCGCTTGAGGACGCCCCACAGGTGCTCAAAAGGGTTCAGGTCTGGAGACATACTTGGCCACTCCAACTCCATCACCTTCAGCTTCCTCAGCAAGGCAGTTGCCATCTTGGCGGCGTGTTTGGGGTCGTTATCATGCCGTTCGCCCCAGTCTCTGAAGGGAGGGCATCATGTTCTGCTTCAGAATGTCACAGTACATATTGGAATCCATGTTTCCAGCAGCAGCAGCACTCATGCAGCCCTAGATCATGATGCTACCACCACCATGCTTGACTGTAGGCAAGACACAATTTTCTTGGTACTCCTTACCAGGGGGTCACCACACATGCTGGACACCATCTAAGCTAAACAAGTTTATCTTAAGTCTCATCAGGCCACAGGACATGGTTCCAGTAATTCATGTTCTTGGACAGGTTGCTTTCAGCAAACTGTTTGCAGGCTTTCTTGTGAGTCAGCTTCAGAAGAGGCTTTCTTCTGGGACGACAGCCATGCAAACCGACTTGTTGCAGTGTGCGGTGTACGGTCTGAGCACTGACAACAAGCTGACCTTCCGTTTCTACAACATCTAAAGCAATGCTGGCAGGACTCATTTGTCTGTTTTTTTAAACCTGACGCACAGCACGAGAGCTCAACTTCTTTGATTGACCCTTGCAATGCCTGTTCCGAGTGGAACCCGTCTCGGAAAACCTCTGTATGACCTTGGCCTGTACTGTAACTCAGTTTCAGGGTGTTACCAATCTTCTTATAGCATTGGCCATCTTTGTGGAGAGCAGCAATTCTAATTCTCGAATCCTTAGAGAGTTCTTTGCCATGAGGTGCCATGTTGAACATCCAGTGGTCAGTATGAGAGAATTGTACTCCAAGCACAAATTTTAATTGCAATAATACAAGATACACAAATTTGTATGGTCCCGTCAAGCAGACAAAAACATGAACATGATGAATAGGACATGTGGCTTTGCATGGTTAAACGATATACAGCTATTATCAATTAGAGTGTACTCACTATTGTTGCCAGCTATTTAGACAATAATGGCTGTATGTTGAGTTATTTTCAGAGCATATTGACTACTCTAAAATATATCCAAGTTTCATTTCTATAGTATTGTCCCTTGAGAAGATATACTAAAATGTTAGCTGAAATGTGGGGAGTGTACTCACTTTTGTGAGAAACTGCACATATACATACATACACACTCATATACATACATACACACATATATAAATATACATACATATACGTACATACACACATACATGTACATACACACACACACACATATATATAACATATACTGTAAATATCTATAATACATACACACACATATATATACAGTATATACTTATTGTCTATAATATATACACACATGAACAAGCTTAATTTTGGTACCAATCAGTACATTCCAAAATATTTAACCTAAAAAAAAAAACTCTGATCTGTAGAAAAATAATAACATCTTTAAGCAAATATGGTCCTGCTTAATGTTTACCCCACGACAACTTGGAATGAGTTTGTGCAGGTCATCTGCGGCCTGAAGCCAAAATCAGGCCACGTTTCAGTGAACACAGATGCAGCGTACAAACAAATTCAGCCACGTGATCAGCATCATTCATGTGCTGTGGGAAAGCATTGCTGCGAGTGTGTTTGTACACTGCATCAGTCTGGCAGGAAAAATATCAAGGCTTATTGTTTAGCAAAAAAAAGAAAAAAAGGGTTATTTCAGAAATTATTAAGAAAAGGGGAACCCTTCAGAACTTGAGGCCCCATCACATCTGGCTAGTCTGTGCAAGTCACAGCTGACAGAATGAGAGAGATTCCATACATAATAGATGAGGAGAGATGAGGTCAGTCGATGAAAATGTATGCATGTGGGTCGCTGTCAATGAAAGAGTGGGAAACAGGAGGAGAGGGATGAAAAAATAACTTTAATAGTAATAATCTTGAATATTTTGATCTCTATATGGCTCGGGTCTATCTTTCAATGCAAGACAATATTTTCTGTGGGGTAAAAGTCATATAAGAGCATTTTTCCTGCTAATCCAACCTGGTTTAAGGTATCACTGAATTTATAGTTAAAGTTTAATACTGGTTTAAAACAAATCCTCATTCTATAATATAAGAATGCAACCCTCACTCTCAAACAGTGAAATCCGGAAATGAGCGTGAAGGGAGTACACAGTTTCTAGATTTGGACCAGTGACCAGAAGATGAGACTTGCTCAAGAGACGGTGTCAACAACAAGGGGAGAAGGTAATGGTGACAACACTGGCTGCGTTAGAAACAGGTAAGATGTATTTAGGAAAATGATAAATAAAAATAAAGCAGTGAAATTCAAAACATCATCATCACATAAGACAAAAGAAAATAATGACCAGGATGGCAGTAAAGACTTGTTCCAAACAAATTAAATGTTACCTTCTTATAACCCTTATTTATATAGATTTATATTTCTTATTTATAGTTTGTAACTATAATAAATTGTTTCTCTCTTTTTTTACCTATTTAGATTCAAGCTAATAAAGTTAATTGACCATTACTCTATTAATATGTGTATACAATTTATTTTTACCTATTTATTCAAATTGTTTCTAGTTGGCTTATTTAATGTAGAGAATCATTTTAAATTTGAATACAATTCTTCCAAATGATAACCCTTTGAAATGATCTTTTCACTTCTGTTCTCCAGACAAAAAGATATATACAAATAATTAAATGAAATAAAATACATTTTGAAAGTAGGAAATAACAGTAGGGAAAAATAAATTCACAATAAATCAAATTTACTGTTCACAAAAGCATTCTCAATATGAACTAGATGCGAAAGTTCCCTTTTCTGATCTGACGTGTACGCAGACTGGTGCATAGACATATACACACTAGATGTCGCCTTGTCTACAGCAGTTCATTGGAACGAATGTCTTTAAGGCGACATCGAGTGTATATATCTATGCACCAGTCTGCACACACGTCAGATCAGATCACTTGGACATGGCTGTGTATAAGAGGTAAAAACTATATAAATACTGTTCGTTTTCTCACACAAACCGCTCGTTTCGTGTCTTAGGCCATCAATGTGTACTTACGATGGGGAATTGTTTAATTTGGACGACGGGGAATTGTTTTAATTTGGACTCTGTGCATGCTCTTTGAGACAGTGACCATCGACCTGCATTATATGACTGACAGACAAGAACGGTTTGACCTAAAAATATCAAAATTGAAACTACTGCGTAAAAAAAGACACCTACATCTTGGATGCCCTTGAAGTAAGCAAAAACATACCAAAAATTAATTTCAAAGTGAACTATCCCTTTAAGTTACACACCGTTTTTTCAAGTTCAAATCCTCCAAGGTCTCCTGACTGCTTTGTCGGACAAAAATGGCGGATTATGATTGGTCAGGTCGCCTTTCAATCAAACTCTGAGCAACACAGTTCAGTCAGAAAGGGAGGGAAAACATATAAACAATCCTACCACTGGCACTCTGTTCATTCCTTGATCAACAAAGCTCGGTCCTTATGGGCATGGCTCGCAATAGTTTTTCCAACATGAAGCAGGGACAGTACACGTTCAAAATCTTCTTCAGAAATCGTCCAGTCCAGTAAACGTGCAGCATCCGACTCAGGAAATGATGAAAAATAGAAAAGAAGGGAACAAAAACGGGAAACGGGAAAATAAGAAAAGACCCAACCTTGCAAAAGACAAAGCCAAAAATACAATTAGACATTCCTTTAAAAAATTTAACTTACATCCTTACAGCAGCTAATCTGCATAAACAACATTCAACATCTTTGACTTCATTTTCATCTAACTTTAGCACATTTAATTTACATAGATCTTACCGGTAGGCCTCACCTGCCCGTATGCGTCATTATCAGCCATTAGCTCATAGCTCGAATACATGACCAAAACCATTAAAATAACACTTGTTAACTGCTCAAAGTAACTTTTAACTCTGAAACATTAGTTATTTAACACATTCACGCATAATTCTCCCCATTTTAAAACAGAAGATTATTCTTTCTGCTGCTTTTACAACTGCATATAATACAACAGCATTTGGGTCATTCCTGGGATTCGGTAATATTTCAACTTGGACTTTTAAAATTTTTGAACTACATATGATTACATTTCTAAATACCCCACATTATTAGGCACATATCAAACCTTCAAAAAATCATATTTTCCCATCTCAGGCATTAAAGACTTTTTATTATTTTCATTTTTTTTCAGATTTGTACACCTTTTATTCTCAACCCCGTAACGGACAAAATTGAATTAGTTTAAACAGGATTTTACACAAAACTTGTTATAAAACAAACATCTACCTACTGCTCATGTGTCCCTCATACCAATTCAATGACTTCAAATGTAACATTTATGATATTTTTCACATTTGTATGTGATGGAAGTTACAAATATCCAAATTGTCTGTCCGTGGTCTCTTTATTTTAGTAAGAACATTTTTAATTTAGATGTTTCACTAAAACCACAATTTTACTGTGTTAGCCCTTAACATGTCGGGTGGTAATCAGCAAGAAATGCTTTAATTTTTAATTGTCTTCCTTATTTTATTTTCCAAAAATATTAATGTGACAGGGTTGAGAATACTGTGATGGGGTTGAATACTGTGACAGGGTTGAAAGGACACATTGGCCTACTTTTAATTTGTATTTGTTTAATACGAAAATCCCTCTTTGAGACTCAAACAAAACACTATTTTATTTTAGGCAACCATGTAATAAAGACATAGTCATATTTAGTTTTTTTAGTTTTTACTTTATTATCTGAACTGCAGTGAGAATTTAAACAAAGAAAACTACTGCAGACAGTACGGTCGTTAGTAACTTTAGTAAACAAAAATAGATTACCAAACAGAACCTTTTATCAAATGGGCACAATAGGTAAATTCACTAGTGTCTAAAACATTCCTCAGTGCTGGAACATAAAACAAAACTGCAGCAGATAAAAGTTCATAATAACATAAGTAACAATCAGTGGGTCATTTACAAAAGAAAATGCCATGTTAACACAAAAAACTCAACATAAGCAGAACTCTTGCACGCACTCAACAATTCCAACATTTTAAAATAGTTACTTTATGAACATTTGCATAAAATACCTGAACAAATGTAAAGAAAAAAAGGGTCTAATCCATATTTATTCATAGAGGCACCACAGTGTGTGTGTGTGTGTGTGTGTGTGTGTGTGTGTGTGTGTGTGTGTGTGTGTGTGTGTGTGTGTGTGTGTGTGTGTGTCTGTGTCTGTGTCTGTGTCTGTGTCTGTGTCTGTGTGTCTCTGTGTCTGTCTGTGTGTCTGTGTATGTGTGTCTGTCTCTGTGTATGTGTCTCTGTGTCTGTCTCTGTGTATGTGTCTCTGTGTCTGTGTCTGTGTGTCTGTGTCTCTGTGTCTGTGTGTCTCTGTGTCTGTGTGTCTCTCTGTGTCTGTGTGTCTGTGTGTCTGTGTGTCTCTTTGTTTCTGTGTCTCTTTGTTTCTGTGTCTGTGTGTCTGTGTGTCTGTGTCTCTGTGTCTCTGTGTGTCTGTGTATGTGTCTCTGTGTCTGTGTGTCTCTGTGTCTGTGTGTCTCTGTGTCTGTGTGTCTCTGTGTCTGTGTGTCTGTGTGTCTGTGTGTCTCTTTGTTTCTGTGTCTCTTTGTTTCTGTGTCTCTGTGTCTCTGTGTCTGTGTGTCTGTGTCTCTGTGTCTGTGTGTCTGTGTGTCTGTGTGTCTGTGTCTCTGTGTCTGTGTCTCTGTGTCTGTGTCTCTGTGTCTGTGTGTCTCTGTGTCTGTGTGTCTCTGTGTGTCTCTGTGTCTGTGTGTCTCTGTGTCTGTGTGTCTGTGTGTCTCTTTGTTTCTGTGTCTCTTTGTTTCTGTGTCTCTGTGTCTCTGTGTCTCTGTGTCTGTCTCTGTGTCTCTGTGTCTGTGTGTCTGTGTGTCTGTGTCTCTGTGTGTCTGTGTCTCTGTGTCTGTGTGTCTGTGTGTCTGTGTCTCTGTGTGTCTGTGTCTCTGTGTCTCTGTGTCTGTGTGTCTGTGTCTGTGGGTCTGTGTCTCTGTGTCTGTGGGTCTGTGTCTCTGTGTCTGTGTCTCTGTGTCTGTGTGTCTCTGTGTGTCTGTGTCTGTGTGTATGTGTGTCTGTGTCTCTGTGTCTGTGTCTCTGTGTTTCTGTGTGTGTCTGTGTCTGTGTCTCTGTGTCTGTGTTTCTGTGTGTGTCTGTGTGTCTGTGTCTGTGTGTCTGTGTCTGTGTGTCTGTGTCTGTGTGTATGTGTGTCTGTGTCTCTGTGTCTCTGTGTCTGTGTTTCTGTGTGTGTCTGTGTCTCTGTGTCTGTGTTTCTGTGTGTTTCTGTGTGTGTCTGTGTGTCTGTGTCTGTGTGTCTTTGTCTCTGTGTCTGTGTCTCTGTGTCTGTGTCCTTGTGTCTGTGTTTCTGTGTGTGTCTGTGTGTCGGTGTCTGTGTCTCTGTGTTTCTGTGTGTGTCTGTGTCTGTGTCTGTGTGTGTCTGTGTCTCTGTGTGTGTCTGTGTCTCTGTGTCTGTGTGTGTCTGTGTCTCTGTGTTTGTCTCTGTGTCTCTGTGTCTGTGTCTGTGTGTCTGTGTGTCTGTGTGTGGCTGAGGCACTTTATTCAGGCTTTTATCTTGAGAGTCTGGCCCAAACCTCCTTCAGAACCTCTACATGGCGAGATGTCACATGTTGTGGAGCTGGAATCATCTCAATGACTGTTGAAGTTTAAGTGGACACATTACATCAAATATTTTATCTATAACAAAAATATGAGTTATGATTTTGGTAATAATATATTTACTAAAAAAAAAAAAAAAAAAAAAAAAGTTTAAATTGAAATCATTGATTAAATTAAGTGAATAACTCAACCCTGTCACAAAGTTTACAACCCCGAAACAATGACATATGTGACGGGGTTGAGTGTGATGGGGTTGAGTTTTTTTGCTCAAAATGGCCACTGCTCTTAATGTGGTGTAGAAGAGTGGGCCACATGGCAGCCAATGAAATAAGTATATTTTAGATTTTTATGGATTAAAATAAAATTTTGAAAAGTCATAATTTTCCATCTTAATTGTATGTGATGGAGTTGAGTTGTTAAGCTTGACAGTACCCTCCCTGACTATAATACACCTCAAAAAATTAATAAAAAGTGTGATATCACTCATCTTCTTCTGCACCATGCTGTTGAAGAGAGCTGAATGATGCAACTTCCTGTGAATGATGTCACATATGGGTGGAGTCTATATTATTATGGGCGGAGAATGGTTGGCGTGACGGGGTTGAGTTCAGACTGAGGGACGTAACTTTATAAGTTGTTTTTTATCAAATATCTTGAATTTTTTTTAAATGTTTCTTTTCAAAAGCAAAGAACACAAATAAATACTTGCATTATTGCCGAAAATTATAGACACTGTGCACATTTTATTAATTATTTTCCAAGTACAAATTCAGCGAAGAACCTCAGGGACATGACAAAATGCTTGCTTTAAGACAGAAATAAGATTTTTTTTAATGATAAAAATTATTTAAATGCAATAATTATTTGTATTCATTATAAAGGACATAACAAAGTATTGTGAAAAGCTTTTAACATTTCATTTTGGTGAACCACCACTTTTTAAAATCTAGGGGACTGAAATATTACCGAATCCCAGGAATGACCCATTTAATATCTGAACATCATTTACCAAACATTTACAGTACACCCCTCCCCCCTCAAAAACCTCAGTAATACAGAATTTATTTAGTTCACTTACCAAGATAATTCTATTTTCAATTATGAAGTTTTCAGAAAGGCAAAACTCCAACTTTAGGCCTGCATTTTCCCCGTAGCATTCGCGCTAACATTCACCCGTAATCATTGACTGATGACATTCAATCCACACTTTTATTTTAAAATCTCTCTGTTATCTCTCTGATACAACTGTTAGTTTGTTCGTTCTAATTATATTTCTTCTCTTCTTTTCAGGATCGCGCCAGCTGCTTCTCTCTCTCGCAAGTAGTGTTGCATCGTCTGTGTCCTGTCCAATTGGACCAGTCTTCATCTTATTAAATTAAATAACTTTTCTAAATGAGTTTTATGGTTTTAATTTATGCATTTTCTTATTTTGTCTTCACAGATATTTCATAAAATAAAATAACTGTTTTACATATTCAAGAGTGTTAGTCTTTTTTCTTTTTCTTACATCAGCAGGATTTTTAGTGCTATATTCATACATTAAGAAATCTGGTTGGCCTAACTCAAAACCCTTGACTTCCTGTTTTACCCTTTCAGCAGTGACACAGGACTGTAAACACTTCTATAAGTAGGTCAATGAGACTTTCACTGTTCCTTTCACTTACTGTGCATAATAATCCCATTATGATTATTCACAAACGCAAGGCAGAAGAGGGTATTTTCTGCTGGGGTGTTACAGTCAAGATGATGCAGCAGCCATATTGCTTCAACTAGTCGGCTCATCACAATTTGATCGCTTTTAATATAATTGTTGCCCCAAACTGAGTCCCGCCTGAGGAAGTGTGATTTGGTTAAGCGAGGCAGTTGATGGTTTCAGAAAGCAGAGTGTGAATACAGAAGCTCCATGTGAGGTTAACACTCTGGTAAAGGCCATGAGTTATTCAGAAATTTGACTATTTATAGACTTCTAGTGAAGCTGAACCTTTTCAAGCTGATAACTTTCATGTAGAGCACAAGTCAAAGGTTCAAACCTACTCAGTTTTTCTGACATAGCCTACACCTTGCAGAATCTGCAAAATGTTAATTATGTTACCAAAATAAGAGGGATCATACAAAATGCATGTTATTAGCGGCCAAGCACTGAAAGTGCGTAGGCACCTCTTGAAATCGCTGGCGTTCTTCTTCTTCTTCCGGAAGTGTATGGCAGCCCATAGAACTGTTTGCGGGAAAGTTATGAAATTTGGCACACTTATAGAGGATAGACTGAACTGTCACCATACCAAATTTGAAGTCTTCAACTCAATCCCTTTAGCGCCACCAACTGTCCAAAGTTTCACACGTTTATGCTAATAACTTTTGAACTGTAAGGGCTAGAAACCAAAAATCTTGTTTCGTCTGATTTCTTAGCTCAAGCCGATTCAATTGCGCCATATGACGTCATTTGGCGTCTCGAAAAATTTTCCGCCATTTTTTCTTTTTTCAAACTCGTCCTAGACGGTTGCTCCGATTTTCGCGAAAATTGAACCAGACCATTTTCAGACCATGCCGACATAAAAATTATGGAATTCAAGTTGATTCGTCAAAACATTCTCGAAAACCGCACAAACTAATTTTACGTAGCGCTTGCAAAAACAGACTTAAGGCTGTATCTCCGCAACGCTTTATCGTATTCAGACCAAACTTGGTACATCATCACAAGCATGACCTGAGGCGACATGCTGTGTTTCGGCGCAGCGCCACCTACTGGTCCGGAGATACGAAAAAGGCTATTTTTGCTTATTACTTCTGAACAATTTATCCAAAAATGTATCTAAAAGTGGTCTCGTTAGATTCAGGACGTCATGCCAAGTCGACTGATATCCAATTTTCCCATATCGGCCATTTTGGATTTTGTACTAAAATGCTGTATTTTATGAACGCATGAACGTATCGTTATGAATCTCGGTGTGGGTCATCAATACGATGCCCTGAAGGAGCCTGAAAAGTTTTGAACCAGCTGGTGCTAGTGGTCAAAATAAAATTTTCAAATGCTTATAACTCTGGGTGTGGTTGACTTTTTTTTCACTGGAGTCCTCTCCTTATATTCCTGAATCCTTGCCGAGTCCAACGATACCAAACATGCTAGGTGTCGCCTTACGGTTTGGATAGCATTGTGATTTAGCGCTTAAAAAACATTTGCCAATATCTTTGAAACCACCGTAGGAAGTTTGAAAACATAGGTCATTGGCTTATAATGCCCAAATGTCCAAATGTTAATAGTAAGTGGCATGAAAATGCAAACATAGACATTTATATGTATAAACATAAAAAATGACCCACACCTGACTTTAACTCCAAAATAAAATTAGATATTTTCACCAAATTTGACACATGTATGGGCTCACACTGAGGACACATAAAAAACAATAATAGTGGGATTGTGCCTCTTGTTGGCGCTATAATAGAACAAAACATGAAATTGCCATTGACTTCAATATAGTATTGTGATATAAAATGCTAATCTTTATAAACGCATTAGCGTATCCTTATGAAACTCGGTATGAGTCACCGGCACCATGCCTTGAAGGTACTCAAAGTTTTGGGGCAGATCAAACTTTTGGTCAAAAGTTATAATGAAATTTCCAAAAATGCTAATCAATTTTGAATACATTTGCCTATTGCAATGAAACTGGTCTTTATACATCTATTGGGTCACGCTGAGAACATGGATACCAATTTTGCCATATTTGGCTGAACTTCCTGTCTGCAATCTTGATTTTCATTCAATACCTACTTTTTTTAACTCCTCCTAGATTGTCCAGTTTTCACCAAAATCTAATCGTGTCATCTCCAGACCGTGTCGACTAAAAGTTATGGATTTCGTGTCGATAGACAAAACCGTTTTCGTATACAGTAAAGTTGAGGCATGATGCCAAAATGACTACTCAGGCTTTATTTCTGCCATGCCTTGAACATTGACAGCAAACTTTGTATGTATCATGTATCACACCACATCAATTTCGCAACTGCACTACCTTTAGGTCGAAAGTGATAATCCATTAAATCATATTTTGCATAAAAGATGTAATTAGTTATATGTAGTCCACAAGACAAAAAAACAAAAACAAAAAAAAACTGATTTTATAAAAAAAATTACCCTGTTCAAAAGTTTACATAGCCTACCCTTGATTCTTAATACTGTGTGTCGTTACCTGGATGATCCATGACTGTTTTTGTTTTATGATGGTTGTTCTGAGTCCCTTGTTGGGCCTGAGCAGTTAAACTGCCAAATGTTCTTCAGAAAAATCCTTCAGGTCCTGCAAATTCATCAGTTTTCCAGCAGTGACTATATGATTTTGAGATCCATCTTTTCATACTGAGGACAATTGAGGGACTCAAACACAACTATTGAAAAAAAGTTCAAACATTAACTGATGCTCCAGAAGGAAATGATGCAATTAAGAGCCAGGGGGAGGAAAACTTTTTGAATTTGAAGATCGAGGTACATTTTTACTAAATTTGTCTTCTGGGAAACAAGTATCTTCTGTTGCTTCCAAAGGGCAGTACTAAAAATATATATATATAAAATCAAAATTTGGACATCATCCTGTTGTATATGTAAACTTTTGAGCATGACTGTATATTTTTACTAACTCACATTTACAAAGATCAATAAATGCTTTAAAAATGTATGCTCATTGTTACTTAATTCATTTGTAACATTTTACAATAAGGTCTCATTTGTTAACATGAGTTAATACACTAAATAAAATGTAAATTTAATGCAAAGAAGAATATCAAACATACACCAAGAACCCGGCTTTAGATGAATAGATCGTTAGGCTCATTGACATAGCCACAGTGTTATTTTAGTATTGATTTATACACTCATATAGTATTAATATTTTGAATTAGCGTTTATTTTATATAATTTTTATATTTATATAAAACTTAAGTTTTCATAAATTTTTGCTTTTGTCATTTTTTTTTCATTTCTTTAAAATATTTCTAGCTTATTTCAGTGATTTCAGTTAGTTGCTTTTTTTGATTTTATATTTATATCATTTTAGCTTTACGTCGAATGACATTTTTTAATAGTTTTAGTTTACAATTTCAACTTTCAATTTCATTGACAGGCGGTTCATTTTGACTACGCTACCTTACAACTCATATTTGAGTAACCTCCTACATTTGTTAAAACATTCTACAAAATTAATAAATTGAAGTTATATAAGCGAATATGGTAAATATATATATATATATAAACGATTTAAGAGGGAAAAACAAACGTTCAGGCAGCTACTGCAGTATTGTAGGTCTTAAGACTGCTGTGAGAGTGCGGTTTGTGTGTGGAGAAGTGTGACACGGCAGCACTGAAGAATAAAGCCATTAGTTCCCTCAAGTGGACATTCTGAAGCACTGACTAAACTACTAAACTAAACTTTTTCTGTGGGGAAAAAAACTCGGTTTGGTTTCACATTCTCCTGCTGAAATGGTCTATGATTAAGTCTTTCTCGTATATTTAAAAAAAGGCTATGCATGTTTACTGGTAAAAACAAACAGTCTAGGCCGCCTGATTTCGCACAGGCGTTGTTATAGCCTGTGGAAAAGATCGTTTTATTTTGCATTTCTCTAAATAACAGTTGCAAACGCGACAATGGCAAGTTAAATACAATAAATCCAAAGGAAAATGTCAAATGAACTCAACGAATATTAAAGTTACGGTCCGACTATGGCGCTCGTACTGGGTGAAGTGTAGTTTTGTGGCGCGCTGTTCTAGAAGAGTTTAAGCGGCAGCATCTCTCTCACACACTCACACACACACACCTTGGCAGGGTTGGATGCGGCAGAAGGCGACGCTTCGCTTTTGGCAAAGTCAGAGTTTAGCACACAACCACAGGCGGCAACTCAGACAAACACAGGGTGCGTGCACCATTCTCTGTCTTTACAAACTAGAATGCTTTATACCACTAATAATATTGCTCATATTTGATTTCGGTTACTCTTCATTTTAGGGTGTCATTGTTACACTGTAATTATATATAATTTCAATTAACTACATGTACTTAGTATAGGTTTAGTAAGGATTAGGGTTTGGTTGAGGGTTAGTTGCATGTAATTATGCATAATTTACTGTTATTACTATGGTGAGTACATGTAACAAGGACACTAAAATAATGTGTTGCCTTGATTTTTAAAAGTTTTTGAAAATTTAATGTAAAATGGAGACATTTATCAGATGGGAGAATGTAACAGAAGCTGCATAAAGGAACAATTAAGCAAAACTATGTAGCCTACAATAATTATGGACAAAACAAATAAACATGATAAAATTGTAAAATTATTGTGCAAATAAATAAAAACGAACATGTAATATTTAAAAGTTATTTGTTTCTAATCATTTTACAAATGCTACAAGTGAATTTAAGTATTATACAATTTTTAGACACTGCTTAAATTAAACCCTAAAAAACCCAATATGGTATTCAATATATTGTGCATCCCAAATTACAAAAAATAAATAAATCACGATTAACAAACCAAATAGCCAGGACAAGTTGAATGTTATATTCAGTTCTTGTTTAATTTCATCTCCTGACATTGCTCCACAAAACAAATTTGAAAAAATGAAACACTTAATATTATTCAAACATCTATGAAACATACAAGCCCTCACAGTGTTGTCAGGTCTAATCAAACAAAAACAGATATGTCAAACCAATGAACTCTTTAAGGCATAGAAAGTAATACAACATCTTCTAATAGTCTTTACAAAGCCAGGTCTAAACAACGCTGGGAACGACGAGATCTCAGTTATACTGTTAGGTTTAATTTGGGAAACAATCATAAAGGGAACGATTGAAAAAGATGCATCCATAGCACTCCCACAGTGGGGCAAAGAATAACAGCTCACAGCCAAAGTTGCCATCTAGAATTGCTTTCACAAAGAAATATATCTATAAAACCATGCATGCCTGTACAGTGTGCCTCAAAGGAAACAATTGCAAACATAACTATTTATAAAAAACAAAAAAACAAATGAATAACTGCAAAATCATTTAATTTTTTTTAATTCAAAGTCAAAGAGGCTTGGCTAGGTTTCCCTGCTTGCTTTGTTCATATTGACAGCATTTCGTAAATGACTAGTTCTTAGTATTATTCGTTAAACCACTGGCTTTAATATACTTTAATATGTACACTTACAATAGAAAGCTAATCAAGCGAGTTTCACTGTCAAGTAGGTCAGTATCTGGCAAGGTCAACGGTTCGCTTCGATAGAATTACAGTAATGAATTCAACAGTACAATGTTAAAGATCCAAGGGACAGCCAGACAGACGGGGAAAGAGGAGGTTTGAGGGGTTCAGGCCCAGTTTGAAGTGGGACTAGCACCATCACGGCAAGTTAAGCAGTCAGAATGATAACAGCGGTCTTAAACTGACAAACATGCGAAAAGGGATTTGTGCATTTGAAGGTGTACGACAGATGTCCGCTGGCTGATTTCAGACTCTCTTAACCACTGGTTCAGAATTAAAAATGCGGGTCCATCTTTTCACATACTCAAGTTTGTAGTGCTTTTCTCCTTTTTTAATTAAAACATTCGCACAACAGAGCAAAAGGCAATTTAAAAGTAAGAGAACCAACTAAACCACTTGATTCAAAAGTCCAGCCGCCTAGTACAATTTCAATTAGCCTGTCAGCAGAGACATCAGGGATACAGGAGCTAATGAAAAATAAAATGTCTCTCCGTTTAAGACTGCATATGTCATTCCTAGCTGAACAACGGTAAAACACTTTGTTGGTTATGAATGGAATTGCAACAGGAAGGAACCACCTGCAAACAGAACCTTGGATGAAGACAGTGAAACTAAGCAAGGCGGAAAAATAATAATAAAACAACTAAAGGTAAAACCTAAATGATGAATTCAATTTATACAAAAGCGGTGCTGGTCCTGACACGATGCCTCCTCGCCCCCTGGCAGCTAGGAGTGGATTTCCTCAGCGGGATTTCTGCTCTGGTCCTGATGGATGGAACATCAGCTGTTAATATAATACTCTACAGAAATGCAATGTAAACTGGCAACGCTAAGTAATTAATTAATAAATACACATGCATATATAAAATTGTTAGTAGTAGTAGTAGTAGTTTATCTTGGTGCAAGCAAACACAATTGTATTTTGTGACTGATATGTACAGTATGAAAAACATTCATTTTAGGCAGAGTAAATAATCATTAATTAAATATTCAATACTGAACAAACTATAATACATACAGCAGGCAACCAATATGGTAGCAATGTGCATCATTAGAAATCACCTGATTGAGCTCTCCTTGCTGAATGTAATATGCTGTTACCTCAGGAGGGGGAGGTCTGACTGTAACGGGATGAGAGGAACGTCGCGGCGGCGAGCGTTTGGGTTGAGCTTGCTGCTGCATCGTGTCGTAGTACGTCACACCACCGTAGACCTGTGACTGTGCCTGAAGAGAGAGACGCACAGAAGGAAGTCAAGCATGCAGAGATGCACAACAATCTAGATATTTACTAGGAGTATCACAGGCAGTGACTGATTACATGTAATCAGATTACAAAAGAAAATACTTGTAATTAGTCTACGTTTTAAAATGATCATAAGACTAGTTACTTTTTATTGATTTAATATTCCCAAATTTAAGTAAGTTATTCAGAATTGATTTCATCCCCCAAATTTTTGTTTTAATTGTTCCTCTCTCTCTAAAAAAAAGAAGAAAAAGTCTATATTTATGTTTGAAATGGCACACACAGACCGCCTCTAGTCAGACGGCTATAATCACACAATTGAGAAGCCACAGCATAAATAAAATATTTCATACTTTTAGTAAAGCATTTTATTTTGATTGTCTTTATTTTAATTTATCAGTTGAGATTTCATTTATTTTAAGATTTATCAATTTACAAAACCCCTGCAGTTCCTCCACAAATCCCAGTTTGGGAAACCCTGACATAATTTTGTTTAATACACCTCATGTTGTTAATAAAGAATGGAATAAATGTTCTGCCTCGTTGTATTTTTATACATTACAGTTTTTCTGAAATGCTAAAACACATTTCTCAAACCCTTAAACACAAAACCAAATCTTCAAACTACATCTGATTCTTCTGGAAAAATAAAACAATTGCCTCAAAATCAAATGATGCTTTCAGATCTTACACACAGCCAGTCAATATGTAAACACTACAGATCACTCCCTAGACACTACATACAATTTTAGAACAGCATCCAAAGCATGCAGTTACAGGAAAAAAGTATATTGTAACAGTAAACAAATTTTGCAATTTCGTAAAACAGTATAGTAAATCACAACTTACAGTAGTAAGGTTAATAAATTGTATACGTGTGCACTGCAAGTATAGTATTGTACTGAATATTACTGAATGTCTATATTCAGCACTTGCATACTGTAAAAATACAGTTGTAAAACTGCAAAAGTCAAAGTTTCAAATGAAAAAGCATGTTACAGTACACTCAAAAAGAATTGTGCAACTACAAAATCTAAATCAGCGAGAGATTCATTCTTCCTCAGCATCACGTCTTCATGCTGGGTCCGGCCTGAGGACTTTGTCCGTATCACAGGCAATGTTGTCTCTTGCCAGGTAAAGGGAAAAACCCTCTGCTGTGCTGGATTAACACCGTCCCGCTCTCTCGTCCTCATCCTCTTCCTCCTCTCAGATTTTTATTTTTTTATCAACATTCAGTACACTTTGTACAGTTGTTTTGATGACATTAGAAATAAGTGTGAACTATTTTGAGTCAATTGTGTGTAAACGATGACAACTGTTGTAGTAGTTTAACTTTTGCCTGTCTGTTTATCTTTTTGCAACAAGTGCATATCAGTGTGATGTGTGTTTTAGTGAGTGAGAATTTAGAGTTTTGTAAAAAGAGTGAATGTGATTTGCAAATGGTGTCTAACTGCCTAAGATTTTACAGAAAGAGTGATTTATTCGACAAATTGGTTTAGGCTATTGAGAATTTGGTTCAGAGAATGGTGTTTAGCATTTTAGCAATACATAAAAACTAGTGTTGTCACGGTACCAAAATTTCAGTATTCGGTACCGATACCAGTGAAAATCCACGGTTCTCGGTACCAAATTCGGCACCAAAGCTTAATTTAGATTAAATTTACATAATTATATTAAAGTGTATATCACAGTTACAAAGATGGAAACTGTAGTATTAAAAACACTTTACAATAAGATTCCATTTGTTAGATAACATAAGATAAAATGACCTAACAAAAAAACAATAGCCTAGTTATATACTGTCGCAATTATTCTCCTTTAGGGGTTAATTTAAAAATACATTTTTAAAATCAAAAGTTAACATTATTTCTGTTAACATTATTTAATGCACAATGAATGAAGTGAACAAACATGACCAATCAAGTGTTTGTATTAAATAACATTCACAAACATTAATTAATGTTGTAAAAATATATTGTTCACTCAATGTGTTATGTTAGATAACGCATTAAGTTATGTTAATGAATGGTATCTTATTGTAGCATTACCAAACTATACAGGAGATAAAATATGTTTTATTTGACTTGACTATACTTTTATTTAATCCATATCTGTATTTATATTTAACTTTAAAAGGGCTTTTTAAACCTGCTAAGAGTTATCCAGCCAAGAATAAGACTAGAACTGCTTTTCTGACGGACTGATATTAATGACGGCTTTTTATTTCTCATCTCCATAAATATATCTAGTAGTAAAGCTAATGCAAGGGCTAGAAATCAATTAATAGGCCTATGTCACACTTCCTCGTCGTCATGGAGAGCGCAGTTCCCACAAGCGTTTGTACTCCCGTGGCGTCTGTCGTTGCTATGCATCCATGAACGCACATGGAAAAGCGAGCGCGCCGCTTCTATTATGAGCGCGCTTGCCGCGCGCCATTTGAAATAACGTATCTGCACGCGCAAAAACATCAGCACCACATCAGCAGCAGCACCGCCGATCGCCATCAGCGCTTTTATGAAGAGGACGCAACTGCACGCGCTTCGGGCATGCACGCGCATCAAGTACCGGGTTTGAGAAAACCTGGTACCGTGACGTTTAAAAAAAAATAGTACCGACTTGGTACCGAAGTACCGGGTCTTTTGACAACACTAATAAAAACTGTATTATGGTACAAGATTATCCTATTCAAATTTATGTGATAAATTAGGTTAAAAGTAATCTAAAATCAATCCAAAAGTAGTCAGATTATATTACCTAAAAATGTGTAAGAGATTACTACAATTTGTCATGTAATTTTTATTCAGTAATGGACAACAATTTGTAAGTAATTCACCCAGCACTGATCACAGGAAGCAAATAACACTTTTATAGTCAAACAGGCTCACCTGGGGGTTGGGGTACATTGGAGGTAGCGTAGCTCCGGCTGGATACGGGTAGTTGGTGTTCCCAAAGGTCATGACACCTGGTGGAGGGTAGAAGGGTGGGGGTAGCAGCTGCTGAGGAGGCGGTTGCCCGGGTGACATAGAAACGGGTGGGGCAGCGTAAAGAGCCGGGTTGGGAATGGGCCCTCCCGACTGGTGCGGGTGCAAGCCTGAAATGGAAAATATTTGAAATGGTAATGTTGAAATTATCATATAATATTTTCACAAAATATCATATAAATACTGTATATGAGGAATCATACATAAATGACAGAGACAGACAAATTTTAATTTATGGACTTGGTTCTATCTTGGTTGTTTGGATGAAGGCAGATCTGAATGCGAGCTTGCTGTCGATTGTAAGAAAGGGGCAGGGTTTAAGCAGACAAAATTATTTGAGAGGTCCTGTATACATCACCAGAGAGAAGTCAGTAAATTTAAAATCAAGTTGACATTTTGAATAAAAATGTCATGAATATGCTAATTAGCCCCACCTCCCCTCACTCATACAGGTTCAGAAATTGACTCGCCCGGGCAACTTACTGAGGTAAACGCTGCACAATGGTATCGCTCTTTACAACTGAGACATAACGGTAATTAATTTGATTAGCCTTTTGCATGACTTTTCAAACAGCTAATAATGAGTTGCTAATGTTACACAAACCATGTTCCCGAAGTTCGCCATCTCAGAGTCAGACAGCTGCCTTCTAACAATCATTATCCTTAAAAATGCTTTCAACAACTCAGAACGTTAGTGGAGAAAGACAGTTCATTATAACATATTATACATAATTCACCTGCTATATTGCTAAATGTATCTGATTTTTCATATCAACTGAAAAATATACCGGGATATCCTAGCTTCTCTTGAGACTCCCCTGCTTTAGAGAATAGTTAATGGTATGCTAAAGCGCGCCCGTATGTTGATGTGATTGGTTAAAAGGTAGTCTGTGACGTCAGAAACACCAGAGATTTCAAACCGTGTTTTTGAGACCGTCTTTGGTTCACTGCAGTTTTAAAGAGAATATACTCTGCAATGGTGTTGACTAAAAGCATATTAAAAACCCCACATAGACATAAACAACATTAAAAACTTGATTTTCACCACAGGGGGACTTTAAAAAGGGCTGTGCAATATAGCAACAAAAAAAAAAGTGATCACCAAATAATGTTTCATATTGTTCAGTTTCGATAATTATTGACTTTTTATATAACTTAAGGCAAGGCAAACAACAAATTATATTAGTTTTAACAGTCAAAAAGTAAAAAATATATCTTTGTCTTATTTTAAGTTCGAGAATTTCTTTAACACTTTAACATAAATGTTACAAAATGTGTGCAATGTAAAAGTGCAAACGTAGAACAATCAAGGCAAACTTTGAGGTAGATCAACATTTGTAATAAGTAGGGGTGTAAATAATGGTTCACAATTCGGTACGTTTTTGATACAACAAAAAGAAAGAAATGCCAGAGAAATTCTTGATTCAAAAAAATTATTAAAAGAAAAAGTATTTGTAAATAAGTGTGCGTTTTCCAACATCTTGAAACTTTTAGTTTTATAAATGGGGGTAATCTTTGAAGGATGAACAAAATGTTTGGGTAACCACATTAAAAATAACATTTAAATATGATCATATTTGAGTTTTGAAGTGCTAGAAAAAGATGTGACGTACTTGAAAGCATTTTACCGTTCCTGCCAAACTTCCAAGGTGTTACTACATTGAATTCATGGTGATTGTTGCTGATCTGTGGACTTAAAGCCTATTACTGGTTCATTCAAGGAACAATGTTTCTCCTGGTTTCCACGTCAGCGCTGTTTTATCCGTTAATAACAGAGACATTTTAATGCTTCTCACTAGATCTTGCAGCGATGTTATTACTTCTGTGGCGAATTCAAATGCTTTCTTTACTGGATCTCTTAGCGCTGTGTAGTCACCGTGTCGCTTGATTGGTCCAAACTGAGCCAAGCACAAAATATTGAGTAGCGCAGTTTTCGTTCCGCTTTCATTATGTTTGCCATTTGATGTTGGGCAACACTGTGGTGGTCGCGCAATCTTTAACTTTTCAGTCCACTTACGAATCACGGTCGAATGGAACGCACCTTCAGTCAACATGATGTGGAGAGCGCAGTTCATGGTTGCATAGCAACGACAGAAGCCTCGGGAGCGCAAGCGCTTTGGAAAGGAGAGAGCGGCACAGCGCGTTTTCAATGCGTTTTTAGATGCGATATGTGAACTAAGGTCTACGGGCGATGCGCACGCATTTTAATAAAAAATTAACACTATCGAATTTTTTTTATATTGTTACCAAGCCCAGCCCTAACTTTAAGTCAGAATTATCAAGAAGTAACATGGATGGACGAATTGTTCCCAATAAGATCAGTAACACACATTTAGCAAAGAGTCAACTTTAAGCAGAAGTTCACATCTCTCACCTGGGTGTCCAGGGTGGGTGGGGTGTGGCAGGTGCATTTCAGGTTGAACAAGCATGCCTTGAGGGGGCAGGGCTGCTGGACTGTCCCCATGCGTGTAGATTGGTCCCTGGAAAGGCACTGCACGAAGACATGATAGTTATCTTGCATGTATTATCAGCATAAAAATAAATCAATTAATATTACTACATTCAGTAGGTGAATTTAGGACACACAAGTGACCCATTTAACTTAGAACTGCCCTCTACAGGCCAAAAGGAGTACTGTACTCACTGGGATCATAATAATGGCCCTCCATGACTCCTATGTGCATGGGCGCAGGCTCAGGAACTGGCCTCTGGCGCTGTGATGAATACCGCTTAGCCCGGCCACCACCAACACCCTGAGAACAAGAAACAATTGATGAAATGCAAGGTTGTAATTTATCTCTCTAATCAGCGTCCATTTTTATTTTATAAAAAAAAATATTTTAATGAATCCCTATAGACACACCACATGCAAAGTGTGCATTCACCCGGCAACATTCTTTTACTTGTACTCTATAATTTAGGTCCTTTGTACATTTCAGCTGTGCATTGAGCTAGGTGCAAATCTTTCCATTACTTTGAAATTTGTTGCTAAACACATTTAGCTGAATTGGCCTTTACTGAGGAACATCTAGGATCAGTGTTAAAGGACAAGTTCAGTATTTTACACTTAAAGCCCTGTTTTCAGATCGGTTCTGATGAAATACAATGGTTAAGATTGAAATTTGGACAAATGCTGCTGGCCCGAGAATTTTCGGTTTCTGTGGTAGCACCCCCCCCACCTCCACAATGGTTGCATAGGTGCACTGGAATAATCCTTCCTAAAACGCATTAAACTTTCATTTACAAAGACGTGAAACTCACCGAGTGGTCAGGGGTGTTCACTGATATGCTCACACAAAACTCGCTGCAAAAGATGCTTTCCAATAGGTTTTATCGTAGTTTTTGTCCAACTCCATTGACTTGTATTGGATGAAAAACTACGATAAAACCTGTTGGAAAGCATCTTTTGCAGCGAGTTTTGTGTGAGCATATCAGTGAACACCCCTGACCACTCGGTGAGTTTCACGTCTTTGTAAATGAAAGTTTAATGCGTTTTAGGAAGGATTATTCCAGTGCACCTATGCAACCATTGTGGAGGTGGGGGGGGGGTGCTACCACAGAAACCGAAAATTCTCGGGCCAGCAGCATTTGTCCGAATTTCAATCTTAACCATTGTATTTCATCAGAAACGATCTGAAAACAGGGCTTTAAGTGTAAAATACCGAACTTGTCCTTTAAAGTGGTGATGAAATTGAAACCGAGATCGATCTTTTCTTCCGTATTGTGATGTTCATGCCCTAACCCAAATGGACGCAGATAAACGCGACCTTGCAGCTGTGTGGTACGTTTACAAACATTATAAACACTAAACACAAATTGTGAGTTCCCCTCACTCCACAACAAATCCTTTAAATTGAACAGTATTCAGAACTGAATTAACTATAGTGGCATTCATCAAACACAAAGCTTAAATACATTTATTTGCATTGAAACAAATCCAACTGTGTGAGCTTTGCACACGTTTTGCGTACTTGACACGAATTATTATACAAGTTTTGGAATGAAAGTTGCAGCACCTTTAGATGAAAAAAATTAATAATTCAACTTATATTCCAGAAAATATGGTACATGGATTTTTCATTCTATTTAGTCTTTGTAAGCAATTATTGATGGACCAGCTAACTCACTATATCCTCCATGTTTCCGTACTGTGGAGGGCCTCCTGCCATGTGCATAGAACCACGGATGCCTGTTAGGGACAAAAATGCAGGAAATGTAGAACCACTTCTTAAAAATGGTTGTAAAACATAATTACAGAAAAAGTCATTATTACCTCTCATCTCAGCCTGCAGGTAGGAGGGTGGGCTCTGGGCCCAGTTCTGCCCTGCCAGGCTGAGGCGGGCCAGGTCCTGGTCGAGCCCTGTTAGTCCACCTTGTGTTCCTGCATCACCTTGCTCTTGCCACGGCTCGCTCTTCGCTGGCGCTGGGGTTTGCTGGACCGTGGGCGAAGAGTCATCTAACGACGCCTGCTTACTGAGATCAGACGTTCGTGTTCGCGTCGCCCTCCTCCCAAGCGAGTACGATTTCTTCTCCACCTGCCTCTCCTGAGGCGGAGACGATTCTCGCACCTGACCGGCTGCACTGCCCCCGTCCATCGCTGGGCCTGGATCTTGCTTTCGTGGTGACGGAACCCTTTCTCTCTCCGTCTTGTAGTGGTGAGCGGTGTATGTAGTCGTGGCTGTTGGAATCTCACCCTCTTCCTCTTCTTCCTCACTGCGGATGTCCTCCACCACCACGGCTGGGCTACGGTCAGCGTAAACAGCATGTGAGCCACGGCCCCTGAGCCTCGGGCCCCTTTCACCCTCCACAGGCTGTGGCCGCACACCTCGAGGTGGCGGGCCGTCTAGACTGGGCTTCGGGTATCCTCGACCTTCTGTCCTGTGGGGGGCCGACGAGGCTCGACTGCCCTGGAAGCTGCGCTGCGGAGGTTGAGTCGAGGGTCGGCCGGAGGGTTTGGGTGCTGCAGGGGGAGCAGGAGGTGGCCCTGACTGTAGGGTAACAGACTGAGGGCTATTGCGGTGGCCAGGTGGAGGCCCCTGCCATGATGTACGCACAGATTTCTCTCCGTCACGGTGGCGCCTAGGCTCCCGACTGGGTGAACCAGAATATCTGCAATGAAATATGAAAAAAAAAGTTATATTGTGAAAATATTACAATTTAAAACAACTTTTTTTGTATACATTTTAAAATGTAATTTATTCCTGTGATGTCAAAGCTGAATTTTCAGCACCATTACTCTTCAGTGTTACATGATCCTTCAGAAATCATTCTAATATGCTGGAAACAGTTTTGCAATGTTATTTTATTTTATTTTATTTTATTTTTAAACCCTGATACTTTAGGACAGAATAGAAACATTAGAAACTTTTTTTTAACATTATAAATGTTACTGGCACTTTACTTGACCAATTTAATGCACACTTAATAGATTAAAGTATTAAGTAAAAAAAAAAGAAAAGTATATATAAAAAAGAAAGTATAATCTTACTGACCTTTGTATGAACAAATGATGTGTATATAAAATTGAAATATTAGTACATAAATATTAGGGGTGTTACGATATTCAAACCGAACCGAAAAAACACAATGCACCACCCCCGGTACACATCACAATACTCTCATGTCGTACCAAACCCGCCCCGCCCAGCCCAGCCCTGGCCCATTGTTGAGGTTGACCTCACTTATGTCAATATTCTTCCTTGACATTTTATTAAATTTTCGTATCTTATGTAGAGGTGGGAATCTTTAGTCACCTCACGATCCGATCCGATTCCGATTCTGGAGGTCACGATCCGATTCCAGATCGATTCTTTATCTACTTTTCCCCCCTTATTAATTCATTAGTTTACATAAGTAATTAAGTACTTTTTAAAAAATAATTACAAATTAAAAAAAATCATTAAAACAGTTGTATTTTAAGAATTTTAAACTTATATAACTTCAAACCATACAAGCAAGTAGCAAATAATAAAGAGGAGCAAAGAAACATGGCAAACAACAAACAAAGAGTGCTTTCAGTATTTAAGATTATCTGAACATTTTCCATTCAAGAACTGTGAGTGATTTTTCTTCATCGTACTTTTGTATTTTACTATGACATAGACTGCGGGAGATCTATTAAGCTGCATTCACGCTCGGATCTCTTTTGAAATATAAGAAGTAATGTGGTTTGTCCTGTCCGTTTAATCCCTTAAGACATAACTGGCTGTGTTTACGTTCATTTTGCACAAGTATATTAAACCACTTACACGGAGTCGCACAGCCGCTTGCGCGAGCAGTCTCGTACACAAACAAAGCGTGCGTCAGCATTTAAAATTGAAAGCAGCCTTCTGTTAGTGAGATTCATATTTTAAATATATAAGTCCACTGCATTCCAAACCACATAAATGATGACTTCGTAGAGCATTTGTAAGGAAAATACAGACGGGCGAGACAGCACACTTTAAGTGTAACATCAAAACAAGCGCGCGTCTCTCACAGTGCATCCTGTGCAATGAAGCCTGTGAATGTCCTTGTAATTCGCTTCAACCTTTCCGAACTTTATGAAAGATTATTTTACGGAAGGTTCGAGTTGTGTGCGTGTGTGAGGAATTGTTAGCAAGCAGAAGACGGGTGTTTCTAAAGCAAACTCAGCGTCATCGCACATCTGGTAAAAAACTAAGCTCAGAATCGATTCTGAAATTCTCAGAATCGATCCAGAATCGTTGGAGAGAGAATCGCGATGCATCGATGGATCGATTTTTTCTCCCACCACTAATCTTATGTGTACAAGACGAATACAGTGTTTTAGCCAAACAATAAGAAAATGTCATTTTTCAAATCATGAACATTTTATCAAGAAATTCAAACAAATGCCATTTTGATACTCTTTAATGTGGCATGACAGATCACTATATAGGCGCCTCAGTTTGAGCAGCAGCGCGAGCAGCAACCTCGCATGTAAACGCGATCATCTTTTCCTAATAAACATGAATGAACATCTGAAGGTATGTTGAAAGATACAGTACAACTTACTGAAACGTATTATATCTTGTGTAATCGCTCAGTGTTTCAACTGCGGCAAGACATCAGTAAAACAGCTTGTAAACAATATCCCATGTAGCATTACATTTACCTCTGGCAACTCATTCAGTGTCCACAGCTTGTTATTCAGCTATAGAAATGAACTCTTTCGCTAAATATGCACTATATTAGCCTAAATAATTATATTTTACTTAACCTGTAAGTGATGTCTTTGTTATTAAATGTACGTTTAAAATATCGGTCATAAAAAATGACAGCCAGCGTGTAAATGATTATATTTCAACAACGAATTGGAGTAAAAAAACAATTAAGTTTAGAAGTTGAACTGCCTTGAGTGCAGTTTACATGTTTGGATACAATTTGTTATTTGAGTGTTGAATTTATGTAAAAAATAAATAGCAACTGAAGCAAATAAGATAAAAAAATGATCCCTGCTAATGCTGTAAATTATATAGGGAGCATATAGTTTACAGCATTAGCAGAGATCATTTTTTTAATCCTTAAGAAACTTTATTATAACTGAATTAATTGAAAGACAGACACAATTTGTTCAGGAAACCACTGTTTAATAAAAATAAATAAAATAAATAAAAAATGTTACCACCAAATACATGACCTCACCTGGGTTTTCGGGAGCGGTAAGATCGTCCATCACTCTGGCCTGAGCCGTTGCGGATGTCATAACCGTAAAGAGCGATAAGCTCTTCGCGGGACTTCGGCGCCTGCTCCTCTTCACGGAACTTGTCGTGTTCCCATCGGCCCTCGTCCTTCCACAACTTCCTGTGTCTGCCTTTAGGCCTGGTGACAGATGGGTGCATAGAAAAAGAGAGAATTACCAACCATTTGTGTCAGATTCAACACTTTAAACTCATCTTAAACTAATTCCATTCATTAAAATATGATTTTATAGTAGCAAAGATATATTTTCCCTGAAAGATAATCCATCTGGTCTCTCACCTCTCCTCCTCTGTAGCCTGGCCTCTCACGTCATGCTCAAAGAAAAGGCCTTTTCGGGGGATGTAGGCTGGATTCTTCCGGTCCTCATCATCATCCAGCTTCTGGCCTTTACTTCCTGATTTATTCTCAGGGTCCTCTGTGCTTTCCTGTAATCATTTAGGAGTCTTATTTACAATTAAGAACATCAGTGTGATTTAGCATCGTCTTGGTCCACCCTGTGGCATTGTGTGCAAGAACTGTTTTAATTATTTGTTTCAAACTAAAGGTTCTTGCTAATACAGAGTTTAAATGTCATTCCTGCCACACAAACTGAAACTGGACCCTGCCAGAAATTTAGCTTAGGAAAAGATAGGGCTGGACAACATGGCCAAAAAAAAAAAACACTTATATCTCTGTATTATTGTGGTTGATATACGGTATATATCTCTATATATTCTCTAGGGGTGTAACGATACTCTCATGTCACCATACATATCACGATACTGAACTCACGATACAATATTACATATGCATAGACAATCCAAGACATATGGTAAACGGTTCACTTTTTTATTTTTACAGTTGATTAAAATGCTACATTTGGTATTACATTGGGGGTGGAAATGAATAGGCTTGAACTTGGTGATGGAAACCCAAAGCACAGGACAATAGTGACACTAGAATAAAAATATTCATGATTCTGAAGCTGAAAATACAGAATTATTGTAGACAAAAATGCTTGCACTCTGCCACTGACTAGATACATTTAAAATAATATAGGCCACTTGTTACAGGTAACATAAGACATTTGGCATTATAAGGACCTACAAATATTTCCACATTGAACTATATTACATTATAGTAGTTTAATGTAGTACAGAGAGAGACTAAAACATTAATTTTCTCACTATCTACGGTACATATTGTTGCATTTTTGTATTGCTTTCAATTGTGACACGATATATTGTTACACCCCTAACATTCTCCTTTTTCTAGTATTTGGATTAAAAAATAAAATAATTTTTTGTATTTAAAAAAAATTAAATAAAAAGTTAAGACATTCTGCCCAAACAAAGTTTATATTGAAGGCTATGAAAGCAAATATAGTGAATGTAATCATCTATGCTATGCTATATGTGCAAAAAAGGGTTAAAAAAACATTACATTCTATTGCAACAACATTACAATCTAAAAACAAAAATAATGCATTTTAAAGCAGAAGTTAGAATCACTAACTAAAGCTGAAACTAAAAACAAACGCACAGACTAAATGTTAACAGGTAAGAGGAACACATTCACTCATCTGAGCTTAGTAATATAAGCCTACATTTCATTACCTCATTACATTAGTTACTGCTGTCATAAAAATACACTTACTTGTAGGTTTACAATTCTACATATGGCACATTTAATGTCTAAAAACAAATATGGCGCTCGTTCACTAAAGTCTGTGAAGTTTAGTGGAGACTTTAACATTTAAAGATGGAGAATCTACCTGTGAAATGCAAGTTATGCACTGAGGAAAACATCACATCTCAAACGCATAACACATGTATCTGTCAGAGAATCTGACAGGGCAAGCTGCGTTAAACTATACACATTAACTATATCTTACGAGTTATTTTGAAGGCCTTGATATAAAGCATGTTTCATGTTTAGGACAAATTGGATCGTGCACTTTCCCCGCAGCAGCTTACTCTGTGTCCTTCGCTGGGCTACTGTATATTAACATAAACGATATTGCCTCATCCTATATAGTTTATTAAAAAAAAGCAACGTTCTGTTCTACCATACCTGTCCATCCCCACTCTGTCGTTCCCCGGCTAGATTCTCCTTCTCGTCTGTTTTAACTTCCTTGACCCCTTCCTCTCTCTCCTCCGCTTCAACAAGCTCTTCTGTCGGGGCATCTGCAGCGGGCTTCGGTTCGGCAGCAGGACGTGAGGCTTCGTCGTCACTAAAATGCTCTCCTTCCTCCTCATCCTCTCCTCCCTGAGAGGAACACAAACGCCAAATAACAGCAAGTTCCCAGGTGAGGAAAGACAAACCAAAATGCTCACACTGCACATCAATCTCCATTAAAGTACATTCACAATTTTTAGAACCACAAAGCTATAAAACTACAAGAACAAATGGTAACACTATTTCACAGTGTGCTTGTTACACGTTACATGTACTTGCAAGAGAAGCAACAGTAAATTATGCATAATTACAAACAACTAATCCTAAAGAACACACTTACAATTAATATTACTCCGTACTTAGTGCAATTACACTGTAACAAGCAAAACCTTAAAATAAAGAATAACAGACGAAAAATATCAGCATATTTGAGCCAGGAAAAAATAATAATAATTCCATTAGAAAAACTAATACCTATTTAAAATGTTTGTTAACTGAACTAGGCTGAAATAAAATATATATAAAAAAACTAAATTAGAAATGTTGACTAATTTGAATATAATGATGCATTTAAAAGTACCAAAATTAATAAAACTGGAATAAAAATCTAAATAGAAATGACAAAAACAACAAAACAAAAATTCCAAAAACTTATTTATATAAAAATAAAAGCTAAATCCTATAAATAGTATTTAAAAAATTTTTTGGGAGAAATATTATCATCAATTGATTTGACTGAATCAGAAATAGGAGTGGACTATATAAATTAAACACTTCACAAAAAAAACGTTCTTGATCTCATGTGTTTATTTTCACTATATATACACAGTATCTGCACCACAAGACATGGTATATCGTATGTTATTATAAAAAAATCTTTCCCAACTTAAAAGAATGAATAAATACATTTTTCATGGTTGTTCCAGTTTTGAAATCTCTCCTAAACACAGCGTTCTGACACCGTGAGCAGTCGATGTTTGTCTGCAGTGAATGAAAGCCAGCTTTACGTAGGTCTGAACGATCGGGTTGCTAGGACACCAAACAAAGTGGAGCGAACATCAGCATCCAAGACAGCCCAGACTGAACCCGATGAGCTGAGATCTACAACCCCATCCAAGTCCACTCGGCAGGAGCCACCACCACCTCACAACCAATGACCCCGAGCACTCTCTAATATGCCTAAATTACCTGATGACAAGTCCTGCAATCATCAAAATGCTCCTTGCATAAGGAGGAAGAGTAGCAAAAAGTGTGGATGGTGCATCATACAAGGTCTACTAAAATTAGAAGAGGACTACAGATGCACTAACAGCATGGGGTTCGACATTGGCAGTACTCATAATGTCCCGAGAGAGGAGCAAACCACATTTAACGCTTACGAAAATCTCCCCAGCCGAGTCTCTTCTAAATCAGTTCTTTCGAAACCATAAATTAGGCAGGTCCATTTCAAGCTTCACATTTAAAACGACTAAATTAAACCATAATCACACTCTCAAATCCAAATTCTCCTCAAAGAAAGGGTAGTGCTCTCTCCCAACGACTGAGCATAAAAACAGATTGTCTGTAATGGAGACATTCTGTACCCCCACACACACACACCCCAGCAAGCAGCCCGACAGCCCAGTCTGGATCTGTACGGATTCATCGCCGCATTGTCTTTCACAGAACTGATTGAGTCGGAGTCCCCCCCTAAACTGTGTTGCCATAGAGACTTACCTCCGTGTGCGATCCATTCTCCTCCAGATCAGCACTGTCATAGTCTGATAGCACTGCTGAAGAAAAGAAGTCAGCCATTTCAGCAAGTCTGTTCATTTCTGAGAGCAAATAACATATGACTAGAGAACTAGTCATCAAGAGTGACAGTTAATAACATGAAATCACAGATCCAGACTAAAGTGGTAGCAATTCATGAACCTATTGGACTACAGGCATCATTTGAAGGCAGATACTTGCCAGCTTGTGGTCTCACACACACACACACAAAAAGTGAAAGATATACACTCACCTTCACCAACGCCATCTTCACTTTCCTTAATAGAAAGAGATCAGAATCAAATATCCAGCCAAACAAAGCACACTTGATCAACAAAAGCCTGGTCTACATCTCCAACCCAAGAATTACCAACAACGGCAAACTTGATAGTTCATAACATCCCGTTTAAAAACAATGCTGAACTTCCTCTTCATGGTCAGCAGATCTGTCTCTTCTCATTGCGGAACGGCACAGTCAGAGTGACAGACCAGATCAGAAGACAAATATCTAAGATTCTCAAATGTCATCCGGTTCGCTTATCAAAAACCTAAATGTCTTATGCAGCATCTTCAAGCCAGCCAGATGTATTTGCCATTACACACAACACAAGTAGTAAGTATCAGGTTAGATCAGTGTTTCTCAGTCCTGCTCCTGGAGATCCTAGACATCTCAGGGGTCTCCTTAACCTGACACACCCAATTCAGTTTAGGGAGCCTGTTTAGTGATCCTACTGAGCCGATGAGTTAATTTAGGGGTATAAGAGGAGAGGGATATTAAGAGGAGAGACATCTAAAACATGCAGGGCAAGGGAACCTCCGGGACCAGGATGGAGAACCACTGGGTTAAATGATGGAATGCTAGTCATTTTGAGGTCAAAAGAGATCAGCACTAAATTTACATTTAAACAGAACCACAGACACATCAGAAATTGTACAGGATCCCTGTGAAAAATCACTAGGATTAGGCGACTGTTACACACTTGAACATCTACATCAAGGGCTGGAGACGAAAACCCCACCTCATGAAGCGTCTACGTTTATATCACGTCTTAACCCATATTTAAAAGTGTTCAGAGCGATTGAAACACTATAGCCCGCACACACTCAGATCGGCCCTGATTATAAAAGCAGATTTATAGCCACACACTCACACACTCCGACTCATCGTCTCTTTTGGTGACAACGCGCTCCACTGGCACTTCGACCGGCTCGGGATCTCTTCCGCGAGGCTTCCGGCTGGCCGAGGAAGATCTCCCGCTCTCGGAGCCCGAGGCGGACTCGTCCTCCTCCTCGCTGTCCTGAGAGGCGCGCCGTCTCCGTCGCCGCCGGTCCGCCATCTTAACTCTCAAGGAAGGGAAAGCGGATCTGCGCGGGGAATTGTGGGGCTCGTAAGTTCGTCATATCCTCTTGTGCGTCAGAGGAGGAGACGCGCGCTAGTGGGCAGTTCAGTCAGTGACGTGACGAATGAGAAATTCATTTCTGCGCGGTTTCGTTTATGAACCCACGGGCTGTAATAACAAACACAATGCAGCTCTAAGTCTAAAACCATGTTACATCACTGTTTTCCTTTCATTATGAATAATTCATTGCGCTTTTTTGAGGTAAGTACATGATAACAGTAAAGTACCATTTATTTGCAGTCCCTTTAAGTACATCAAGGTCAACAATTGTGATAATTCAGTACCTTTTTTTTAGGCAAAAAAACAAAACGAACAAAACACACCACGGCACTGCCTTGATTTGTACTTCAGTACATATAGTTATAGTATAGATATATATAGTTCAGTTATGCTATATATAGTTTAGACATATAGTTCAGTACCCAGCACATTTTAAGTACCATTGTAAGTTAGCCAGTTTTTTATTTATTTTTTAGGAAATATCATAAAATACTATTTGGGAAAGGTGCTCTTTGAAGTTCATTGGAGCACCAAAGCACACAAATATGGATACCATTTAGTATGGTATGTTTTATTATGCATCATGGTGATACTATTTGTTTTTTACATTTACAGAACTTGCCACAGTTTTTTGTAAGGAAAAACTTACGTCTTATTTCACACATGGTATAGGTTAATACTTTTAAAACTGATGACTGCAGTTATGCAATTTGTTTGCATCAGTTTAGCATTTTGAACCAAGACACTGCAGCTGAGCATATGAAATTAATGGGAAAAAGATAATATTTTCTTATACATCATTTATTGCCTAAAGAACAGCAATCGTTTAAAAATAAATTCAGTGGGTGTCTGGAGGCTCTTAAACAACTAGAATGTCTCTAAAAAGAGGAAACCGCATTGCACCCCTTCTCATCCCATTCCAGTACACTTTGTTCTAGCAAAACATAAAGGTCAATTAGAATTATGTAATTTAGCAATCAGAACAATGAGTCATTAAAAACAAAAGACATGAAGACACAGCACATCCATAATATGACATTTTAATATTTGAAATAATTTCTTTAGCTACAAGTATCTTACACATTTTCTTTGAACAAAACCTTATATTACAACAAATGCTTCAGTAACCGGTTTTCACAATTTTTCCCTCTTTCATTCCCTTTATGTGACAGAGAACTCACACACAATCAACAAAAATGCAGCATGTACAGTTTTGATATATTTTTTTATGGCAGCTCTTGATGTGTTAGGGTAAGCTTTGGTCATGAACGTGAAACACTGAAGTGTTACATTCAGCATCATGATCATGGGTGTGTGGTTGGGAGAGCTTGTTTCTCAGGCATTATAGAGCAAAACACATTTTCTCATGGATACCAAGCAGGGGATTTTAGGGAGACCTTCAATCTGCTTCAGAAGATCCAAAGTGCAATCTAGGTGAGTATGAGAGATGAGACCACAAGGGCAAGATTTTTCTTCAGCGCACTGGACGGTACTGATGGTTTCATTTGCGACATGTCCGATGAGGCGTCCGTTTCTTGGCCATCTCTGCTCGACATCGACTACGCTCATCCAACCAAGGCAAGTCAAAGTTTCTGTTGAAATACAGCAGAATAATTACTTTTATATATTGCAATTAAATCAAGATATCAAAATAAACATTAGTATTATGTAAAACAAAAACAATTTGTAACTTACTGCTGTTTCAGGTTGGGAAGAGGTCTTCCAAAAGCCACCACTGGCAAAAAGGGTGTCACCATAACAGACTCCACTGAGGAAATACACAAAAAATAAGCACATTAAAAGAGAAGACCAAATACTTTCAAGGCACATGGGGGGGGGGGGATCCATCTGCTGACATACCATCTTCAAGGTCTGGATAGA
The DNA here is from genome assembly GCF_965113295.1 of Leuciscus leuciscus. Lineage (NCBI taxonomy): Eukaryota > Metazoa > Chordata > Actinopteri > Cypriniformes > Leuciscidae > Leuciscus > Leuciscus leuciscus. Next base: position 60,589,391 of record NC_138725.1, read on the forward strand.
AGGAGAGCAGCTCTGGTTCACTTTCCTGAATGACCTTCCTCCTGTTCATCCTCTGCTGCAGGCGCTGAAACATCCTCTGCTCCCGAATACGCTGGATATCCCACCTGAAAAAGAGAAATGAGATTAAAGGATGAATAGATTCACAATGCTCTTGTCTACTGGACGCTACACATAAGAACAAAAAACATAAAACAATTATCACCTCTTCCTCCTCTTCTCATCAAGTTCAAGCTTTGAATGTCTCTTCAGAAAGACGTTATCATCCAGACACTGCACAGAAGAAAGGTATGAGTATTTAGATGCATTATTAGGGCTGAATGATTAATTGAAAAAAATGAATTGAAAAAAATTCACAAAAGCTGCAATGTAATTAAATGCATCTTTGTGCAGCACAAGCAGTTCATGATTTGGCGTTTTCAGCATCTCACAGCCGAACGGTTCGCAGAAAACGCTGCTCCATTTTCATCTGCTCTGAGTTTGGGTTGCTTATAATGTGCATTTGGGAACACAGTGCCACAAACCACACCGAGTGAAAACATGAACACACTGGAGAGCTGCTTTGGAAAAAAAAATTTGGGGGAAATTTTTTCAAAAAACTTTTTTTGGAATATGTCTTTTTCAGTGGAAAATGAAGTTGTACTTCTGATCAAATGAGACACTGATTAAAAGCAAGCTGCTTTACCATATTAAACATGAAAAACAATCTATTGTATAAAGTGCTATATAAATAAACATGACTTTACTAGAGTGCTGAATGAAAAATAACTTTGCCGTGAGTATATCTCAGCCTCAAGGTTTAAAGTTTGAAAATTAAAAATCTGGGACAGCCATACCTATTAGTATTGTAATTTTACAGTTGTGCTGTAAAATATAAAAACTGCTGTAAAAACGCATTATTATATAATTTTTTATATACTTTTATTACACTTGACTTTTTATTTAACATTGAAATAGCATTATTGCAATAGTATTCATTATTTTGTTTTCTTTTGATATACAGTATATATATATATATACAATTTTTATCGAATAGTAGTGATGATGATAATAAATCTTTATTTTTTTATAGTTATATTGATATATAATTTTTAAAAAATCTGGCTAAATTGTGCAGCCCTATAAACAAGTAATTTGATTCCCCCCTCCCCAATTTGTGCGGCCCCATGCATCACTGAATGAAACATTGCATACTGGGGTGCTCACAGTTCTCACTAACCTCAGGGATGTCCGACGACTCTTTCTGTCCTAAAGGCTCTAAGATACTCTCCCGCCAGGATGGAACTACATACAGAGAATAATGATAAATTTGAACATCTTAAATATACTTTAATTTCAATATATAATTCAAATCATTAACAGAGAGATTACATAAATTTCTCCCCACCTGCAACTGTGTCCTCATGTACAGGTGAGGATTCTCGCCAAGGCGATGGTGGCGGCTGATGCCAGCAGCAGAGGTACATCTCTGTGGTAGCCAGATAGGGCAGTTCCTCCGAATGAGACAATTCAAGCCCCATCTCTTCCTGGGGTTCCTCCTTCAGATCTGGGCCCTCCTGTGGTGGTGGTGGTGGTGGTGGTGGTGGTGACCTCGGTTGCCCACGTCGTGACCTACCCATCCGAGAGTCTTGGAAAAGAAACCTCCTTCAAGAGGGGGAAAAATTAGGATGTATTTAGTTTTATCAGTTAATTGCTAAGAACTTCATTAGGTACAGCACATTAGTTTGAACAAATGTTAAAGGAATAGTTCCCCAAAAAAGAAAATTCTGTCATCATTTACTCACCCTCATGTAAAATAAGATATTTTGAGTAATATCTCAGTGTTTTTTTGTCCATACAATTGAAGTCAATGGTACCCAAAACTGTTTGGTTACCAATATTCCTCAAAATATCTTCTTTTGTGTTCTGCAGAAGAAAGAAAGTCATACAGGTTTGGAACTTATTAAAATATTTCAACAAAAAAAAATTCATGATCATACCTTTTCAGGTTTTTCCCTCCTCTTCCAAAGTGCATTCGCTTTGGGGTTTGGACCCGCCCCTCAGAATGCTGGACGTCGTCTGAGGCAGTGGCCTCGGCCTCAGGTTCCCTACGACGAGGAGTCTGAGAAGGACGGGATTCTGCTCCATCTTTTTTCACCATCTGCAGCCGGCGCTCCATGCGTTCGATTCGTGCCATTAGCTACAAACACACACCTGAGTTAGGCTGTGTATTAGTAAGCATTGGGTTTAGGTGAACAAGTGTTACAAAACAAGAAAAGTGGGAAACTACGAACATGCCCACTTTAACATTTAAATATGCACATGATTTAAGCTTTTATTTCATAAAAGAAGAAGAAAAAGTGCAATACCATCTCCTTTTCAGCTTTAAGGTCATCAATCTCTTTGCTCTTGTTGTGCAGTTGCTTCTGCTGCTGTTCAATCAACTGAAGTTGCAGCAGCAGGATCTGTCGGATGCAGCTGGTCTGCGTGTCCACAAGGCCTGAGCCTTTCCTCACATTCCTACGCTTCCCATCGGGACTGTTCTCTGGTGAGGGGATCCCCACGACTGCCCCCACTTGCCCTCCATCTCTCCGCTGATTGCTGCCATTTGATTCCATAGGATCCATATTCCCTACGTGGTTGTGTTTGGCCTGACAAAACAGTGATTTGCTCTTGACCGGGGAACCTTCGGCCCCCATCTGCTTGGTTGATGGGAGTGTCAAGGCCTCCGGCTTCTCCCAGTTCTCCTCCTGCCCGAGGTTCCCTGATGGAGATTGGTCAGGGCAGCTCAAAACGCTCTGATGACTGATCTTTGCTTGGCTGTGTAGGTGATGCTTTTGATTTACACTGTTGTGGATTGTGCTCAGCACGTTGGTGGCGATGTTGCGGCTTTCTTTCTTCAGGCCAGCCAGGGATTCATGGGCTCCAGCTGGTTTCTTGCTAAGGCTTGTGTCCAGTCTGTGTCCTCCACTTGTGAACACAGTGGATTGCATAGTCTTTTCGACTTGCTCCAGTTGGAGATATTTTACCAACACCCAGCTCTACACATGAGGATTTGTGACAGGCTGGATTTGTCTCTTTTGCCCTTTTCTATAGCCATTCTAGGGGAAAATAACAAAATAAGGTATTTTATTTATAAGGTAAGACATCTTATATTGGATAAGACAAATAAGCTGCAAAGCAAAATGGAAAGATAGGCATACAATGAGTGATAAAGGGCTGACGTATTGCTTGAATGTGATTTAATGGTACTGATAGCTTGACATCCAAGAGTATAAATGTAATTTAAGAAATATTATGTCTGATCAAAAAAATAAATGCATATGGTTAGGATAAGCTATTCTTCTACACCTCTCTTAAATGTGCATTGGTGCCTATAAATGCATCCCATGCATTGTGTTTACTGTTTCGGGGACGGCATTGTCAAGCCTCAACTTACATGCAAGCAACTGGGAGTTTTTTTGTTTTGTTGGTATCTACAATGAAAAACCAAAGTCATGCATTAGCAATTGTTTGGGCACAGGCACTGTCCACCATTTTAGATCTAACGTTACAGCAAAGAAAAATTTACAATCAATTTAGCAGTTCCCTTCGTCTGCTCTTGAGGGACGATGACGCCATTTTAAGTCATGCAATCATGCTGCATATTTAAATATAGGGAGAATATCGCAACCACCGACCAAATAGTTCCTTTTCATTTTGCATCGATGTTATTTTAATTATCCCGACCCCACCCGAACTCACCTATCGCCTTCCTTTGGCCCACTTTCCGATTTTGTTTGAATGTACGCACGCAGCGCATGCGCGGTGCGTTTGGAATCTGATTGGACGCGTGCAGAACAATATTTCGTGGCGCGCGCGTCGGGTTGGGTTTGAGGGGTTTGCATTATGACATCATGCAGAGATGCACTGCAGATTTACATGCCAGTTGCAAAATTACGGCAAAAATGAGTGAAAGTATGAACCGAGAGATTATAATGAATTCACAGACAAAATATAAGAAATGTTTGTTTAAGCTCAATGTTAAAATTTCAAACAGTTAAAAAAAAAAAAATACATATAGACTAGCCTAGCCTACAACCTGATTAAATAAATACTGATGAGTTCTTGGGCTGATTAGCTGACAATACATTCTGGCAAACAGTCATGCTAAAATACACTGCTGGGTGTTAAGTTACATTGCGTATATGCAGTTATTAATATAAATCACATACATACTTTTGTAAAACGTGCACATATTGTAAAAATACTGAAATATGCAATAGCCTACTATAACAGACAAAACCTGGGTGTGATAAGAATACAGTGAAATAATTTTTTTTAACAAAAAAACAACCTTGCAAACCTAAATGAATAATTGAAATGTATGTAATAAATAAATGTAGCTAATTAAAACAACATTCTCTTAAAATAAGTCTTATTTTCTTATAATATTTAATCAATGTTCTTCTCTGGATGCTAATGGATTTTTTTTAATACTTTTTTTTCCCCTTTCAGGTCAGTCAGTTTATCAATACAAAATGTGTCCATTCTGTAAATGTGAACAGATAATGTTGTGCCTCTTCAGATGTCATATCTGTGGTTGTTCTATTGTTCGGTCAGCTGCTGAGGAGAAAAACAAAAAACAAAACACACATTCATAAATGTACATAATTTAACACACTTAATAACAAATAAGTAGACTTGATCAGATCACAACACAAACCTGAAGCTTGCATGTAAATGACCTGCAATATAGAGACAGATATACAATTATAAAGCATGGCCAGCCCAGCAGTCAGCAGAGGTTATGCCTTATTAATATCATCTTATGTACTAGTGAAACAGTGTCAGTGACTCTGTACCTGCCCAGGCTGTGTATATCTCTTCCTCCATATTTTAAAGGCAACCAGAGCTCCAAACACACACAGCAAAAGTAGTACAGAGGGAACCACAATAATAACAACAGGATCAGGACCAGGTTCTGCAATCAATCAATCAATCAATCAATCTGTGTGTGTGTCTGTGTGTGTGTGTGTGTGTGTGTGTGTGTGTGTCTGTGTCTGTGTGTAAAAGTTTGCCCTATCAATTTAATACCTATACTGATGTCAAGTTTGTTCTCCAGGCCAAGGTGAGTGACAGTACATGTGTAGGTGTGCCTTTCTCTTTGCTCTTTGACACTGAGTTCCACACTCTTCGTCATCTGGTATTTTCCATCAGCATTGGGCAGCAGTTCTCCTCCTGTGATCCTCTCCTCATTAACTGGCTGGCCGTCTTGAAGCAGGGTCAGATTAATGTGACGTGGGTAAAAACCAGTTGCCAGGCAGGTCATCTGAACTACACCTGTCTCACTACAAAAGCGTTTAAACACTCTCACTCTGGGCTTTACTGTCAGGGAAAGAGTGAACACAATAAGCAGGAAACACATAATGCATGTTTTCCAATCCAAATAAATGAAGAGTGCATTTGTGAAAGTTAAATTAACTGCCAGTTACCTCTTGCCATCACATGCTTCTTCTCCTTTTTTAGATATTTCCTAAGCTGGCTAATGCACAAAGGGCGGTAAAAGTTGGCATACAGCCATGCATCATACTCCAGCTGTGCTCTACTCTTTATGACAGGCCAATTCCAGTGAGTGTGCTGGTCTCCCTGAACGTTATAGCGTCGTTCAAAGCCACTCTCACCATTAAAGGCCTCCAGAGTCATCATTTGGCCGGGCTCATCGTGGAGAAGTTCACATCCAGCCAGTCTCTGCTGCACATAAAGGCCTTGGAAAGAAATAGTCTCAGATGCACATAGGAAAGGATTGAATTCACAATTCTGGCAACGCTTGTTATGCCATTAACACAAAGTTCACAGTGTAAAAAAGCTTTACGTAATTTTGCTGACAACACTATATTTACTGATAGAACAATAAGGTTATCTACCAATCAAAAGTTTAAGGTGAAAAATATTTTTTATTCATGTTTTTGAAAGAAGTCTCATATGCCAACCATACAAGGCTGAATTTATATGAACAGAAATACAGCTAAAAACAGTAATATTGAGAGAAATTATTAAAACGTTATATATATACATCAATGCTGAAAAAGGCTGCACTGCTTAATATTTTTGTGGAAACCGTGATACAGTTTGTCAGGATTCTACCACATTATTTGACCACTTCCACTTTTAATCTGTTTAATAAAAGTATGAATAAAAGTAGGCCTATTAGGCTCATTGATTAGGCTAAAATCTTACTGATTTCAAACTTTTGAATGGTAGTGTATGAACATAATGGACAGATCTGAATGAAAATATTTATTTTCAAGCACTCTCAAGAGAATAGAACACAAGACCATTAGAGAATAATTACCTCTTGTATAATTTAAATAATCAATTAAGTGGTATGCTTTGGTTTTCATGCCCTCGTGTATGCCTTTAAAGACTGATGATATAGTAATTTGCTCCGTGACATTAACAGATTCTTGCGCTGATGCCGGGACAAAACTTCTCTCATCTGCGTTATAGTGGCCGATGACAATATCATCCAGCATGATAACTGCAGTGAACTCTGGGAACGGGACTGAACTGTCTCCAGTCAAAAATGTAGCAAAGACCCATAGCGAATGTGACCCTGTAAGAGAGTAGAGTTAGACTAGGCTACCTATTAGATCAGAGATTTTGGTTACACTTTAAGGTTACCTTGTTACAGTGTAATTAATTATAGGCTACATTTAAGTACTGAGTAATAATAATTAATTACAAGCAGGCCTATTTACTAAAGGGTTAGTTTGGTTTTAGGGTTAGTTGCATTTAATTATGCATAATTTGTAGTTATTACTTTAGCAAGTAGCCTACATGTAACGTCTAACAAGGACAATAAAATAAATAAATAAAAAAAAACAGTGAAGGTGAGAGTGCAGAGCATGCGAATTAATTAAAAGCTTAAAATGATAATTATAAGACAATATAAGGAACTAGAAAATGTGCTTCTAGTGTTAGTGCTGTAAAACTGTACGAAACGAGTGAGCATGCTTACCCGATTCAGAAAACACAAGGGCTGGCAGGATACACGCTGCAAAGATTAAATAAAACATGCCTTTTACAAGGTGTTAAAAAGGGTTAAATATTTCCTTATTACAAAATTAGAAGAATTAGACATAGTATCTAAGTTTCAGTCTAACTCTAAAGGCAACATTCGGGTAAATCTATGCTATAATTCAACACCGTCCCGTACTGACACTTCCTCGTTGTGCAGAGGTTAGTTCATTCACTGGAGGTGTGGTTTCAACACACACACACACACACACACACACACACACAAAACTCCGGCCACTAGGGGACGCAAATCAAGTGCCTCTAAACTGAATGTGGAACCTTGGAAGGTAGATTTAAAATATTGACAGTGTAATATGGTTTAAAAGGAGACAGTTACAGTGCATTAACTGTCTAGGATTGCGGTGTTGTCTTTTACTGTTGTTGCAATTATTTTTTAGGAGAGGTTGCTTCTCGATTGGGCAGTCAAATTAGCACTCTTGAATCAATTGCTGGTTTTAAATGGGTTTGGTGCTTAGACTACTTTTAACTGGTCAGGATTAGAGACAATGTTGCTGATTACTCACTTGGCCAGTTTGGGGGACAATCTTAAACCAGCTATAAGGCGAGACATTTTTGGCTGGTTTGATTGTTTTTTACATTTATTAATTTAGCAGACACTTTTATCCAAAGTGACTTACAGATGAGGAATACAACAAGCAAGAAGTGCAGGTAATAGAAAGTTTCAGATATCATTTAGTATAATACAAGCTAGAACAGAGAGAGTTTTAGGAAAAGGAAGATTCTTTTTGTGCTGATGGGAGAGATGAGTTTTCAGATGTTTCTTGAATATAGTCAGGGATTCACCGATAGGGATGGGAAGATCATTCCACCAGCAAGGTACAGTGAACTAAAATGTTCTGGAAAGTGATTCTGTGCCTTTCAGTGAAGGTAGGTACCACGAGGTGTCGCTTACCTACCGACCTCAGGCTTCTGGAGGGGATGTAGACTCCTACGAGCTGGTGGAGGTAGGAGGGTGCAGAGCCCGTGTTACGTAGGCCAGTAAGAGCCATGTATATAAACCTCACTCTCCTGGCCTCAAGAGGAACGCTAGTGACTGACGCTAGAGGCTACGTTCTTTAGCGTCCTTGTTAACGCGTGTGCCTCCCATCCCGGAGATAGATGGAGGTGTGATGTGGGCTCACTGGCAACTAGTATTGCTGCTGTGTTGTGGATCATTCGTAGAGGTTTGATTACATATGATGGACATCCAGCCAAGAAGAGGATTGCAATAGTCCAGCAGCCTAGAAATGACCAGGGCCTGGACGAGAAGTTGTGCAGCATGCTCGGGCCTGATCTTCCTGATGTTGTGCAAACCTGCATGACCGTGTTGTCCTGCAATGTGGTATTTTAAGGTGAGCTAGTGATCAAAGATTACCCCAAAAAGTCTGACCGAACTTGATGGGATTATTGTTGATGAACCTAGCTGTCTGGTGTAATTGTGCTGTATGAACAGAGTGGCAGGGAAGACGAGAAGATCTGTCTTTGCTCGGTTGAGCTGTAGGTGATGTATCCATGGTATCCGGATGAAATGAAAAGTAGAGTTGAGTGTCATCAGCATAGAACTGGTTGGACAAACCATGTGCATGTGCTTGTATAATGGGTCCCAGTGATGTAGTGTATATGGAGAAGAGGAGAGGTCCAAGAACTGACCCCTGAGGAACCCACAAGATCAGTTGACGTGCTTCGGATACCTCCCCCAAGGCCACATTAAAAGACCAATCTGTGAGGTAAGATTCAAACCAGCAAAGTGTGAAGCCCTTGTGATGCCCAGACTGATAAGAGGGTGAACTGGGATTCATAAACTGCATGAGAATAACTGAAAATTATGTCTATAACATAAATACAGTAAACCGTATACTATATAAATAGTTAGAATGTGAACTGGGAGTTCGAGATCTTGATGACAAAAATAGAACTGTAATTATTATTATTCTCCACTAGATCGCACTCTTTGCCAGGTTAATGCTATTGTCATTCACAGTAGGCCTACATCAAGTTCAACACTGAACCTCACACATGTACTCAAGTAGGACTCTTTAATATGTAAACAGCAAGATTATGATTAATTAGTGAACAGATTTGTAAACATGTTAATAAACAAGGTGTTTTTGCTTTATATGACAATGTTTTTTTTGTAACTTCCCACAGGGTAATTAAGTAGTGGATAAGAAATCCCCGGAATAGCAGCTACCAGTATATCATGATAAGGCTTATCAATATTATAATGGTGTATGCAAAACATGCAATGACAAGGCCATATGAGTTCAGTTAGGCCCATGTCATATAACTAACCTTGGTGAACTACACAGAATATAATAATAATAATAATAATAATAATAATAATAATAATATAGAATACTATTCAGAATTTGATTTCTAAATGTTTGATTTATACAAAAATGAATCTCTTATGTCCTACTCTCTACCCTTTTTCCAGCTTTACAGCACCCTCCAAAACCAGTTTCCACGTCTTTCAATTACTGGATTTTTTGTTTGTTTTTTAAAATAACTTCTTATATTTGGTTTTTAGCCCTAGTAAAAACAGCTAGCCTAAATAGTAAGTAAAGCCACTTAAATGTGAAGAACAAGACCACGATTATCATAACTTATAGACCTACGTTTAGCCAGTCATAAGTTAAGTGAGACCACATATTATGCCGAACAAAAGAGGAAAATCAATTTGCTGAGCAAATGAGTCTTGTAAAGAAAGGCAACAGGTAAATTCATAGCAGGGTCGACCAAAGAAAAACATTTTTGGGAAAAATGTTACTAAGGATAGTAGCCTAATTTAAAAAGTCAATTGGATGTCTATAATATAGCCTACCCTATCGTGTCTGTATGAATGCACGTTTAAATAGATTTCCCTCAGACCGCTGAGATGTTTACATGAATGGTTGACCGAGACTACCCGCTTTCCACGAAAACAGAGCGCCGGGTCGACGCCCACTTTAATGTTCCACTTTAGTCGTAACAGCACCCCCCACACGTGGACCAGCCTGGTGACCGCGCGCTTCCGCAGCAGTACACTCGGTGACGACACACCCCTATCACGCTCCTGTGCGCGCAGCGCCGTCCTAAGTGCGGGACAACTCACATGGCACACGGGGACCCTGCGACTGCAGCGAGCAGAAAAACAGGGAAGCATGCCTCTATGCGCATCGATGCATTGAAGAGGTTTCGAATATCGTTTAGACTTTAGACATTTGCTTGAGGATTGAACTGTCCAGCGCGAGCGTTTCCATCGTAGCCTACACATGCCAGAGAAGACAGGCGAAGCAAATTACCAGTCGCTATTTGAGTTAAGAGATGTAGTTGCAGTTTGAAGACGTTCATGTGGCTATTAAACTACTAAAAGTCGTTTAAAGTAGGACTATTAAAAATATGTTTTCATCATGAAATGAAATTTCGTCAGGCTATACGAATTAATTTTTCCTTCAGCCTTAAAATGAGCCTCGTGAGAAAAGGATTAACTCGAACACCGGATCATTCCAAGTGAAGTCATTATTAGGAGTATGTGCTTAAAGCAGCAACTGTGAGAAAGAAAGCAGTCGCTGGAGCTTTATTGAGTCACGCGGACAGTAGGTTATGAGGCGGCTCGAAGTGACCTACATTCGTAACGCTGCAGTTTAGTCTTCGCGTTTTAAAACTTGATTGTAATGATGATATAGCCTTGTTATAGGTATATAAAGTATTTGTTTCCAGTGATTGTATTTATTGTTATAATTTTAGGAATTTATAAAATAACATATATTCATATGATATTCATCTCGCTCAAGCAGGAACACAATCTGGGCCAAACCCAAAATGGCTAAAAACGAAGCTTTTAATTGTCTTATTAGCCTATTGGTCAGGAAATTAGCCAAATTCAAGACATTATAAAGCCATTGTGGTCTCAGAAAAACATCAAAGACAGAATACATTTTCGGGAGATTATGGGAAGTTGTTTAAAGTGTGGGTGTGGAGTGATGAATCACAACGAAACACGAGTTGCATTTTGATGCTCCAGAGCGGTGTCTTCGAATAGGCTATCTTCTGTGAAATATAATAATAAAAGCATGGATGAAGAGACTGTGTCATTGTGTGGGGAGCCTTTTTAGCTGATGTTATGTGTGAGCTAATAGCCTACTTCACTGTGAAAAGTCATTTAATGCTTTGGTTGCAGGAGAATATTGTTGAATTGCCTGATTCCCACAAATGAAAAGTATTAAGATGATATTTTTCAACAAGGCAATGCTCCTGCCCAAATTGCAAAAAAACAAAACAATTATGAAGTGGTTTGAGAACAAGTCCATCAAGCTCATGTTTTGGCCTGGTCAGAGTCCAGATTTGAACCAGATAGTGAATGGTCTCACATTAAACTCAAACGAACTGGGAGGCATTTTTCAGCGAACTGTTTGAAGCAATTAACATTGACTGGAACAACAATGACTTTTCTTCCTGTAAAAATCTGTCTGCAATTTGGGGAAGGCTATTCTGTGCTAAGTCAGCCTATCTACAGTAGCCTAGCCATTTGTGCAATTAATGCTAATTTCCTGATTTGTGATTAAAATGGTTAAGAAGACCATTAAAAGACCACTAAATAATTTGGCTTGGCCTCCTTTTTTTCTTTTCGCCCAGGAGTGTAGGCTATATGCCAATAATGACAGCAGTCTACCTAAAGGATTTTTCGTTAAATTCCAGTTAGATCCTGAGAGAAGCGCACGAGCAGCCCACTGTTGCTATGGTTACCTCCTCATATGGACCCTTTGGCGAGTATCTGTATACCACGTACGCGTTCCTTTGCGAACGTTTGTGGTTATTGAAACGTTTAAAACCCCTGTTAGAATCAACTTATCTGTAATACAATATATGAAACATTCATTTTAAGAAATCAAACAGCTTTGTGTCAATAATTCCTGTAGCCTATTGATTAAAACAGCTCTGAATGAATTGGTTGTGTGGCTGATTCGTGTTTGTGTTCTCCGGGTTTTCTCACTCTAAACTGCATCAACATTTTACCAACACATTTAGACAGTCTTGGCTCTGCTGCCGCCTTTGGTGTTCCCAGATGGAGGGAAAGAGCAATGTTGAGAGGCTAATGAGTGTGACTTCCTCACGTGGTCGAGCACGAGCATTTGCGCCAGAGTCAGTCAACACAGAGAGGACGAATAGCACAGGGATAAAACTACAGTTCCGATCGTGAGGCCAATGATGAGTATCATGCTGCACGTTGTAAATCGTCATTGCTAAAAATATGCACGGCTGACAAGGTGTGGTGCTTTCTGGAGAGTCGAGATTATTATTAAGGTTTTGACGGGTCACCATTTTAAAGCGAACAGTAGGCAAATAACGAAAATAATGTTCTTATTGCATAAATATTATTTATTTATTTATCACTAGAAATAAATATTAGCGAAAGTTACTGCAATAGTTTTTGGCAAGCCTACCATTCAATACCACCCACGGGCTTTGAACATCGAATACTATTATTTGAACTTTATAGTAGCAGGTAAACAATGTAAATAGGCCACCACCCTACAAAAAAGTACTGTGACAGACAGTACCAAGCTAATAATATAGCAGGCCTACTGAAATTCATTATCTATTCTAAAAACTTGGTACGTTACGCATTCAGCACTTAATGCGTTTATCATTCAGTACCAGAATCAGAATGAGCTTTATTGCCAATGTTTACACAGACAGGGGATTTGTCTTGGTGAAAGAAGCTTCCAGTGCACAGACAGAATGACAGCGATAAGACATAGATAATAAAAGTAAAATGTGTATATGTGAATAAAAGTGAATACAAATAAATAGACAAAATAGACAATATTTATGCAAGGAAAAAATAATAATAATAAAAAATTGATGCCTTAAATTAAGTTTAATCAACTTGGATGTTTAAGTCATTTCAACTTTACTTTAAAAACTATTGGAATGGAATCTATAACTCATAAAAAAGTTGAAAATGGCTTAACTTATGTTTTTACATTGCTTTAACTTATCAAAATATGTTGTCATAACTTATTGATCATTATATTGTTTTACAGTGTAGGCTAGATGTGGTACAGTAAATAGGCTAAATATGATACAAATGGTAGGTTACAGATCCATGGCTTTGCTATGATACCATCATAGGCCTGCATGTTCATGACTTAATAAAAGCCAAAATCATGATACAACATTTTAAACTGCAGCTAAATCTTTAATTCTGCTGTATTCAAATGCAGTTGGGATCATGCTCAATCAGTTATGGCTTTACACATTTCAGTTGGGCGTGATATAACTTCAAACTAAAATATAACTGTACAATTTTTTAAGATAACTTCAAAATTGTACTCAAAATAACTCAATGTTAATTCATACTTTGCATTATGGCACAGCCTAAACTCGAAGTTCACACAAAAACAATGTTATTGATATAAGAGTTAGACTATTAGCTGGTATCAGGTCAGTTTATTTTTTGTATCTAGTAGCACTGATCAAGATACAACAGACCTGCTGGTCGGAATATGGTACACCGGTACGTTCCATGTGAGTGGTGTGTGCGCGCGCGGGCACGGTGCGCGGACGTAGTGGCTTTGCATGTGAACTCAGCGACTTGTCAAACTGGTGTCTTTGCTGTGAGACGCGGGAGTCTGCGTGCGCAGCTTTAAGTCCACTCATGCGATTTAGTGGTGCGCGCGCCCGGTCTCATGGTGTTTGGTGCAGTAACGTGATGTGCAAACGTGACGAAAACGGCATCATCTCGCCTTTGCAGTGACACTGTTATTATCCTATCTTCGTGATATATACTACACAACCACCACAAATATTGAGAAAATTGCCATAAACCTATATGGTTCAAAAATAGAAGCAACAGGCGTGGTCAGTTCACTACATCAGGCAACTGCTCTTCGCCACACCTATGAATCATCTGTTTATGTTTTCCACTTGCTGCGTTGTTTGTCACGTGCAGTGTCACGCAGTGTTGTTATACAGGTGAGAATGATTAATCATACCTGCAATAATGCGCCCGAAAGATTCACGTGAATGCAACAAGTGGCTCGTGCAGTGCCATAAGTGAAGTTACGGATGCGACTCAGCTTATTGCTGCGAAATGGTCTATTTTTAAGTAGCACGATTTTATTCTAAGACACGTGCCTCCCGGAGCCCCGAAAAGAGGATAATGGCCTTCCAAAAGCTGGTCAGTTTTTCCCTAGGGAGACGCTCTATCTGGGACACAGTGAGAACTTATTTTGGGGGTGAATCGTTGTTTTTGAAAATAAACTTAAAATAGCCTCAAAAGCTGAAAAAGCACAGGAAGTGCCAAAATAAATCTTCTAAATGCGACTTTAGAAATTATGATCGATCGTAAACGTGGTGAGCACAAGTTAATAATTAGGCTATAGTATGTATACATTATATAGATAATGTGTGTGAGAGTAGTTTACCCTACTTACCTAAAACTCAAAGGTTTAAAACCGTAATTGTCCGTATATGTCCATATGTGTCCACATTTAATAGGTCTCCAGTTAAAAAGTTATTCCAGCGTGCCACTCTGTTCCCAGTGTCACCTTCAGTACCTGTTTGAACAGAAACAGAAGTGCGTAAAAGCATATTTTGCGCACAGAAAGCATGTCGCCAAAAACAATATAATCATCTCAGATTTCATGTTTTGACAATTATGAAAATAAATACATTTGTCACGATAATATTAGGTCCCTTTTCTGATATTTCTATGTGTGACAGAGGCAAAAAAAAAAGTATCCAGTAAGAAAACTGCAGTCCTCTGCACATAACCAGATCCTGGGGCCCTCCTCATATGAGGCATTTTTCCACTTTCTACTTCTGTATAGATGTCCCGGATATACTGTATCTTTATTAACTCTATAGTCTTTGCTTATATGGAATATAGCAATCAAAATACTTTTCAACAATCAATATACTGATAACTCAAAATACTTTTTTTTTGCATGGGTAGTAACACCGAGGAATTCTCGTATGCCAAATATTAAGATAACATGAAACGTTTAAAAAAAAGTTATAAATGCAGTTGAGTAGCTTTGTCAGAGTGTAGTTTTATTTTGGGAAACTTTTACTTCACTACATTCCAAAGCATGTCGTACTTTTTACTGCACTGCATTTAACATAGTTCCTCGTTATTTCGAAATGAAGAAATCACCCCCTCCGAAAAGCAAGAGCCGAATTCCTGAATGCGTTGATTCTTTCCATTATTTTCTGGTTGGTTCTCACATCACACTGAACTATTCATTTGACATGTCTGGATTTGAATGTCTACTAAGTTTTGGTAATAAAATAAAAGTTTGCCTATTTGCAGATCAATACAAATTAAATGTCTGCACTAATCTTTATTAGTGTTGACTAATGCTGGCTAAATAAATTATAAACATTGTTAATTGATCAGTATGTAATACAAGTACATTAATAGCCTACTCTTACTGGAGTAATAATCTCTGTACTTTTACTGATGTGTATTTCATCCAACACTGATATTTTGTCATGAATTATTGCATTGTCTGAGTAGTGGGAGCAAAGATCTTGAGACAGACAAGAGACTGACACATTCTTAAAAAAAAAAAAAAAAGAATAAAAAAAAAGTACAAGAAGTTTAAATCCCTTAAACTGAAACCTTCTCCTTATACAAAAACACTTTCACGCGTAAAACGCAAGCAGAAACAGAAATACAAACAATTCCTCTTGACATCAGGCGATTTCAAACTCTTTAACTTGAGGCAGGCACGTGCGCTGGGAGTTTTAAAAATCGTACCGAAATGTTTTCTGGAGAAAGTGTGTCACTGGGCCACGAGGTTTTCGCCAAGGTCACATGGACACATTTCGAGCCTCGTGCAGCGGCGGTGAAGTGGGTGCGCCTGCGCTCGTCTCATCCAAGCATGCTCCTTAGAACGAGGCAGTCTAAGCAAAACCGGGCCGACTTGACAGAACAGTTCAGAGCGACACAGATAGGGCGAGTGACAGGACAGGCGCAGGCTTATGATATATTTTCATTAAATGATCCACGTTTCACTGATGTCTTTGCGCAGCCTTTAACATCTTTTATCAGCATATAGCAGACGCGCACCTATTTTATGCGATTTAAGGAAAGTCATTATTGGCAGTTATGACTTTATCGTAAAGAAGAACTGAGAAGAAAAACAGAAGTGCATCTAAAGAGAGTGCATCTCCACTCTGGGTATCGCATTGGAGATTGTCAAAAACTTGCATGACTTTACTGGACCTCAACATGACGACAGCAGTAGACACAAACAACACAGGTAAGACTCTCTGGATGCTTTAAGAATCAGTCTTGTTGATCAGTCTGCTTCATCGACTTGTATCACCTCTCTGCTTGATCATTATCAATTTGCATGTTCATAAATGTGTTGCATTATACGCACACGCACCATTGACTGTTGGACAAACGGTCCACAAACTAAATGTAGGCTATAATCATTGCTTGGTGCGGTGAAACGTCACAGCTATCTATAGGCTATAATATTCCTTTCTGCCGGACTTGACAAGGAATTGACGCAGGGCTCGCCATATTATCTCGTTTTTAGATTGCATGGTTCTGAAACAAATAATCACGAAGGAATGTTTAATGACATGAAACATATTTCGTATGTGTAGATATTTCATTATTCCTTGATAAAAGTATCCTTCATATGTGTGAGACGACTGTGTAGATATGCGTAATTTCTAGCGTGAGAAAAGTTATAGAATATATATAGATAGAATGTAAATGCCAGACGAAGGCAAGGACATCTCGGGTTAAGACACGGTGTTCTCGTGAATTTCGGGGAACTAGGTCATCATAACTGAAAAGTCAGGTGTACGGACATCCCTGTGATGCAGGCGAGCGTCGAATATCCTCACTCGATTCACATGGACCGCCGAGCCTAGCCATGTGCTTTTTGTTTTCATTCTTCTCTCTCCGCCTACAGCTATTGGTAAGCGTAGTCGCTCATTACATAATTCCGCCTTGCGATGCGTGTCTGCCCTCCAAGAGCGAACTCGTGTGTGACGCTGCAGTGTGAGCCATGTGCGCGCTGCGATTGGCCCGAAGAGTGAGACGCGGGGGTGGGCATCACGTTAACAACGTGTTCACTTCAAAACTGGGACATGAAATTGATCCAGTTTAACGTAACAGTTTCCCCCCCTTTCCTCTGACATGAATACGTCACAAAATATCCCCGTGACTGCCCATTTCCTCGAATTAGCCTAGTGTTTAAACATCTTTATTAGATTTATATTTGATTATTAACAGAATAGTATGGCTAACTTTTGTTTATGATACAACAAAGAGGAAAATGTGTTGGCATATTTTTTAATTGGTTTTATATGTCGCTATGATTCGGATGTTTCGTCACTAATCCAGATTAATTGAATCCAGCATTGAAAATGCTGATAAACGTCTGACCGCAATTTCTTATTACAGTTCTGGAATGCTTGATTGTGATTGGTCAGTCGTTCATTCAGAAGTCAAATATTCATTGATAATGACTGTTGCCCACAGCAACACTGTTTATGTATATGCTTATCCTACATAGCTGTGCTTGCGTTCATTTTCTCGTATGATCCCCAGTAAACCAGTAATAACTGTTTATATATCACAAATAGCAACTATTTATAATTCATCTCTGTGTTGGAAGGGGTAAGTGGGGGGAAATTCCGGTTCGAATCTCGCTCTCACCCTTTACCTGTCGTAAATTCACTGCAACGCCCATTTTTGAGCTTAAGAGACAAATATAATGAACCCAATGTAAACACTGACAGCAGTATTAATGAAGAGCAAAAAAAGCTTGCTCATTGCATGTAGGCGTGAATGAATGGTGAAGCGTTTAAAAAAGCGGCGCTGGTGTGGTGTGTTTTGAGAGGCGTGCCTAATGAACGGAGTCTCGTTGAAGGGCTGTCCTTGTGTGGCGCACGTGGAGGGGAGGCGTGCTCCCTCAATGATACGCCTGAACAGCTCACACGCGCCCCTGTTGTGCTTACACAAGTATTTCCTTTGACAGGCGTTTAGGAAAGTCTTAAGTGTTTTGATTCAAAAACAATTAGGAGCCAGAGGAAGCACGTTTTTGAACATAAGCAGGGTGAAGATCCAAAACCACTGTTGCCATGTAACTATAACAGAAACATCCACAATGAACTCACTAAGTTAAAGTCTAAAACAGTCCAGTGGATCTAATCTAATCTAATTTGTGACAGGAGCGTTTCCATGTTGTTGCGCCACCTGACACAGTGACTTGTTGAACTTTTGTGCAAGTGCACACTTGTTATGTAACTTATAATTGGTTTGCCTTTGACATTTAAAATACTGTAAAGATTAAACTTGCAAAACACCTTGATATCCATAACTTCACACTAAAATAAGAGCACTTTACGGAGTGCTTAACTCTTGCATTGTCAATACAAGATCTTGACCAAAAATTGATGCACCTCTTTCTGGAAATAAATGTGATGTTATTTCCATCAAGAGGTGCATACATTTTTGGTCAAGATCTAGCATTGAAAATGCAAGAGTCAAGCACTCTGTAAAGTCTCCACCAGCACGTCCCAAAGACCATTCTTTCACAGTTTGAACCTGATGAATCTTGACATCGTCATCATGGAATATGGACATGATGTGTCTTCCTACATGTGGTTTCCTAAAATGTAGTTTCCATCAAGTGCAGTGATTTGGTGTGCAGGAGGAAACAGTAAAACATGAGCGATGGAACTGAGTTTAACTTCAGGGGACCAAAGGTTAGGAAAGGCAGGAAGTATTGGACTCTAGGGAATAGTATACAAGGCAATGCCAATGTGTAAACTCTAACACACTGCACAGTTCTTCAAGAGCAAAGTAGACTAATCTTATCTGATTTGAGCTGATAATTTAAACTAATGAGCAGGATATAAGTCGAACAAAAACAGAGTTGTAAATGTTATTTATCAATGCACATGTCTGGGCATGTGCAACCAACACATCATGCAGAGTTGTGCATTTGATGCACAGAAATGTCATGAGTCAAATGTGGCTGGCTCACATGGTTTACTGGTGCCAGTGAAACTATAAACCACAAAAAAAGGCCCTCTGAGACACAAGCTCAGGAAAAAAGGGAGTGGCTGCTGGATTTTTTTAATGTCCCCATCCAGTTTACAAAAACAATTCCTAGAAAGTATTCCTATTTTCCACCAGGACAGATTGTCTCAGCTTCCTCATTTCCTCAGCACCATCTGTTTCAGTGAAACTCCATGTGTAATAGAGAGAAGTATTTATGGGAACATTTTTATGAGGATGTACCCACAAGACTGTTTTAGGGAGGAGAAAAAAATACCTGAGAACATTTTCAACTCCCTCTCGGTGGGCCTCTCTCACTTTTTGTTTTCGCACTGTGCAGCGAACAGGGAGCAATCTAGTAAGTGTGCTTTTCTTTTTCATCGCTAGGTGGGGTGATATCATACATCGGATCGTGTGGAGGCTCTCCCAACCGCACCAGTCCCGTGTCCATGTACAGTGAGAATTCCAACAGCAGCCTGCAGTCCTTTACACAACCGTGCTTTGGCTCTTCATTCCCACCATCCCCCAATGGATCCCATGATTCCTCACGGATGTACACCAGCAGCAGCAGCAGCAGCAGCAGCTCGAGTTCTGGATCAGGAGAGGAGGGAAGCTCATCATGCTCTGGTGGATCCCCAAGAGGCCGTGATGATGTTGGAGGTGCACGCAATTCACCCAACAAATCAGTTGCCACCCTTACTAGTAAGTGATAAGATCCATGCTTTACCTGATCAATAGACAGTATGGTATCCAGGAGAACGACTATAACATCTGACTTCTCTTCCAGAGCTGAATGGAATGGTATTGCTGTGCAAAGTGTGTGGCGATGTGGCTTCTGGTTTTCACTATGGGGTCCATGCCTGTGAGGGCTGCAAGGTAAGAAAATAGCATCTGTTTACATATACAAAACTTTAAGAAACATTGCACTTTTAATTAGAGCTTTTGTTTAAACAAAACATTTACATTATCTGCATGGTCCACAGGGATTCTTTCGACGCAGCATCCAGCAGAACATCCAGTACAAAAAGTGCCTGAAGAATGAAACTTGTACCATTATGAGGATCAACCGGAACCGGTGCCAGCAGTGCCGTTTCAAAAAGTGTCTGTCCGTGGGAATGTCCCGAGACGGTGAGTATCTAGACAACCAAGCTTGGAGAAATACAGAGAAACAATAACAGAAAAGTTTAGGGATGCACTGATATTAATTCTGACTGTTATTACATTTTTAAATGGGTGGAAATGAGCATAATATCCAATTTCAGCAGATATCGATAAATTTAAAACTCTAAAATATCGCCCAATATCAGATATAGTACCAATACTTCCTACATCCCTGGAAAGGTTTCTAAATAGAACATTGGAATACATACATCAATATTTTCTGTACTTTCTTTAACCCCTAGCTGTTCGTTTTGGTCGTATCCCAAAACGCGAGAAGCAGCGTATGCTGGCTGAGATGCAGAACGCCATGAACAACATGGTGAACAACCAGCTTCAGAATGAATTCCAGCTGGCGAGCATCACATCAAACACCCCCTGCTCTTCTTCGTCCCCATCCACCACTTCCTCATCTCCTTGCCCAGGCCTTACAGTGGGGCCGCAACCCCAGCCCCCCGCAGTGGCCGTAGAACCAACCTCATGCCCCCGGGCCCCAACAACCCCATCGGTGCAACCGGCTCAGAGCCCCCCACCTCTTACCTCTTCTCCACCACTGTGCTCCAGCCCAGGTGTAGACAAAACCATCGCCGCCATAACCCAGGCACACCGCGAGACCTTCGTCTACGCTCATGATAAGTTAGGTTCAGCGCTGCTGTCTCACAACGGCGAGCTGGACAACCGAAGCAGCAACCGCTGCATGGCTGGATACCACCTCAATGGCCACAACACCATCTACCACCATGATAATAATGTCGCTCATCATTGCAACAACTTTGAGGTGCCACAAGAAAAAGGCCTCCATTTTCAAGCTTCCCAAACACCTGGACAACATCAGCAGCACAATAACAACGGCCAGCGATCTCCAAACAGTAACCTCTACGCCGTAAGCCACAGTCAGGAGTTAAACAGCAGCTCACAGGGTCAGAACTGTCCGTGGAAAAAACGCAAGGAGATTCTGCTGGTAAGACCTTTGGTATTCTAACGATATGTTCTTCTTAGCACCAAGTAAAGAAGTCTTGGACTTTTGATTTTGACCGGATTTCTTTTTTCCAGGCTTGTCCAATGAACATGCATCCTTACTCGGACCCTAACAAAACACCTCAGGAAATTTGGGAAGACTTCTCTCTTAGCTTCACCCCAGCGGTGCGAGAGGTGGTGGAGTTCGCCAAACACATCCCAGGGTTTAGCACTCTATCCCAAAACGACCAGGTCACTTTGTTGAAGGCCGGAACATTTGAGGTAAGTCAATGGCATTTAATTTAAAACATCAGACTTTCGTCAAATATAAAAAAGGCCACAATGCCAAATTAGGTTTTACTAAGTATGTTTTATTTTTGAATCTCTCCTGCAGGTCCTCATGGTACGCTTCTCCTCGCTGTTTAACGTAAAAGAGAAGACTGTTACGTTCATCTCAGGCGCCACCTACAGATTGGAGGCCCTGAAAAGCATGGGCATGGGTGATTTGCTGGGAACCATGTTTGACTTCAGTGAGAAACTCAACGCATTAGAGCTCTCAGCAGAAGAACTGGGACTCTTCACTGCAGTGGTGCTGGTTTCTGCAGGTAGGTTGCATATTAGTGTTAAAGGGATAATTCACTCAAAAATTTAAATTCTGTCACCATTTACCCAACCTTACGTTGTTTCAAACAAATTAGACTTCACTTAATCTTATAATGAAAAATTAAGATATTTGTAATGAAACCTGAGAGGTTTCACTCCCTCTACTGGAAGTCCATGTAGAAGATCCAAAAAGGTCATGAAGGTGTTATAAAACTAATCCATAGTAATCAAGCTGTGAAGAGATATGATCACTTCATATGATGATTTATCTTTATTAAGTTTTGAAAGATTGTTTATACAATGAAAGTCAATGGTGCCCAAAACAACATCGGACCCCATTGTCTTTCACTGTATGAACATAAACACCGAGACGTTTTTAAAAACATCTTCCACAGAAGAAAGAAATGCATAAACGATGACAGAATTTTCATTTTGGGGTCAACCATCCCTTTCATGGCTTGACACTACATGTATATCATATAGTAAGTACGTTAGTTTGATCCACTACTTAATTTGGTCTCTCATCGTTTGTTTCTGTTGTACAGACCGTTCTGGGATTGAAAATGTGAATTCAGTGGAGATGCTTCAGGAAAGTCTAATCCGGGCTCTCCGAACCCTCGTCAGCAAGAGCGCCCCTTGCGACGCCTCCCGATTCACCAAGCTGCTGCTCAAACTTCCTGACCTGCGCACGCTGAATAACATGCACTCGGAGAAACTGCTCTCTTTCCGCATTGACGTCTGAGGTTGCAAACCACTGCCACGAGAATCCAGTTAAAGTGGGTCACTGCTGGTTGACTGCAAGACAAAAAAAAGGGTACAAACATTAGAACCCGTTCCAAGAGAACAAACCAGAAAACAAACCAATGCATTTGGCACTTAAAAACACTTGATGACACATTTGAAGGGATGCTTTGGTGTCTAATGGTCGGTCAGTAGCCTTTATGGCTAGCTAACCATATTTAGGGCAGTTAAAAAGGTCTTTGAGATGTCATTGCTTACTTGAAATGGGTGGTAATGATGAAGCAGACAAAAACACTCACATTCAGACTGCATCTGCATAGGAAACAAGTGCAAAATGTCTCTTGCAAGGCTTCACCAGCCAGGCCAGAAGGATCTCCAGGCCACTTCCAGAGAGGAGACGACAGCAGCAGATCAGAGCGTCTCCTCATACCCAGGCCTGGGTTCCTGCTACACCCACACTCAGAGATTAAATAATCATTTTAGCTATGATGCAAATGACAAGCTATATGGTATGAACCTTCATGCATATTCACATCCCTGTGACACTGTAAAATATTTGTAAATATGATATACATACTTTAAATGTTTTCAAATGTATAATATATATTTTTTTGTAAAGTTCACATGCTCAACGCAGATGATATATAAATATATGAGCACAGACATATAAGTAGGGTGAATGCATATTATAGAACTTCCGACATGTATTTCAATTGTCTTTTACTTCATAAAGCCATTTTATGAAACAAGAGTGCTGCGTGTTGTCTTTTTTCAAGAGGAAAAATCGAATTTGTGTCTTGGTTTACCTGTGTACTGAAAACGTTTATTGTAAAAAAAATAAAAAGGTATAAAAACAAATGAAATTATATAATATATAAATTATATCTACAGTATTTATATATAATATAAAGTATTATATATAGTATACTACTATACATACTAATAAGTTGCTTTTCAGTGTCAAGAGAGTAATACGCAGAATGTTTAATTTCTGTCCTCAATAGTAAATTTAAAGGCAGTGTCCTCTAGTGGGAGCTGGTGTGTGAACAAATATAGAAGACAGGAAATTATGCCACTTCTTTTCCATAAGTGCTGCAATTGAGTAGGACAGTAGAGTTCTCTGACAGTAGGTAATTCAATTAGTACAATATGCACTGTTCAAAAGTTTGGGGTTAGGACGAAAAAAAAAAAAAAATTATTCAGCAAGGATGCATTAAATTAATCAAAAGGGACAGTAAAGACATTTATAATGTTACAAAAGGTATAAATAATGGTATAATCAACAAAAATATTAAGCAGCACAACTGTTTTCAACATTAATTATAATAATATTTGTTTGAACACCAAATTATTTCTGAAGGATCTTGTGACACTGAAGAAGACTGGAGTAATGATGCTCAAAATTTAGGAATAAATTACATTTAAAAAAAATATTTTAAAATGTTATAATATTTCACAATATTACAGTCTTTACTGTATTTTTTATTAAATAAATTCCTCCTTGGTGAACATATGAGACTTGTGTTCAAACAGCAATTAAATAAATAATGGAATAACATTGAAAATATGAAATACTGGAAATTTACAACAATGAATGGGACATTTAATAATACTGCAACCCTAACAGACAATGGAATTAAAATAGCTAAAGCATCTAAAAGTTCTTGCAAATGGTTATTATAATATAAAAATATTTACTTCTAGTTAATCAACACAGGTAAGTAGAAAATGATAAGCAAGTGGGAAAAAATACAATACCTACCTCATTCATGTAAATATAAATCAACGTAGTACACTAACATGAATTAAATTTAACAATAAATCATATTTCTAACATATGAAAGAATATGGAAATAATGAGGGGATAATATGGTTCACCTAGCTATGCAAGCAAATACCACTGACAAGATCTTTGTCATTATTTGCCAAGACCTGTCTTAGTTTTCCCTGTTAGACATGGAGTCTGATCTACAAAGCACAGCATAGAGTCCAGGCCCCATCTCATTACAGACAGCAGAATGAGCAGAGAATATGTGGAGTGCTCTCCACACACATGGACCCAGAACTGGGTCATTGTGCCCTCATAATCAGTTTCACAGCTCCCTATTGGCCAAATCCAGAACAAACCTCACATCTGATTTGGCCAATAAGAGCAGCTCCTCTTGTGTAGCGCCAGAGGGCGGATAACTGGTACAGAAAGTGGAGTCATGCTCTAAGCGCCAAGTAGAGTATATCAGAATAACCATGAAAAAAAAAAAAAAAGAGTGAATTTGATCTCGTTTCAGAAGTTCGGGGGTGGCCAGAGGCCAACGTGATAAGAGCTTTACATGTCTGAGGTGGAAATATGCGACACTTTAAAAGTATCCAACTCTGTGTAGTAAAAAAGGGAGGATTAAATATCCAGGCAGCAGAAGAACAAGCCTGAGTCTAACCTGTTACCTAACCTGTTATGTCAGACAACAGCATATGGAACGTGCATGTGGTCGTGCTACTTACATTAAGTGCTGCCCTCTAGTGTTAAAAACAAGAGTAGAAGTGCAAAAGTCAAACTAGATGCCATTTAATACATTTTAGAATCATTTTATTTAAAAGCTCAATCCTTTGATACGGGTGAAAAGCAATTTTATACAAAATAATTATAAAAGTATTGACAGTCTGGGTTGGTTAGATAAAGACTGAAAGCACTTTATAACTCACAATACGTACACAGACACAATACAAACATTCATTTATATATCAACAATGCAACTAGAACTGTACAATGCAGAGAGTGTACATGTTATGTAATAGACTCTGACTCAGGACATGACATACGTGGTGGAGATCTGCCTTTCTGAGTCAGGGCAGGAGTACATTTTGACGTTCACATCAGATGTTCGGATTGGAGGAGAGAAACTCAAGCCACTCTGTCAGGACAGGATGTTGCGCTGCGGGCTGAAAAGAGTCACTTATGAATAACAAACTGAACTCAGAAATTAATTAGGAAAAAATATGCTGCAAGGATAATAGTGGATTTACCAGTTACTTGCTTGGGGGACACATTTAGAAAATGCAATTCATACATACAATGACTTCAATGTATCTCTTCTATGATGAGCAAATTATATATTAAAGTCTATTTTGATATTGTTAGGGAGAGCATAAAGTAAAAAAAAATCTCAGGATGATACAATTGTTCCGATATCACAATAAAACTATAATAAAAGAATAATTTCAAAAAAATTCTACAACACGGTTAAATTAAGGAAATTAATATAAACAACATTAAGTAGATTGGTGTAATTTTACACTTATTTGGGAAATTATTTTTATTTTTACAAAGCATGGCTAGTTCAGGTTGTAAAATGTCATGTGGTGCGACTCCCCAAAAGTGTAATTATATCAATTAATTAAAAAATCATGATATTTAAAAAATATATATAATACACTTGAAACTCTTTAAAAAAAAAAAAAAAGAAAAAAAAAAAAGTGTACAATCAAACGCTTTCAAAGTGTAAGGAAAATGTTAGGCTAGATGGTGGTCATTAAATTTAAACAACAGTTTTTCAAAACCATATCAAGCCAACATGAACACAGAGTACAGTTCTAAGAACATGGCACAATATTTATAAAGTTTGAATATGGTGCAAACATAAGGTCACTATGCAGCAAAAAGCAATGACATAGATATTTGCATATCTTGATGCTTTGCATCGCAATTATTAAAAAACAACATGGATCAGCAAATTAAAACCAAACCTTTTCACTCTTCCTTACCTGTAGATTGGTGATATCAAACAGATTGCCGTCTTTTCTCACAGACAGGAGAGTAGCTCGACCGTGTGATGGGTAACCCTCTTCAACCCTCAGGTGACATACGGTGGTCGCAGTCTTGAGAAAGATCAGAAGCTTTTCAGCAGGACACCAATCAATCGCAAACCTGATGAAACAAACGTAAAATTGCAAATGAGATACAGGGAGTAAAATTATTCATCATGTAAGACGAGTTTCCCCTTTTATTGCTGTAAAGTAGTAATGCTGAGTTCCGGTGTTGTGTAAAAGGGTGGTTTCACTATAGGGGTTCAGGCTGCAGGACTGTCGAATGACTAAAGAAACATTACCAGCAAGATGGTAGAAAAATTTACATTTCTTGTCCATTACCACCCACTGCTACTTATACCAACGATGGAAATAAGTGCAGGTATAATAGCAAAATATGTGGGAGAGCATTGCTATAGTTTGACGATAATGTATTGCAATAGATAGCACATTAATGTTAATACCAAATCAAAGCTATTTAAAACTTTTTTAGAGAGAGAGAGAGAGAGAGAGAGATAGACAGACAGAGAGAGAGAGAGAGAGAGAGAGAGAGAGAGAGAGAGAGAGAGAGAGAGAGAGAGAGATAGACAGACAGAGAGAGAGAGAGAGAGAGAGAGAGAGAGAGAGACAGAGAGAGAGAGAGAGAGATAGACAGACAGAGAGAGAGAGAGAGAGAGAGAGAGACAGACAGAGACAGAGAGAGAGAGAGACAGAGACAGAGACAGAGAGAGAGAGAGAGAGAGAGAGAGACAGAGAGAGAGAGATAGACAGACAGAGAGAGAGAGAGAGAGAGAGAGAGAGAGAGACAGACAGAGACAGAGAGAGAGAGAGACAGAGACAGAGAGAGAGACAGAGAGAGAGAGAGAGAGAGAGAGAGAGAGAGAGAGAGAGAGAGAGAGAGAGAGAGACAGAGACAGAGACAGAGAGAGAGAGAGAGAGAGAGAGAGAGAGAGAGAGAGAGAGAGAGAGAGAGAGAGAGAGAGAGAGAGAGAGAGAGAGAGAGAGAGAGAGAGAGAGAGAGAAAAGAGGACCCAAAAGA
The DNA here is from genome assembly GCF_965113295.1 of Leuciscus leuciscus. Taxonomy (NCBI): domain Eukaryota; kingdom Metazoa; phylum Chordata; class Actinopteri; order Cypriniformes; family Leuciscidae; genus Leuciscus; species Leuciscus leuciscus. The sequence goes on from NC_138725.1 coordinate 60,616,741, forward strand.
AGAAGAGCCAGGGCAAGTTACAATCTTCCTTTAACCCTTCGTTGTCCATGTGACTGAAACCCAAATGTGAGACATTCACATTGACCAATCAGAAGATGACAACTTCCCCCACATACTAAAGGTGTGACAATTAGCGGACCCTCGATGTAAACACATCTTGGCCTACAGGGCTTGATCACTGTCAGCACCTCTTTGCCTTTAGGAATCCTTACAGATGTTACCTTAAATTAGAACATTCCGCAGCAGCTGAGATTCAATAAAACCCTAAATAATCATAAATCTGAGCAAAGGTCGCGCTAACCGAATATTTTCCATCATTGACTGAATGTTTTTAGCAGTGACAAAACAAATCTGAAGGCTGTCTGTCGTTTTGCCAGATTACACTGAGGGTGATCTATTGTAACTTGTAACTGTAATTCCCACCCTGCGAGTGCGCTACTATTCCCACACTGGAGTGTGGCAGCAGAGGGCGGGTTCAGCCTCTAGAACAAAATGAAAACTGCTGCGAGAAGTCGTCTGTCAGAGGCAAAGATGAAAAATCTAACGACAATTGCCTCTGTATCAGTCAACCTTGATGCGTTTTATTACACACAGGAGAGCACCCAGTTTAAGTCGATGTGGACCATGAGGAAGATATGAGTTCAGGCAGATGCAGAAAGTCGACTGAGATTAGGTCAGTTCATTTCAATCGTAATTGTATTTTGTAATATTGCACAGTTCATATTAGCCAGTTCAGGCACAAAAGCTTGTGTTTTAAGCCCCGTTCACACCAAGAACGATAACTATAAAGACAACTATATTAGCGTCCAAACCAGCGGATGACATCGTTCTGTTTATTCTAAGCGCGTGCTTGTCTGTCACTTTAAATGCACAAGCTTGGATTCTGATTGGCTGTCAATGTTTTTATCGTTTATCAACTGGATAAAATCCTTCTGAAAGTGATTCCAATGATATCTTTCTCTGTGCCGTTATCGTTATAGCTGTGGTGTGGACTATTTATTATTAAGAACGATTTTAAAACTAGGCAATATCTTTATCGTTATCATCCTTGGAGTGAATGGGACTTTAGTGGCACTCCGCTGTCAAACAAACATTCATCTGCTTCCTGTGGAGTTGAGCATGAAAAGTGACTCACAGTCTCTGCTCTCTTCATAAATAAATAAATGTATAATCTAGCCTATATGCTTGTCCTGTCAGTTCATGATTAAAAATGAAAATGTGAACAAAACAAAAGCTATTAAACATCTTATTATCATTCAAATATGAAAATTAAATGACGGGTAATAATAGATTTTGACAGAATTTTTACGACCCTGTTCGTCAAATAGTGTCTGTTTATCAGTATTAGGACACTTGTATTTTGAGCGAAATTTTTTCAAAACATGCTGAATGAAGAAAAGACTGCAGCTGTCACACATTTCACAGGTTACAGTAAGAAGACTTTCATTTTGAGGATGAGTTGTATGATGACTTTAGGTTTTTATGAACCTTCTTCTTTATCAGTGTTTGATATGATTAGATATACTTTAAGAAAATGTACCTGGAGTGAAGAGCCTGAATCTCAGACAGCATCTCTCCTTGACTTATGTACCGCTCCATCACGTCCACAAGGGCGGCGCTCACTTGCCTAAGCGGGCCGTTCACCGCCTCCTCTACCAGGCCAGCGCTTCCCTGAAACACCTACAGACAGGAAAGAGGTACATTCACAATAATATAATGAAACAAAATGAAAACCAGGTAAAACTTAAAATAAATGTGATTCTAGAGGAATATTAGCTCTAAACACTGACAAAAACAAAGATTTAGTCATAATTTTATTACCACCATATGATCACTACCATTCAAAAGTTTTTCATTAGTTATCTCAAACAGTAACAATAAATGTTAACATCTTTCTTGATTATTGTAAAAAAAATAAAATAATTATAATTACTTAAATACAATCTTGGTGAATAAAAGCCTTAAATTGCCTTAGCGTTTCCACACTTAAAAAAAATAAACTGTTTTACAGCAGTACAAATTCTAGTATATTCATAATAATGTGAGTAAAAAGTTTGAATTGAATCTCAAATTTCTATATTGTATGCATGTATGTACATGTATATATATATGTGTGTGTTTATATGCATGTATGTATGTATATGTACACATACATTTTTACTTTCGAACTTTTACACATTTATAGTGATATATTATCTAGAACAAGAATAAAAAATAAAAAAAACTATCTTCTGAACTATGTATGAGTGCATGAACAAAGTCTATATGTTTTATGATAAGAAGTAGTTCCCCTTTTGGAATCAGGTAGCTCATCCCTTAATTCACATTTCACCGCTCTCAGCATCACTTAAGGGAAATATTTGCTGAGACACAGTACCTGAAGTTGGAACTCGTCACTGGCTGTCATGGTGACGGAGACACGCAGAGGTTCAAGTGATTTTTCAGCAGCACGAGGCAAGAGCTCAAGGCACAGCTCAGAGGGACTGACTGAGAGCAGCCTATACTGCATATTTCTCTGAGTCAATGTGACCAAGGTTTGCAGCCTGAGAGACAAAGAAAATAAACCGAAGAAAGTTCATTGTGATGATACATATATATATATATATATATATAACTTCAGTGTAATCAGTCAGAACAATCTTTAGAATCTTTGATACATTTAAAAAGAACATAATTTAATCGAAATAGACACCTTTTTAATCAATTTAATGCATTCTTGCTGAATAATAGTGTTAATTTCTGTAATAAAAAAACTGACCCCCAACCTGTTCAACAGTAGTGTATATACAGACTCACTTGTCTCTTAATAGAGTCCATTCACTAATTCGAGCCTGCTGTCTTTCAAACTCATCCTTGAGCTTAGACAGATGCACATCACACACATTCAAGGCGTTCTGGGCTGCCTGGAGGGAATCTTCCAACTGAAAACTGATTTGTTTCTGTGCGTGAGAGAAAGGAATGAAAATGTAATCAATTTGATTCAACCAGTTTTTCCCACAGCTTCATTTTGGTGAAGAAAAGTTGAAATTATTGGAGCTAACTAGCCAAACCAAGAAGTACAAAGTAAATGGATGTCTTACCTCAGCTCTCTGATTCTGTTTAGCTGTGATTCTTTCCTTCTCTTTGCACTCGTCCTTCTGAACGAGAACGAGATTGAATGTACAATACAACTGTATGAGAATGCAAGTATGAAGCTCCATGTATAGCTGCATAAAACCACATCATAAAAGTGGTCTGTCATTCTATCATTGTTGGAGTTTTTTTAAGGGCAACAACAATCAGCCAAAAAAATTGCTTTTTATCAGATTAATCTAAAACATACAATAGTTTGGAAACATTACATAAAAAAATTTTATATTGTGATATATTATTACAATTGAAAATAATTGGTTTTCAATTTATTATACTTTAAATTAGCATTTATTTCTGTGATGCAAAGCTGAATTTTCAGGATCATTACTCCAGTCTTCAGTGTCACATGTGACATCCAGTCTATCACATGATCCTTTAGAAATCATTCTAATATGATGATTCATTATCAAAGTTGGAAACAGTTCTGCTGCTTAATATTTTTTCATAACCTGTGATACTTTTTTAGGATACTTTGATGAATAAAAATTAAACAAAAACAACAAAAAAAAAAAGCAACAAATGTTTTAAAAATAGAAATCTTTTGTAACAACAATATACACTACTGGTCAGTAATTTGAGGTCAGTACATTTTTTTCTTTCTTTTTTTGAAATAAATCAATACTTTTATTCAGCAAGGATGTGATAAATTGATAAAAAGTGATGGCAAAGAAGATTTATATTATTAGAAAATATTTTTTTATTTTTGAATAAATGCAGCTCTTTTTAACCTTTTATTCATCAAATATATTAGGCAGCAGAACTGTTATTAACACTCATAATAAATCAGAATATTAGAATGATTTCTAAAGGATCATGTGATAGACTGGATGTCACATGTGACACTGAAGACTAGAGTAATGATCCTGAAAATTCAGCTTTGCATCACAGAAATAAATGATCATTTAAAGTATAATAAATTGAAAACCAATTATTTTAAATTGTAATAATATATCACACAATATTTAAAAGAAATCTGTATTTTTAAAATAATAATGTTTCCACATTTTTGGCCTGTACTGTAAATCAAATTAGTTTGATAAATCTGATAAAAAGCCATTTTTCGACATGTATCAGAAAGAAGCCCGATTACCTTTATCTGCAGAGTGGACAGTAGAGTCTCCAGTTTCTGCCGTTTACTCTGAAGCTCTTCCATGCGGACCTGGAAAGCACTGATCAGCCCTTCCACCTCCTGAACTCTCTCCTGATATTCTGATTTTAAAGCCTTCCATGCAGAACGAGCTTCATTACCTGTGCACCCAAATCAAGGCATCATTTCACTGCTTTGTTTAGCAATGAACAGTCATGTACAATAATCCATGATGTGTGAGTTACCTGGGTTTTGGGGACATGGCTCATTCAGCAGCTGATCCACTGACTCCAGACCTGCCACCAGCTGGATCATGTCATACAACACACACAGCTGCCTGAATATATGCTTCTGTTTTCGCCTGCAGTCCTACGCACAGAAACAAACGCCTTAAAGTCGGCATGAAAAGCAAGTTGCGACAGTGTTTTCATCCTTGTTGTGATGTATATGCGAGTGATAAGGCAAGAAAACAAGAAAAATTTAGGATGAGACTTGATTTTGTCCATCTGGAATTGATTGGATGGTTGTAGTTTATTGCTGTGATGTCATGTGAGTGACAGGTTGCCCCGCCCTCACGCCAGTAAACACATCATCAGAGAAAAGAGATGTCATTGCAAGAGGAAGTTGTTTTGATGAAAGATTACAGGGGCAAGAATTGTCTATACTGATTTCATGGTGACTTTAAAACATCTATATATTTATTACATAATTTGAAGGAAATCCTATATTATTGTTTCATAATAGTGTGTTTTTAAAAGGGACATCGTTGTTATAAACTGCAGTTACAACAAAACTCAAAATGTACCATCAAATAAGGAGCCATAATTTCTCCCTCTCCTGTTTCCTGCAGTTCGGTGGTTTTCCATGATTTCAAGAAGGAAGGGTCAGTCCTTTCCAGAAGTCTGAAATCAGAGACTATTATTTAGTGTGTATTTATTCATATACTCTGTCTTTAAAAACTACCATGGTAAAAAAAAAAAAAGGCTTTCAGAATCTTCAGATCACCCTCTGATATGCATGAATCAGTAAATCCCAAAGGAAACATTACTTTAAAACAAAATGAAAACAATCCCTGTATATACAATTATCAATTAACTGAAGTGGATATGCATTTAGGGTTGTTACACTCACGTGCACATCTATTGTCTTACATAATGAAGGAAATTATTTAATTCATCAAATGACCATGTGAAAGTTCCTCAGTGTATTTCAAATAAGTGACGTAGCCAGAATTTACGCTGTCACAGACATAACGTTAAATGATTTATACAGAGTTATGAGAACGAGTGGTTTGGATGCAACACCAAACCCTGAATGGTTAACAGTGATTTAAATATGCACGTAATGACGGCAGCGGCTAATACTAAACGGCCATCGTTTCACTGTAACAGAAATACCTGAAAACTAACGTTACAATTACAACGGTGACTTTTTAAGAAAGACACATTTTCAAGCCTTTGTACTTTCACCACACACATAAAAAAACATTTTCAAGTGAACCCTTGATTCTTATAGCATCAGCGCAATTCAAAAAAAGTATAAAACACCGTAACATTAGTTCTAATAAACGCCGTTTTCCTTATAGTTTTTTAGATAATACTTACGCTTCGCCTCTCACCGTCGCCATTTGTGTTTTGAAACTTACCCGCCTAACGCTGATTGGTCAGAACTGCGAGGCCTTCGTCACAAATGTCAACCAATCATTGTCCATGAATGAAACACGTGCTTGAATTTACCATAGATATGTATGGGCTATATCTATGGAATGTACAGCCAAAAAACAATACATGATTAGTGTATTTTACAATATATTCATAACATGAAATAAATATTTTTCATTTTGTACATTATATTTAATCTATTTGTTTTAATAATCAGTAAAAAAAAAAAAAAACGTTTCTTGGTTGTGTTACGTCTTATAGATTGATTTAGCCTATTTAAATAAAGACTTTAAGAAATACAATTGTAATGCTTATAGCAATATGTAGAATATATCAAAAGCGTTGTCATTTAGTAGCTAAAGAAAGTTAAGCAGTTCTATTTCAGTTGCTCATCATTACGATTTTTTAGCTGAATAAAACTTGAAAAATGTATAGGCTTAAATGTATAGATGCTGGACAAAAATGTATACCGTTTAAATAATGAATTTTACTCCACGATTAAACCGGGGGAGAGCACATTTCCGTTATTACAGGATTAAGGCTCAAGTCTTAATTGCAAAACTTTCAAAAGGTATTAAGATTATTATTAAGAATATTAGCCTATAAGTTTTCTATCGTCAATGCATGTCTCATTTTTCAGATTAATGGGACACCATAGCTGTCAGACTCCTAATAGTGAGAGTTTTAGTCGCTTTTCAGCAACATTTATTTAATACAATTCTTCAACAAAAAACAACAACAAAAAAGTTATGAAAAATGCAATAAATTTAACAAATGTTTTTTGTTTTTTTATATCACAATTTCTACTGATTTCAAAAAAAGAAAAAAAATCCTTATTCTAAGAACACCTCAGTATAAACCTGTGTTGTCTCTATTATGTTAAGATACTTACTCAGCTATGAAAAAAACATGATATTGTAGTTTGGATGCCAGAATTCTGTCAAATTTATCTATAAGAGCTTTTTAAAAATAAAATACAAAATCATAAAGAACATTTGTGCAATTGGACCAACAACAGATTAATTACAACAAATCATGGTTTAAATAATTTAAATTGATTCTGTGATGACCCAATTTCTGAGAAAAATTAGCTGCATTTATGTCAATTCTATACCTCAACATTAGCATTAACATTAATTGTAAAATGTCTGCTTTTTTGTATTGTGGTCCTCTATAAATTTAAGTGTCAAACTGTAATTTAAATATTTTATGGACAAAACTGTCTCTACAGTCCATTCAGCTTTATAACATACTTTATATCAAACAGTATGTTTTTATAAAACATGACAAAGCTAGATGTGCCCAAGTTAACACAAACGCACACAAACACACAGCCCAGACACAAGAGAACACCAGTTTACTCATCTTTTATTGTCACATTCATATCTATGCTCTGTATTTTTTACAAGGAGTTCAAAACAATAGTGGATGAGAATCAAAGAAAATCAGGCAGGCAAGAGGGCTGAAAGTCCCGATAATGTCTGTGGCACCTGCTGTGAGAAGGGTGAAGGGATAAAGGTAGTCTGAAAGGTCTACTTCCTCTCTTATCCTCCTAAAATGTGCCCTATTTAATTCAACCAACCTTCACTCTCCTGTTGCATTATTACAGGTGAAATGAAACAATAAAAATGAAAACGATTTCAACATCATGCTGCTCTGTGTGGCCTGAAAAGATACTATGTTGCGGTTCACAGAGAAAAAGAGAGCAGATTCTATTGCAAACATAAGAGATACAATCCTATGTCATTTCTTAAAAAGCCATCAGAAATATAAATCAAATAGAAAGATGAAGAATTTGTAAGTAAAAAAAAAAGTCAGTTTAATAATAACGGAAAAAAAAAGAGAAGAGACTGGATAGTGAAATTGACATATTTTTATGTTATTTCCCCTCCCACATTTCTATTCCATTTCCAAATTCATCCTGAACAATTTAAAAAACAAATGAAGAAAAATCATCTTTGGAAGTAAAAGACTCCTATCAGTATATGGAGATGTTGCTACCCAGTTGCTGAAGTCATTTATTATTAATATTAATATTATTGATTCATTAAGCCTAACATTTTCGAAATTAACTTTTTGTGTCCTTTTTTTTTTTTTTTTTTGATTTATGTCATGTCCTATCTGTTTGTCTTTATTCTAAGAGGTAGATCAACCAAAAAAAGAAATTAAAAACACATGGTTACAGGCCTTTTGATTCAGGCCGTGAAATCATAAAATGATTACGACAGAAAGTTAGTAGAAGCTCCGGGCAGAATTGCCATTTTATTGCTGATTTAAATCTAGTTTCAGCAAAAAAAGAAAGAAAGTGAAGCCGTTTTTAAGACCAGCGAGAAAAGGGTTTTTAAACAGGAAGGATTGTTCTTGGGGACAAGGCTGCATGGCGTGGAGGTAGTGGTGGTGCCATTGAGGTGGGAAAGGACACAGAGAAGATAGCGCAACAGGCACGATTGTGTGTTTCGTCTACACCGGTATCCTCAGTCACTCTACGAATGCTGGCCGAGTTACATCTGTGCCATGATGTGGGGAGAATTCTAATTGAGCTTAATTGTGCACTAACAGAATTTCACAGGTTCCTCCTCCTCCCGTGCAAACCATCACACCACACATCCGTTTCCCGTCCTGCCACCTCGCCCAACTCGAAGCTGGAGTAGTAGGCTATTCTATCCAAACGTCTACAGAAATGAAAAGCTAAAAATAAATTAAAACTCAAAAGTAAAATGTAACATGCACTTTCGCTCTCGTCTGCTTGATAAAAACAATCTTATGGCTAAGTCTTGAGGTAGCGTTCCTAGTTATGTGAGGTTTGAGTCGTCATTTGTAGCACCCAAATGTTTTCCTTAAGGAGAGGCCAGAAACTAGCACGGTGAGATACAACAGTGGCATGCAACGTCGATATGATAATCACACCCAACTATAAGCTGCGCTTCAACCTGTGGTCTACGTGTAAATCTATGCACTGCAATGCAACTTTTCCCAGTGGACACTTAACAGTCCGTGTGACAAACGACAGCCATTCGTTTGACTCGTCACAGAATTGCATAAGTTAAACAACATACTATCTTTTTTCCCAAGCTCAAGTATGCTAGCGAAATGGTTCTACTGCTTGTTCAAGCCCTCGCCACCACCAACAACAACGTGTGGAGGACCTCGAAATAAAAAGGATAGAAGAAAACATTTCCAAATGCCAAACAGGAAGTCGACTCGCGGTACTCAGGGAACCGTGTATCTAATATATATAGCACTGCATCCGTTCCTGACTGCTTACAGTCTTAATTAGTTCCTATTTTCTGGAGTACAACAACAAAACACAAAGAGAATCCCAGTTTGGCACAGGTATTACATGAAGAATGAATCATTTGTTAGTATTTCAAATGAACTAGTAGCAGTGTAAGAGGTGTCTGCATAAAGAACTCTGATCGAGAAGAAACCTAGCTATAATCCAAACTACATAAATGGAGACAATTTTGGAAAAGAAAAACGAATGAGTAAAAATAAATTGCAAAGAAATTCAACATCAAACGACTGAACTGAACAGAGAAAACAGTCACAAACGAGGCCAGCGTGAGAGAGGGCGTTCTAGTCCAGAACTAATGTTTCTTTTGAATCGGATATTACCAACGCAAAACAAAAATGAGCGGATGAAGGTAGCGAGTGGTGGGTGGGGGTGGGGGTGGGGGTGGGGTTGAAGAAGAAGGGGACAAATGTGACATCTAAAACCTTTACAAAATGTCCACTGAATCTGTCCAGGGCATCTCCATCTCATCGCTTATACCTTTCACCCAAATAATAAAAAAAAATTTAAAAAGACAAAATAATAAAAATGCAATTACAATAACATATCTACTATTTCGTTGTTGTTTTTTTTAAACTATGTTAGTTCTTGGAGATCTGCGGTTATGTTAATAATTCTCGCTCACATATTTTTTTTTTTTTTTTGTCTTTTATTGATGAAACAGTTCGCAACCAGATGTCATGTCCAAATAAAGCTTGCTGTCTAAAAGAAAAACGAAAAGGTAAAAACAAAAAGGCTGCTGCAGTCTGAACAGAGCAGAAGTGTGTGAGTGTGTCTTGGTGTCTGACAGAAATCTATGGGCTGGAACAGGACAGACGCTTCTTTCCTGCCTGAAGAGCAGTATGCATTGACAAGTCATTGACAAGTTCAATCCTCAAGCAGAAATCAGAAGACTAGTGTGAAAAAGGGAAGCTTTTGTAAAACAAAATCAAAAAACTAAATTAAAGACCTTGATCTGTTAAAGCACATGAACAGGCTGGCAAACCCTTCGCAGATGTCTGAATGGAACCTGAAAGAACGCGGTCTGGCAGTGTCCATCCATCTTTAACGGCTAAAAGTCTTTCCTTCCTTTATCCAATTAGTATTTTATTCTAAAAAAATACAAACAATTATTCCCCCCCACCCCGATTGTTCCGTTGAACACATTTATTTACAGGTTTAAATTTGAGAGATGTGAATGCTTGCATTTTATTGTTTTTTTTTATTTTATATTTTTTGGCTCCCGTTTTTCAAAAGGTACCTTTTGTTCTCAGTCGGTTTAAAAAAAATGAGTATGACCGAGGCCATAGAGTGTTTTTCTATGTTTCTGCCTTTTTAAAACACCCAAACCACTTCCCCAACAAAAAAAGATTTTAACACTCAAACTCAATTAGTAAACGCACTCACGCACACTTGCACAGGACAATGGAGAAGGACGAGACTCCATCCAAAAGAAAAAAAGAAAGATGTTAAATGGTTCACATTCAGTGTCTTCGGGCCGATGATGGTCGACACGCTTTCGTTTTTTAAGCATGACGAGTAAGTCAAGCCCTTTCAAGTAAGCCAACCAATGATGTCAAAGTCCTTTAGTGCAGAATGAACAAGATCACACCACAGGTGCAAAAGTAAAATGGCACAAGTTAGGAAAAAGGCCATTGTTTTGTTTTCTACAGTCAGCTTGTACAACAAACATACGCATTAGCGCCAACATTTTAATTCCTGTGGTTTGGCAACGTTCATTATGCACCAGTAAGAGATGGTAAGATCCGTCCTACGTCCCATTGGCCAGTGATTTCAAGTGTGACTCTTCAAGGACCCCCAGGCTGGCCTAAAGGCTGCGAGACTCACAAAACAATTCATCATTTTTCCTAGGAGTCCTTCTGAGCTCAGGTGAGGAAAAAAAAAACCTCGATTACACTCTCCCAAACACGCATACAAAAAAATAAAAATAATGGGAAAAAAATAAAAAATATTTCTTCCTTAAAAAAATAAAATATTCAAGACTATCAGCTTTTATATAAAACACCAGCAAGCAAAAAAAAAAAAAAAGGGGGGGGGAGGGGCGGGGAATCAAAAAGAAAAAGAAAAGAAGAACGAAATTAGGAATACTGAGGTAACAATACCCTGAGGTAGTTTTTTTGTTTTTTCTTAATTCATTTTATCTAATCTGTTCTAGGTTCAGTGAGAAAAGCCAGGACCCTGGCAACCTCATCGGCAAATGTCGAACAAAGTGGGCGAGAGAGAGAGAGAGCACAGAAACCATATTGCTGTCCCCTATTCTTGACCTTTGACCTAAAGGCAGGTTTGTGGATGCTGTACCCTGTCAATCAAACCTGGCATTCAGGACGACTGTCCTCAGTTAATTCGGTCTCGGCATATTTTTAGAGTATATCTATTCTCAGGAAAAACAGAACACCACGTCTGAAGGCCAGGTTTAGAGATGACAAATGCTTTTTAAAAAAGCGAACACGTAAATCACACATTCCTAAAAGCGAACACGCTTTCAAAAAAGATGCTCTAAGGCTCGTTTTCGGAAATTACGGTACGCTCCATTTCATCGTCTGCCTGCTCCAATGCAATGAGGGGCCAGGTTAACTCACATATCATATATATATAATATATATAAAATATGCCGTTTGGGTGTGGGCGGCGCTGCAGCGATCATCGCTGGCGTGGTTAAGGGCGGGATTGTTGGGCATCCGCACATCAAAGCTGAGCCACTGCAATACAACTGCAGAGGTCACCTTTAGCCCACACGCTTACTGAACTCTCGCCGCACGTCCCGCCAGCCAAACGGCACGCGGCCTGAAAGGGAAGCCTCCGAAAAATGCCGCAACCCTCTCAAACCAGGTGTACGATTGCAGACGATTAAACGTGCAGCATCTCGACTCAAAGTCATGAAGATTATATTTACAACCTCATTTTTTTCATCTTTTTTTCATCTCGTCACCCCCACAGTTTAGCGTGGGGGACTTCAAGAGCAGTGTTAACAACTTTGGCCCCTCCCCTCATCTCTGACAGGTAGGGAGAAGTCACCTGATTGGTGACCACGCCCACTAATAAATTGGACTGATTCTCTGCTCTCTTTCTCTCTCCCATCTCTACCTCACTGCATTTCATTAATAATACCTCTGAATAAACATTTCTATACATATATCTCTATCTTTAAAAAAAAAACAGTTAAAATTTTGAAGTGACTGCTGATGGCTGAGGGTCCTATGTAGCTGAACTTTTGCGGGACCTTCATTATGCCCTATTCCTAATAAGCGGCTATGTATAAAAGCTCTCACCAGAGGGCGCTCCGCTCTGACAGACCTCCTCGCCATCCTCAGTCACTCCACCTGGCCTGGCATCTGGTCTCTGTTTTCTAGTTATCTCTCTTCTTTAGAAAAATCACTCTTTTTTTTTTTTTTCTTGTTCATTTTCACTAAACTTTTGTCCTCTTTCTCTCTCAGGCATGTTTTTTTTTGTCTTTTGTTCTCTTTTTAATTCCCTCTCAGTTTGCTGCTCATTTCTCCCTTGTCTACCGCTGGGTCTGTGTGTCACTCTCTCTCTCTCTCTCTCTCTCTCTCTCTCTCTGTCAGTCCGCTCGTTTGTCCTCCCATTTGTCGGTCCGTCTGACTGGGTAGCGGACCCGGCCTCTCACTTCCTCCTGGGTTCTTGTGCCAGTCCCTGCGGGGACCCCGGCTCAGTCACGACCTGCGGATGGGGCGCCTGCTGGCCTCCCATACCTCCTTTCTGCTGCTGCTTGACTTGTGTCAAAATGTCCCTGATCTTCCTCTGTGCCAACTAGAGAGGAAACAACAAAAAACAGCATTTTAGCACTGTCTGCTGTGCCATGTGCCAAGTTTTTGTAACATTCTAGCCAAATGAAATGTCAACCAAGCTCTTTGGGGGTCCGCTAACTAAGTGAAGTACATTTGTGCAGAGAATACAGAAAGATAAGCAACTCACCTGACTTGCGTAAAAGTGGCCGATGATTTTGACGATGACCTGGTCGTGTTCATCAGGGGTTTGCTCTCGGGGAACCACTACTTCAGCAGCGGTGAGGTTCTGCAGCTCATTCACCTGTTCAATGAAATCAGCAGCACAGTCTTGATCAGTACATTCCATAAATCTTTTCTTTTAAATTACTAAAGTTCTCATATATACATTTTTGCTTAATTTGATGCGTTTAAATGACACACATACATATACATGCATACATACACACACACATATATACACACACACACATATATACACACACATATATGTATGTATGTATGTATATATATATATATATGTGTGTGTGTGTGTATATATGTGTGTATGTATGTCATTTAAACGCATCAAATTAAGCAAAAATGTATATATGAGAACTTTAAATTGCATTAAATTGATCAAAACTGACAGTAAAGCCATTTATGTTAAGATCTGAATTTGCATTTTGCAAATTAATCCTTTTCTTTTGAACTTTCTTTTCCATTTTATTCTTCCTAAGAGTCTTGTATCAGATTTATCAGTTTCCAAACAAAAATAAGCCACAAAACCGTTTTCAATACAGAAGAAGAAGAAGAAGAAGAAGAAATGTTTCTTGAGCAGCAAATCAGCATATTAGAATTATTTCATTAGGATCATATGATACTGAAGACTGGAGTAATGATGCTGAAAAATCAGCTTTGACATCACAGGAATACACACACATATACATAATATATACAGGACCCTTTAATATTAATATTTCTTGATAAAATGGGCAGAAGTAAAATAAAAGCTGAGACTGATCAGAAGTAACAAAGCACAAAGCTCTTTATGATTATTAGAAGGGAGGTGAGCTACAAATAATGTTTGATGTATTGAAAAAAAACGTGGATCTGGCAACCCTGTCTTGAACTTCTTGACTCATCGGATTAATCATACACCAAGTAAAATCAGCCACCGAAAACTGTCTGCCACCAATATATTGTGCACCCCTAATAAGCAACTTTCTCTGTAATAATCGGTCTCCAACATTTCCTTTCATGAAGTAACTTTATGGATATTCTTCCTCTAAAGAGCTGTCATCATCTGACAGCTATCAGCAATATATGTTAATGATGTATGACTTACAGTTTTCCCGCCCTTTCCGATGACCCTTCCTGCTGCTGCAGCTGCTACTTTGATGTGCGTCTCCAACTTCACCTCCTCTTTGGGGCCAAAGAAGTTCTCCTCCTTCAGCTTACCGTATATTCTGCCTTGAGCCTAAAACACAAAGGGCTTGTTAAATGACTTCCTGACAACATATTAATTTTGAAAATTTTATCGGAAATGACTTTGCAAACCATGCATTCATGCAAACCTTGAATTGGGCCTCCGGAGGCCCTGTCACGATGACCATTCGCATTTTCGAGTCTGGAGCCTCTGCTGGTGCAATCTAAGGAAAAATGCATTTGAGATGTCCTTCAGGAAAAGGGAACATAAACCTCAATATTTTAAATGACATAACACAATATTTGATCTGAGATGACCCGTGACTACAGAAATATTAACCCACACAACTGTTTTCAACATTGATAATAATAAGAATTGTTTTTTGAGCAGCAAATAAGAATATCTGAAGGATTTCTGAAGGATCATGTGACACTGAAGACTGGCGTAATGATGCTGAAAATTCTGCTTTGTTATCAGAAAAATTTAATTAAATTTTAAAATACAAATAGAAAAGATATTTTAAACTATAATAATATTTTACTGTAATAAATTTTACCTAGTGTACAATAATATTGTTTTTACTGTATTTTTGATCAAATAAATACAACATTGGTGAGCATAAGATACTTCTTTTTTAAAAACATTTATTTTATTTTTTTATCTTACAGACCCCAAACATTTGAATGTGTATGGTACTCTTTTTCACGCAATTATAATGAATGGCAGTTTTTAAACTTAAAATGTATGCAAAGGTATCAAAGTATAATAAAATACCATAGAAGTAGTCCATATAAAGTAATCTGAAATCCTTAATCCATAAAATAGCTCAGTATGTTGAGTTCATTGAAAAGCTCCAAGTAAAAATAATGATTCATTCATAAAAATAAAAACGACTGATTCATTCACAAACCGAAAACATTGCAACAGGTTTAAAACGACATGAGTGTAATTTTTGGGTGAACAATCTCGTTCTCCTATTGCATTCAGGTCTGTTTTGACTCAGAAGAGGTACATCATTGTTTTGTTTTTTAAATCCATAGTTTTTAGTACGAAGATGAAACTTTGCGAGTTTGTTAAGACTGTCAAAATACACATCTTTTTTCCCCAGATTTTTTTTTAACCAAAAAATTTAAGAGATGTAACCATTTCAACCACACTGTTACACCTTTTGCTTTTGGAAACTGTGGCTTTACACATTAAATTAAATTAATGCTGATTATTTTTTTCATCTATTAATTAGATTTGTCTCAAATTTGCCTCTTTCCTACGCACACACACATTTTTTCCGCAATTAAAAACACCTAAATATGTATAGGTTTATATTAGTTTATATATTTTATAGTTTTTATATATTTTTATAGTTTTATATATTAGTTTATTATTATTTTAACATAAAGGCCAGTCTCACTGATACTAATACAGCTACTGATGTCTGGATAAAAATGATTTCTCCCCCCCCTAATTTTAAACATTAATTATAGCCATCCAACATTACAGTGTATTTGAAAGCTATCAATTTTTTAACATTAGCTTAAAAAAAAAAAAAGACAACTTTTAATTTAAGTGAACTTAAACAATCCTCACATAAACCCATAATATATGTAATATTTACCTTTGCCCTTCCTGTCTAACAGGTAGGACATATACAGAAATTGAAATAAGTTATCAAACAGTCTGCACGGCATAAATTATAGATTAAATATAGACTAATGTTTATTAAAGCTACAAGAGTTCTTTAGTCAATAGCAGCGAGTAATTTTCTCTATTCCCTTTGTTCTGTGATTAACTTTCTAATTGGCTGCTGTCCCTTTAAGAGCAGCCGCTGCTGACAGAAACGCGGATCTAACACGCGCCTCATTCTCTCACAACTCTTTGCGTTCATTAAAGACTTTATTTCACTAATTTAAGAATGCTCTTATGTTATGAGGATTCTCGACAAAACAGACATTTTGGCATAATCCGTTCAAGTGTGAAAGAGAACCGCTTTCTGGTGCGCAGTCTGTGCGCAGCATACTGGCGCGCGTCTTTCTCTCTGTGTGTGTCAGGACATTCACAGGCAGCGCGTTTAAAAGCATTTACATGAATAAGAGCATCATATAATGTAACGCTACCCAAAGGATGAAAAAATATTAACGAATGCTGCGTTTTGTGTTAAATATTTTAACACGTTAAACTGGACAAAAATGTATCGCATGCATTAGCGTTAATGTTGACAGCCCTAATATATATATATATATATATATATATATATATATATATATATATATATATATATATATATAAATAAATGTAATCCACTACACAGACAGTAATCAACATTTATACCACTCAAGTCAGTCAAAAGAGACTGTGCTGTGACAAAACACAACAAATCATCTGCACAAAAAACGCAAAGTGAGCTTCAACAGCGGACGTCAAGCTTATGAGGGAAAGTTACTACACATAGTTAATTGCTGTCTGCCTTTTTCCGTCGATTTGTGGCTGTCAGAGTGCATATGAGATTTTACGGCATTGATTCCCATTGTAGCTACCCAACTTAAATACCTTTTTACAAACGCTGCAAAATCCTTCTTTATTTTGACCACCAACGGGCTGCAACCATGTCCTAAATTGTTTGTCTTCCTTGCACTTTCCCATTTTTCTGGTCTAGTTTTATTCCTGTTGTTCCTGCTGTTCAAAATGCCCGCGTCATCTCCGCATCACGGCAATTTTGCTCCGGAGGCAATCACCAAACTGGTTCCGCGTGTCTTTATCACACTAACGTACATATTTTGCGACAGCAAATAAAAATGATTAATTATGAAGGCTATTCAAATAAGTTGATAATATTTAATGCCTGTAGGATTACAATCTAATGCTTTTTAATGCCATTTAAGGCCTTGATTATCACAAAATCCATTTAATGACTTTTAATGCTTTTTAATGCCCCGCGGAAACATTTCTCATAAATACAGATAAAATCTTTTCTTGCATCACATTTTTGCTATAGTTCTTGAAAAATGTTCTCTTTTTTTTTTTTTATAATGAAAAGGGGGTAAATTGAGTAATAGCATGGTAAACACATGGTAACATTCAAAACCTTTGTGCATTCACTCAATGAGAAGTTACTGATTAGATACAATATGATTTTAGTTGAAAAACATTGAGTTCTGACTTTTTTATAAGCTTACGTTTCACCGGGTCCAAACAGACCCTGGAATGCAAAAGGTGTATTTACAGTTTTTAAATGCATTAGGAGGGTTCAAGTAAAAAAAAATTCTGGAAGCATGGGAACCCGAAGAGATCAACCACTATGCATTTTCATAAAAGTTACCTTAATAGACGCTCCAGCAAAACGGCTTAGCTGCTTGATATGCTGTCCCTTCTTGCCAATAAGGGCTCCCACAGCTTGGGCTGGGATGTACACGTGGACGGTCTCCTGTTCAGCGGCCTGTAAGGAGACACAAAACAAATAACTATCACATCGCAACATATGGTGAACACCCCGATAAAGAATTGTGCTTACAGACCATAATAAGGTAAAGGTGCCACAAGAGGCCAAGTTATGTGACACCAGTATCTATGTTTTTTTAGAAATGAATAATGAATAATGAGAAAATTGGTCGTACCCCCATAGGGCCATAGGGAGGACCAGGCACCGAGTTTCCGAGGGAAGGAGGCGGCATGGCCGAGGACGGCGGGAAGAGGCCAATGGCTCCCAGGTTTAGTCCAGGGATCAGGTGAGTCTGTTGCTGGATGAAAAGGCAAATGTAGATTCAGATTAGGCTTCAAATTCATGTTTCGTGGCCAAGTAAGTTACACTTACAAGGAAATAAAAAAAAAATGTATCTTACGGAAACTCACATTCATGGCAGCGATGTCATTGTCATATGCCTCTCGCACTTTCTTCATGATCTCCTGTTCCGCCAGGCAGCAGGCTTCGATCGAGCCCTTCACTGTAATGGTCCTCTCTGGGTTATAAAGGGTCAGATCCTGCAGTCTGCAGTGAGAGACATTCAGAATATAAATGCCTCCAATCGTGTTAAGGCAGCTCAGTACAAAATTGGGCCGCTGGTTGGTTCCTTTCATTTTTTTTATTGTGTCCTTTCATTGCTTACGGTGATATTGTGATCTTGGTATCAGTGTCTTGTTCCACTTTCTTCAGGTTGCGTCCCTCTTTACCGATCAAACGGCCAACAAAGTTGTTGTGGGCAAGAACCTTCAGAGGCACTTCATCAGCACTACCAGAAATGAATGAAAATTGTTAATAAAGATCTGAGAGCAGACATGAACAAGCACTGAAGGTTTCGAGAAAAATGAAAAAAAAAATTTATGTTGTTTATATGTCTATGTGGTGTTTTTAATATGCTTTAAAGACAAACCATGTGTAAATTCATAAGTCAACACCATTGCTGAGTATTTTCTCTTTAAAACTGTGATCTAAAGAAGCGATTTGAAATCGCTGGTGTTTCTGACGTCACAAACTACCTTCGTAACCAATCATGCCAACATACGGGCGGGCTTTAGCATATCATTAACTATGACCGTTCTGAAGCTGGGGAGTCTCAAGAAGCCAGATTATCACGGTATATTTTTTTGTTGATATGAAAAATCGGGTACATTTAGCAATATAGCGGGTGAATGATGTATAAAATGTTATGATGAACTATGTCTTTCTCCACTGACGTTCTGAGCTGTTCAAAGCATTTTTAAGGATGATGATTGTTAGAGCTGTCTGACTCTGAGATGGCGAACGGGAACATGGTTTGTGTAACATTAGCAACACTATTAGCTGTTTGAAAAGTCAAGCAAAAGGCTAATAATATTAATTACCGTTATGTGTCCAACGTTGTTGAGAGCGATACATAAAACGCATCATCATTCTGATATATCGACTTGTAGACGAGCATGTATGAGCGAGTGGAGGCGGGGCTCATTTGAATATTCATGGATCAACATATACTAAATAAAGCAAGGGTTATATAATTATATTCAAGCTATTTTAAGGCATGAATGCATTTTTTTTCACAGGAAAAAAACATTTAAATGTGTAATTTTGGTTATTAAAAAGATAAGTTTTAAGGGATACAATTATTGACCACATGGGGACTTTAAATGTTTTTGAAAGTCTCTTATGCTCACCATTTATTTGATCAAAAGTACAGTAAAAACTGTAATTTGGTGAAATATTACAATTTAAAAAAATGTGTCTTCAGTGTCACATGATCCTTCAGAAATCATTCTAATATGATGATTTGCTGCTCAAGAAACATTTATTATTATCAATGTTGAAAACAGTTGTGCCGTTTAATATTTATGTGGAAACTGGTACATTTTTTCAGGGTTCTTTGATGAATAGAAAGTTCAAAAGTACAGCATTTATTTGAAATACAAATCTTTTGTAACAATATATAAAAGTCTTTACTGACAGTTTTAATCAACTGATTTTTTTTAAAGACCCCAAACTTGTGAATGGTAGTGTAAACTGCACTTGCAATGAAAGGTGTAAGGAATCACTGTTCTGGACTTGACTAAGTGTGTAAACTTATCATCACTCACGTTTTGGTATCCTTGGCCTCCTGGTTCATGATTTCCAGGATCATGCGGCAGGCCGATGAACAGCCCTCTGGGGTAGAATGGATACTTATGGGCTTTTCGGCGGCACCTGCGTTCTCTTTACGATGCACATCAATCCTAAGAGATGAGAGGAGAAGAGAGGGAGGAGTTGTAAATGTTATGCATCAGACAGTGAATAAAACTAACAAAGGCACACGCAAAATAAAAAAAACATCTTAAAAATGTTACAGGTTTGGAGCGCCATGAGGGTGAACTCTTTTTTAAAATTAAATTAGTGTCTGTTCCATTCCATTAAACATTTACCATAAAATCACACTTTGAGTCAATCACTCACTTGCTCTGAGTCTGCTTGGTGATGTTACGGATGGTGGCGCCCTCCTTGCCAATGATGGCACCCACGTATTGCGTGGGCACCAGCAGCCTGAGAGGGATGTCAGCGTGCTGATGCTTGGAGGGGATTCCCGAACCAGGCGACATCTGGCGGTTTCCTCGCGGACCGTATCCAGGACGACGGCCGTTGTCTGGGCCTCGTTGAGAGTCGACCTCAGAGTTCTCGTCGGGGATGTATGACACATGCAGGGAGTTGTTCTCAAATTGGTAACCGTTGAGCTTCTGAATAGCTCTTTGGGAAGAAATGCATAAATAATATGCATGAATGCAGGGTTTATAGTAACGGACAGACTTTTTGGAGAAAATGTCACTGTCGTGTGGATGAATGCTAACTGATTAAATGCACAAAGATTAAACATATGGATAATTTCACAGTTAAATAGAAGTGATTTGCCTTAAAGGTTAAGAAACATAATGAATTAATCCGATGAAGAATCCAGGCTGACACATCTCATATTTAGCCAGTAGGTGTCAGCCTCAAACAAGAAAAAATGTCTCAGTGAGAAGGCGTGTGGAGGTTTAATTTTACATAAAGACAAGTCATTTATAAAGCTGAAATGGGTAACTTTTGTGTTAAAATACTTTTTTTATCCCATCTTAAAATGCACAAAGTCATTTGTCTGTTTTTTTTTTGTGGGGTTTTTTTTGTTCTAAAAATTGAAAACAGTGGTGCTTTCAAAACATTGATAATGCAGACCAGTACAGACATTATCTCAACCAATGGTGTGAGTTTGGGGAGGGGCTTTCTGTTTGTTCGCCCAATGGCAGACAGGGAAATCTATTTGACAAAATTCCATTCTATTTGGTGACACTAGTGGAAAAATTACACACTTAATGCAGGGCAAAGTACACTCACTGTCTAGCATGCTCCCGTGTCCCATATGTGACGTTCACAACTGCGGTCTCACTCTCTGTGTTCACTATGAGGAAAAATAAGAACAGAGAGAGAAGCAGAGTGTAAATTACTTACTGATACTGTAAAAGAATTAGCAACATGTCCAAGTGTTCATTATGAACTAATCTTTCACAGTAATACAAATTGTCGTGTTATTTCATTAGTATTCACTCCAATGTCCATAATCCAAAAGAAATGACACTCCAGGTATTAATTTACCTTGTTCACAGTTCTCAACAGTTCCATACTGGGCAAGCAGACCATCAAGAACCTACAATGGATAAAACAGAACGAAATGAATGCAAGGAAAATTACTCTGTATTTTTGTCTTGTTTTCCAGTAAATAAAAAAAAAAATCTTTCTTAAATCAAAACATTTATTTTGGAAGCAAAATGACTTAATTGCGATACATTTTTCAGAAAAGAAGCCCTAAGATGTTAAGTGAGTTTATGCTTAAAACAAGAAAAACTATCTGTCAATGAGACAAGAAAAATAAACATAATTCAAAGGGAAAACAGGATTATTTTTGTGCACATTTTTCCTTCTCAAGTAAATGTATCTTGATTTAAAAAAATAGATATTTGTAATGGTTTTCAGGAAGGCTCCAACTGACTGGTTTCACAAAAGAAATAGAGACTCAACTTACTTACATCAGCCCTGTTTTATAAGTACCAGTGTGTAGTTTGTTTAATGAAGCTACACTCTTAAAAACAAAGGTTCTTTAATGACATCTGGTTCCACAAAGAACAGTCGAAAAAGTTCTTTAGATTATTAAAAGAAAAAAAATGGTTCTTTTAAGAACTGTTCTTTGACAGTTTGTTTGTTCTTCTATGGTATCTCTGTGAAAATCCCCTTTTGTAGCCTTTAATTTGTAAGAGTGTAGCCAAGAGGACAAGCCATCTGTGGTTTAAAACGTTTTTTAAACTATCAGGACCTCCCAGAATTCTCAAACTCATATTAAAAATTGTCTCATCCCAAACGAAAATAATCAGGTATGTGATTTTGTGTATGATAATAACAGGCTTAAGTTCCATTCAGAACTTAACATCTGTCAAACAGGACTACACCAAACCCAGTTGGCATCAGATTGGTGTTTGCCACCTGGGTTTAGCCTCCTAGTGGCTGACATTGGCACAAGTGGCTGGCAGAAGTGGGGCCTGCTGGAGACGTGCCAAGAAAGACCCCGCCCCGCAAGAACAACAGTCAGGCAGTACAACAACCATCGGATAAAACACGCACTGTGCCACACCCGTGCACACACACACACACACACACACACACACACACGCACACACATACCCAGACACTGTATGTCGATGGTGTAATCTCATAATCACACACAAATCACCTAACCTGAATGACATGGGTAAAACTCTGAGTTTAAACCAACACAGGGCACTGCCCTTGCCAGAACATGTAGGGAAAGTTCAAACGTCGCTATTCAGAGTCAGAAATTTGCACCAAAGTGACAGAATTGCACAGATGATATAATTATTAAGATGCAGTTTTGTCCACATAAGTATTAGAACATTTACATTTTAAAAAGGCTGTTTCAGGTTTCTTTTTGGAAGAGGCTGAATTTTTTGGGGGATATTGAAACACTTTCTCGTATTCCAACAAAATGTGCAAGCGTAATTTTAAGCAAACTCACTTAATATGACATTTTAGAATTTTTTGCAGAAAACAAAACTGAACATCTTAAGTCATTTACCTTCTCAAGTAAATGTAAAAAATCTAAAAGTAAATGTTAAAATGCTTTCTCGTACTCTGGCAGAATGTGCAGACAGATATAAGTAAGCCATTTGTAGCTTAATTTTCCATAAAACTACTTAAACTTTTTTGGTAACTCTGTATTAAAACTAGTCTCAAACTAAATTAACAGCCATGTATTTTGTGTATGATATTGATAACAGGACTAATTTTAATCACATCATTTTTCCCCCCCACATTTTACAACCCAGTTGGCATCAGATTGGCTTTCATATATTTTACCAATGTAAAATAAAATGTTGAAACGACTTGACATTTACGTTGTACGTGCTTTCTTTTATTTTATTTTTTTAGGTCAAACTTAAGATACTGTCTGAAACTATGAATGGAGAAAAGAACGCAATAATTTTTTTCTAGGATTAGGATTAATCTATGTCTGGAAAACATCCTTAAGAGCCACCCTGGCACTTCGGTAGAACATTTGGGTGAAGAGCATCGTGTCGATTAAGAAAAACTGAGAAGATCTTACTGTCAGACCAGACATGGACACACCCAGACTCACCTCCCACTGTAGGTGTGGCGGAATGTTTCTGATCTGGAGTTTTCTGGTCCTGTAGAGGAAGAAATGAAGAGAAAACGAAGTTTAGAAAAGGTTCCCCTCACAAACTTTGCTTGATGAAACAAGTGCTATCAATATATCCAATACAAATTGTCAGGGGCGGTCACAGCCACAGACATTTTCAACAAAAACTGCTTTCACGTTTACACCCACAATCACATTAAAACTAATTACACTAATGACATCTGGTGCTTCAACGTCATCCAAATTCTGATTTACGCTGGCGGCTAGCGTTCAGAAAGGTCCTGGTCTTGTCTACATCTAAATGATGTGGCAAGAGAAGCACGGAAAGGTGAAAGTCAAAGTCAGAACAGGGATAAATCCATCTGAACAGTAACTTCCATCATAAAGGGTTCTTCATTTTAGCTCTGACATTAATACTTTTATTCTTTCACATGCCATAAGAGTGAGCAGATATAAATCAAGTTCTTTTTTAACATTGCAAATTATCTGCTTAAAAATCTGTTTGTTTTTTTCATTTGAAGGTATTGATTAACTTTAGATGCATCAATCAAAGAAAAGGAAAATTCTAGTTTAAAACACTAGTAAATCGAGGACAGAACATGTAAGGTCAATGAAAAGATCTCAAAGTGATCCGATTCGGGAATCTCTTATTATTTATAGTTGGGTTGATTAAACATTATAAAGATGCTTGGGAGCATCTGTCCTGCTCGACGTTTGTGGAAATGAGGCGGAATGAGCAGAGAAGAGAGAGAGAAAGAGAGAGAGAGAGAGAGAGAGAGAGGAGACTGAATGTGTATATTGAAACTAGACACTGATGTAGTTCAATGCCAGCTGCCCCGGAAGCTTCCAAAATCATTGGTCGAGAAAGAGAGAGAGAAAAAGAAAGAAGTGCAAGTAACTAAAGCAATGTCAAAGCAATGCAGTGAATAAAAAGATGCAGAGAGAGATAAAAAAAGGAAAAACAAGTGAATCAACTAAAGTCCAATTGAGAACTGCAGCATGGCACTGCTCCATCACCATAACAATGGCACAGTTAAGAGGAGACGGTTATCCAGATAACCTACACATACTGGAGCACTCTGGAACCTCTAGGGGGCGTAACAGCAACCTTCTGATGCAATGTATGCGTTTAGGATGAAGGAGGGAAATGAGTGTCAGGGGTTATTTGGGAGGGGCCTGAAACTCTGCTCGGGTGACTGAGACCAGAAACCCTAAAGACCTATGAACTCTGCAAGGTTGACACCCACTGGTTGACAAGCAAAGCAAATGGCGCTGTTTACTCACTTTCTACCTCCCCTCATGCAAATGGCGGGCAAAACAGCCAATCAGGGAAAAAGGAATATCCTGCAAGGGGGTTTCACACCACACAGATCAGCAATGTGAGCGTGTCCAGGCCAAACGGAACCAAATGAAATCATGTATTGTCCAATTTATAAAAAAAAAAATTTTTAAAGGCCATTCCTTGGAGCACTTGCTTAAGATATTAGAGTATGTACTTTCTTCTTTTGTTTGCTTCCAATATCATTCAGAGTTCAAGATGAAAGCAACATGTCTTCCAGTGTGTTTCAAGTAAATTAAGAGCCGAAAAGCACCTAAAGATACAACAAATGTTAACAAAAGGCAAAGGCCACACAAACACCACCAATCTGTTCGCTCTCCCACTGATCAATCACCTCGTCCCCGAACCCATCCCCCAACCTGACACTTCCGCATCCCACCCACACTCACCACATATACCCGCAACAGAGTTTTTCATCCCTACCCCCACTCCTGAAAAACATCCTTCTTGTTTGGCACCTTTGAATCCATTTAAACCCATCATGTCAAGTCCCACCCGGTCTCTGACCAATCTGATTGGTCAACGGAAATGTAAATCACGGCCACATGAAAGAGGCGAAGAGGACTGACACCCCTTTCGGTCTCTTTTTCTATTGTTTAGAGACGAAAACATTTCTGAATTGACCTGTAGTGCTGCAGGCCTTACGTCCAGCCATGGAGCAGTGGATGATGGGACACTAACCACAAATCTGTTAACATGCTCAAATTCTCCAGAAAGAGTTGCATGGGATTTTTCTGTATTTTATGGCGTGGCAAATAAAAGCTATGTTTAGATTTGGCTTTAGTTAAAACAGGAATCTCAACACGCATTGAAACAGAAATTTCAAAATCACACAGCACTACAAAGACGATCAAAAATGCAAATAAAAAGACCAAATAACAAGAACAGAAAAGAACAAGGATAGAAAAGATTGGAAGAAAAAAAGAAGAGAGATTCACCCCCTACAAGGGTCAACGGTGAGGGCCCTATAGACAAGTGAATAGCATTGGGGTGTGTGTGTGTGTGTGTGTGTGTGTGTGTGTGTGTGTGTGTGTGTGTGTGTGTGTGTGTGTGTGTGTGTGTGTTAGGGTTGGTATGTGGTATTGTCCTATAGGAGAGCGTCAGCAGTGCATAACTGAGGTTTACTCATATCTTGAACTTGTAAAAGTGAAAGAAAAAGTATAGACATGCCTCTGGCTTGAGATAAGATTCCAATTGAACGAAGAAAAAAAGAAAAAAGTGGCAAACATTTCGGTCAAGTGACCTTTCTAAGCATTGAGAGAGGTGCAATTGGTGGTGTACAGCCTTTTTTGATGCATTTCCCTAATTAGACTCATTTGGACAATTTGTAAGGCGAGGTGAGTTCCTGGCTTTTCTTGAGATAAGATTCACCAGAGACTATAGCAGAAGTTCGCAATGATGTATAGCAGTGTTTAATCAATAATCATATATTATTATTATTATCAGCATTATAATTATTATTTTCATCATATAAAAAAAAAAAAAAAATCCACAATTGTTTGGTCTTTTAGTAAAGAGATCTGAAATTCATACTAGCTGGAGCATCTAGCAAAACTCTATCCGTTCCACACACACACACACACACCGTAGCACATGATAAAAAAAAAAAAAACTCTATACTTCTTGACACAGTTAAGCACATTCAGTTCCTCCATACCACGCAAACACGCTTAAACACACAAACACATTTACTTCACATTTTAAATGAGGCCGTACGTACCATACTCTTCTATTCTAAAGTTTGGGATCTGCATACTTTTTTTACTTTAAGAAATGAATATTTTTATTCACCAAGGATGCATTAAATTGATCAAAAGTGATATATATTTGAAAATATTAATTTAAAATAAAAGCTGTTCTCTTGAACTTTCTATTCAAAGAATCAAAAAAAAATATATATATATATTCCATAGAAAAAAAGGATTCCATAAAAATATTAAGCAGCACAACTGTTTTCAACATTGATAATAATAGATAAATGTTTAAGCATCCAATAAGCATATTAGAATGATGTTTGTGACACTGAAGATTTGAGTGATGATGCTGAAAATTCAGCTTTAAAAATCACAGGAATAAATTACATTTTAACATTTTATTAACATAGAAAAGTAACTTTAAATTGTAATATTTTTACAAATAAAGGCAGCCTTGATGAACTTAATTTAAAACATTTAAAAATCTTACTGACCACAAATGTTTGAATAGTGAAAATAATTTATATTTGATTATAGCTATAATATAGAATTTTTTTTGTAATTTTAAATATTAGAGCTGTATATTTTTGTTAAATATATACTATATAACTTAATAATTTACATTTAATAAATGTGATTTCATCATTACTATTTAAAAAATATTAAAGTTTAGTGTAATTTTCACATCAATATTTTTTTTTAAACTTAGGCTAAATGCCTAGATGTGGATTTTTGTGTGTGTTTGTTTAGCTAACAACTATAGCCAAGTAAACCCACACACACATAAAGTAGGTGCACCTCCACCACCCTCTTCGCTAAACATTAATAAGACCTCCAGCATATCCAGATGCATGATGGGCCAGTCTCAGCAGGAATCAGCAGGGCCATCTTCATCAGATGGAGACTCATCTTATATTCAAAAACACACTCCGAATCCCAGGAATATCAAACACACACACACACACACACTAAACTCAACTACGATGCCTGCTGACAATCTTTTAAATGTGCATTAGGGTTACTTTGTCTTATTTGATAAATCAACAAAATGTATAACATATTTTACTGTGGTATCTAAAACTTTTATACATAAAAATGATCAAGCGATAAGTAAATCTGCTTCTCCTGTGAACATATACAAAACACACTCACAACACTCAACATTTACAACAAAGAACCCTATAGTTCAGAGAACAAATGTGTCACACTGACATTAAACACACAGGCAGTCTCCTACACCGTAAGCACTACACAGGTGCATGCAAACCTAGGTCTGCGTGAAAAGCGCTAAAATCCACCAAGCCACTTTTGATGAGCACAGGCCTGTCAAATGAGAAGAAAAGACACAAATCCGGAAGACAAATGCATGTTGTCGAGGATAATAAACGTGCTTCCCAAAACATTGCACTCCATTTAGTCTCAACGGACACATTGCATTAAAAAACTGAATTGTGTCTGCTCTACAAGCCTTACCATGCAATCATCTGAAAAGCTTTAGACACTAGGAATCTTTTTCTGTCAACTGTGTGTGAGGGAATTTTTCTAAACAGAGGAACACTAGTTGGAGGAAGGAGCTGGGAGAAATGAAGAAATCATTGAAGACATGCACTAAATACAGGTTTGAACTTAATACAGCGAACTACAATTTTTTGAAACTAACAACTTTGGAGAT
Organism: Leuciscus leuciscus; assembly: GCF_965113295.1. NCBI lineage: Eukaryota > Metazoa > Chordata > Actinopteri > Cypriniformes > Leuciscidae > Leuciscus > Leuciscus leuciscus. The sequence continues at coordinate 60,644,903 of NC_138725.1, forward strand.
TTAATAGAGACAAAAACATGAGGTTAATGTGATTTTGTAGTTTACAATACTTCACATAAGTGTAAATGTAGGTCAATGTATCCATTTCAAAGTGCAATAACAGTCATAATTGACATTTAATTAGGGCACTTAAAGCTACAAAAATTTAGTGATCTAACAGTAATTAATTAACCAATTCCAGGCCCACTGTACGAGAGGTCCAACAGGAAACCAAGCACACAAGAAGTCAAAAATCACCCCTTAGAAGTCAAAACCATCATTGAGCAACTTCCTGTCTTGCTTTCAGCCATTTCCACCTCAGCCAATCAGAGGTGAAGTTGATTCAAAAAAAAAAACGGGGGAAGATAACAGAGAGAGAGAGAGAGAGAGAGAGAGAGAGAGAGAGAGAGAGAGAGAGAGAGAGAGAGAGAGAGAGAGAGAGAGAGAGAGAGAGAGAGAGAAAGAAAGAGAGGAAAAAGAGAAACAATATGCACAAAGAAACTTAAATCACTCACATCCTTAACCCCTCCTCCATCACTCATTCATTCACCTCTCACACACACAGCAGCAGATTATGGATACCTGAATTATAAGATTATGAAATATGACGCCAGTTAAACTAAAGTCTTCTAGGCAAGTTTTTACACATCTAAGGAAAAAATAAATAAAACTACACATACATTGCTGACCAGTAAATCAACCTAACTTACCAGCTAAACTGTCCACATATTCAAGTGCAAATATCAACTTGCATGAAATTAATCTGAAATGAAAAGGCATCCCAGATCTTTTCTAAAAGTTTTGCTAGAACTTTATTAAACATAAAAACAAAAAACTATAAGACTTATTTAAACCTCCAATTGGGCTTAAAATACTGCTGGTGTGAAAACACACTGCACTGAACTGTATATTCTTTTTTAATATGGTAAAAAAAGCATTTCAAAGGGAAGGGGTCCATTTTCTTGCTTAAATTTATTTCAAACGAAATGATAATATATATACATACATACATATATATATACATATATACTTTTTCTATATTCAAATAATAATATATAAAAATATTATAAAAGCATTTAAACAAAATATAATATTTCTTAAATAATCTAAGAAAAAAAGAAGCAGTAGGATTATACTTAGCACAATAAAGTTTATATGGTTTTGCAAAAAATGTTTTGCTACACAGCACAAAAAAAAGAGAAGTGTGTTATTTTTAGGCTAATTAAATTGGTGTAAATAAAAGTAGCTTACTTTTTTCAGCACCAAATATTTTTTTTCAGCTAAAACAAATCTTTTTTTTCTTTTAATAAGCAAATCTTATTTTACTTTAAATAACTATTGTATTGTACTAATAAGTTATACATTTAAAAATCTAACCTGCATTCTCCTGAAAGCAAACAATTATATTCTATACTGAAGATAATGAATTTGCATGTAAAAAAAAAAAAAAATTATAAACAGCCATAACTGAAATTATACAATGCTAAACCTTTTTTTCTTCTTCAACATGACACACTGTGGTTTTACAGAGGTACGAAATGAAACAGAACTTCAGTCAGTAAACTGCCAGTGAAGCTTCATACAGCAAGGCCTCTGCAGCCAACACTGAAAATGGCGGGTGAGTGTGGGAGGGGAAGGGGCGGATCCTAAGTTCCACACACCTCCCTTTCCCGCTCTTTGCGTAACAACGAGTCCGCGGAGGGACGTTGTAAGCTACTTGAGGTCTATGGACGTGGAGGTTCCTCAAGTCAATGAAAACATCCTCGTAACAAAGTTAAGGACAAGGATCAGAGTTCAGTTGTGTAGAGAGCCATTATAGAGATACCCTCTCGCCCGGGGGGACCAGATGCGGTGGTTCCAGGCGTTGAATGGAACAGCAAGGGTTAAGCCATAAATCAAAGTGGTGTAGAGAGTAGCAGAGATGGTGAGACAACTTTACCAGAAATAACAGACGTCCCATCCCCCCCTTTTTCCTGCTTTCTTCTCACTCTGTTTCTTGTTCCCTCTTTCTACACTCCTCCCTGTGGAGCTTTCTGCTCTGCATTACCTGATAGGCCTTCCCACCCCCTCGCCGCTCTGCTTTTTTCCCCTTGCCCTATTCCTCCGAGAGGTGAAAGGTCACTCCCCAAGCTTAGCAATCAACACACGCTGATGCAACCCGTAACATACCAGAAGAAGAAAGCGAGAGGGGGCGATATATTGCTTACTGCCGGCCCCAGCAATACAGTCGTATAACAATGAAAGCAATAAAAATAAATCTCCCGCCTCTAGCCATTGAACATTGGTGATGGCCAATAGCATGGCAGTGGTGGACACGGTCTGTCTTAAACCAAAACTGAGACTTGAGCCTCATATACTGAAAAGATAAAGTTACTGATGTTTTTTGTGAAAATTTACTTAATTTTTTCCTCTCAATTAAATAGCTGCTCAAAAAGAATTTTAAAAAAATTCCTCTAAAAGTTTTTTTGTTTTTAAAATCAGGAAAAATGATCAGAATATGAAGCAAGCACTAGCAGGAGAAAGTGTATTCATATTCAACTACAAATGCATCACATTATAAAGAGATAAATCCATAAATTAATGCAAATAGATGCAGTCTGAAAACAATGACAACGCTGCAACTGCACAATTTGGTGACACAATTACTAAGAATAGAAATGTATCTGTTGCCATTCAAACCATTCAAATTTAACAGGAGAGAAGCGGACGTTGGCCTTGTGCTAAATTGATTCTAAGACAAATTCTAGACTCTCATAGACGCAGTAGAGTGGAGTATGTACATTTTTCACAGTCCATGCAAAAGTGACCAATGACTGCAAAAGTGACCAGTGACTGTAAAGTGTCTTTTTGACAAATACAAAGATTTGAGAAGCTGCAAGGTATGTTAAGTTCAAACCTTCATGGACACACAGACATCTAAACAGTTGCAAGAACGTAAGAGAGCGGTCAAATGTTTTGCTATTAGATGTATAAATTTAATCAGAATTATACAAATATTATTCAAGCAATGAAGAAGGAAAAAAGCAAGAGACAACAAAAATGTGCTGCTTTCATTAGAACCTACATCACAAGATTGCCATTCTCCACATATACCAGCCTGTGGTATAATACTCTAAAGGTGCAACCGATTTAAAAAAGAAAGAAAAGAAAAAGAAAAGAGAGAGAAATAAACTAAATGTGATGACACATAAACAGTATAATACTTTTGCGAAGTTTAGTCTGAAGCTTATAAGCTTCTCTAATGAAATAGAAGAGTCATAGTTTACGGCACATGTTCTACTTTGTGCATGGACACATTTTTATTATTAAATCCTGTTGAACTCTCACAGAGAAGTGGATAATTGCAATTAAAAAAATATTATATATACTATATTTAAGACTGCACTTATTGTCATAAGCAAAAAGCATTTGAATGCTATAGTGGAAAATTATTCAAATCTGCTAAAAATGCATGAATTACCATACCATTTTCACATTTTTGTGCTAATTATTTATATAGCAAACTGTTGAAAGATGATTTTAAAAATATATACACCGTTCAGAATCATTAGGCAAATATAAATCACTGAAAGTAAATCCAAATGATTTGAAAATGTATTTAGAATGTAGTACTAAAATTATTTTTTACTTGCATGAGTCTAATAGGATAGATTCTAGTATAGGGAAACCACTCGGCTTTCTACTGCAAATGTGTAAGCATGTCAAAGTATGCAAGGAGCGACATGCTCAGCTGAGGAATGCAATGCCTCTGAAACGGCAGCCGGTGGGGGTGAAGCGAAGAAAACCTGAGGTCCTTTCCTGCACATTATCATGTGAAACACCCCTCCCTCTCATCCGTCATCCTCTCTCTCTCTCTCTCTCGGCCATTTGAGTGAGACGAGGAGCCATGGGGAATGGAGAGCGAGAGAGAGAGAGAGACAGAGAGAGATTTCATCTCATCGACAAAGAGTTTTTTCTGCAAGTAGTTCTCAACCTTGCATCTCAACCTTTGACCCCAATGTGGATGAGGAACGCTTTGGCCGGGACTTTAAAAAGAGCCATAGGGCAGGGCAGAGGACTGGGGTTACTAGCAAACAATTGAACTTTTCAAAGAGGTATAGCGGCTCTTTTAAAAGGTGGTGGTGGTGGGGGGTTAGGACATAAAACAGCTAATATTAAAATCTTTCTTAAATTGTGGTGCATTGAAATTGACAAACTTGGAAATCAATTAAAAAAATTAAATAATAATAATTAGCACAGAACAGGCAAGTAAGCAGGCTTGTTGAAAAAGGGGCGTTGCCTGAGTCATAACTCATCAGTAATGACAGAAGGCACTGTCTAAATGTTTTATTAGTTGAACACACTAACATAATTGTTGCAAATAATCCTTACTCAACTTGTGATACTATTTACGTAAACAGTGCGTTTCTCATTCCGAGAAAATAGCAAAAGAGTGTTTGCGTCTTTCTGAAAACTCCATATGTAGGCCTACAGGCATTTCCTACTAGGGTGGGGTTGGTTCGGGGGGGTGGTATGTGAGGAACAACTGTAGACACTAACAACTCCGGGATCCATTTAGTTTACAAAGGCAATATGCCCTTAGTTTTGGGTCAAAGTTCACGCTTGGCTCTGCTGTGCCCTACTCAGCGTGCAGAAGATGGATGACGCGTTTGTGCGCCTCCATTTTGTGACTCAGGAGTAGAGCACGGGACATGACTGATGAAGCTGAAGGAAGAGACATGCATTGAGCTCATTCCAAATGCATTTGTATTATTAATATTATTTTGATCCACATTTAAAGTTATTTTACAATGAACAATCGCACGATATAAGAATAAAAAAGATGACGCTCCACTAACGAGGCATAATCTGACAAACATCACAACAGGCTGTAAAAGGACTTCTGTAGGCCTACTTTAATCGATTTTGTAAGCTAATCAACGATATAAATTATCCTGACACTCAGTGTTGAATATAGTTTACCTAAAATCTGTATACAATTATTCCTCCCTCTCCTCGTCTCGTGTGTTCGCCGTTTCATGAGAGCCAAGTGAACACATGAAGAAACACGCGTGTTCACCCTCTAAAGTCACATTTGAGCTGCTTTTGGAAAATACACATGCTCAATTTAATCAAATAATCACGTTTGTGAATTGATTTTCAAAGTGTGTCTGTCTCATGCTGTTTCATTCACGTTAGCCTCCTGCCACTCACTCGCGGTGGCGGAAAAAGAACTTTTAAAAAACAGCTCTTAAGTTAATAAAGCAGTTCTCACAGTCTATAGCTATTTAAATGGGTCATATTTAATTATACACAATGTGACTTACATTTTACAGTGTTAAAAAAAAAATCAGTGTGCATATTTCTTAATCTTTTACACAGGCTACAAGACAAATAAGACTACGAAAACAGCACTATCAAGGGTATGCAGGTTTAGCCTATAGTTAGGTCGAATTATGCTCGAAGAGCGTGTTTCAACAAAACAAAACAAAAACCAACAGGCCATAATGATTTTTTTTTTCAGACGGCTTAAAAAAAAACAAAAAAAAACATTAAAACAGTTTAGCTCAAATACAAAAATGAGATGTCATGACAAAACAATGTTTAACTTTATAATATAGACAAATTCTTTCATTGTGAATCATGAACATTAACGTACATTACAATAATACACGAAAACATACCCGCCTTTTAAGGCGATGTCTTTTGTTGTAGGCTATGGTTAAGCATTTACGCTACCCAATGCGCACAGCAGGTATAGCCTACATCAAGACGTTTAAGTCAAGCAACACATATACAGGCTCATTTGATTCTCTCATCACACCATACAAAACCAGCCGGACATTTTTTCTGAGAATAACGTGGGCCTGGATAACCATGTGTAGGCTATAGCTACGTTCAGCCATCTTCCACTGACAACGCCCAGTTTACCACAATGTGAACCTCAGTCACATGGGCAGGCGCAGAATGTGCTAGAAAACTATAGGTAACATATAGGAGCCGGATTACCATCCATGTCAGCACAGAGCGGGATGTTGTATGTCGTAAGCATGCTATTGCAAAAATGCATAAAAACCAAGTGCATGTGAAAATTGCAAATAACCCAAAACCATAAAAAAAAAAAAAGGCAGCTGTATAGCTAATGTTGCCATTTTATTTGATGAAATCATTCTCCCATTTGAAACTACATTGCACCGTTGTAGTGTCCGCTGTTATGTAAATGCAATGAGAGATCAACATGCATATGAATTACATTAACCTACAGTTCATGCAACAATAAAGTGCACTATTCCGCGTTAAACGGCAATAACCAGCGCATTTATTGGAGCCACATCGAACTGCCTGCAGTGCAGCAGAAGCAAACGCTCGCGCTTCTGGATCACTCCCCTTTACGGTGGCTTCAGCTTCAGCTTCAGCTTCTCGCAGGCAGTGAGGGGGAGACCTGCCTTCATTCATAAAGTCACCGGGCTACTCGAGAGTACTACAGCGTCGTGAAAGAGGCGGCGCGCGCAGTCACTGTCCCGCCCACCCCGGAGCAACGGAGGGGGTTGGTCGAGAAGAGGAGAGCTGCACGTTGACGAGGAAATGGGGTGTGTGTAACGGAACAGAAACTGTCTCTTACAGATCCGAGCTGTGCATCCACGCTATAAGTGCCAACATGCAGTGCACCTGACTCAGCACGGTTTAATAACGATTTTGTCACGATTGGCATTGCTTCCAGTGCGGTCCTCTTTAAGAGCACATGCTTGTTATTAAAGTAGCCTATGGATTTACCGTGCTCTACCATAAAGATTCGCAAATGATTAGTTTCCATCATGTTCTGGTCATAAAACACGCTATAAAAAGAATGGCAATAATTTACAATAGCTGATTTCGTTAGATTATGAATTTATGAAATGAACATGATTATTTGTATCTAGGCTAAGACTGTAAATCATTTATTCTTTCATATTCGAAGTATCTAGAGTTGCGAGGTGTCATATGATAGCTATTTGGGAAAAGTCAGATAATTTGACTCACTGGAGTGACAAAGTCTGCATTTCTAAAAGATTGCAAAATGTGAATGAACATGCCCTGTGTATGGGAAAGTCTGATATTATCTTAAGGTTACATACATTTCATATAGCCGTTTCCCAAGGCCTACTCAATTTCGACCTGCATAAAGCAGCGTTTACATTTTTTTCTTTTTTTTTTCTTACATGGTCATATATTTCGTAACAAGATAGTCAAACAATCATCAACATGACTGTGTTGTCACATCTCTAGAAGTTTTTCTTGATCCCACATTTGATAGGCTATTACAAACATGAAGGAAAATTAGCATAGTTTACGTAAATTGTCGCCATCATACATAAAACAAGACTTTCTTGTTTTGGATGGCTGGCTAAAACTGAATCTTTGCATGAAGACAAAAAAAAAAAAAAAAAAAAAGTCCCACTTCATCTTTATAAACTGAACAAACAAACCCTGCATCATCAGAGACACTGTTTGCAAATTTAAGTTATTTTCAAAGTCTCTGAACTATTTGAATTAAAAGAAATAAGACAAAAAAAAAGAGAGAAAAAAGGTGTTTCTTTTAATAAATATATGTGACTATCAAATTCATATGGTTACTTTTGTTAATCTTCCTATACATTTTATTTAAACTTATTTACCAATTTACAATTAATCTAACATTGTCTAACACATTTAAAAAAGTATATTCACAAAAATGTTCATTGCTCAATTATTCCATTTGTTGCACTGTTAGAAACAAAATTTTAAGTGTGCACTTTGCACTGCAATGCATGGTAGCAACAGTTTTGCTTTGAATGTAAATTAATTTCACAGATTTCTTCAATTAAAACAAACAAATAATTAAACATTAAACTTAAGGAAAATTTAATTCAACAAAACCAAAAAAATAATAAATAGCAATAAACCAATTTTAATAAAAAAGAAACTAAGGACTCTGAAATGTTGTCTTAAAGTTTATTTTATTAATGCAGTTTAATTACAAGAGCTAAACATCCAATATTTCTCTGACACTTACCTTCTCAGAATCTTTACACAGACAGAAGTTAAACATGTTTCAGAGGGGGGGAAATAAATACCATTCTAAATATAAGGTTCCAAAACAATGATTTACCACTAAATAAAATGTAACAATTTGTAGCTATAATAAATAATAACGTCTAATAAATTGGTTTCTTGTTTTTTCCCCATACAAGTCACAACTATGAAACACTTTGGCATCCTTCTCCACTTCAAAGACCCTCTTCTTTGCAAAGCATGAGGTCATTTATTCATTTGCTGCTTTTAAATTCACCAAACTCTGAAAGTGAACCTCTGGTGAATGGAAGCAACTGACAACATTCTCTTCTCACTGGTGTCTTCACTATCTTTCCTTGCTCCCTTCTTCCATTTACTTAAAATCATTAATGAATAGAAATTGCTCTTTGTATAAAACTTGTATAAAACTATGTTGTTGTTTTTTGGAGGGGGGAGGGGTATTCTTCTTCAAAAGGGTTAAAAAATAAGTAAAAAAAATGCTCAGTAGTCCACAGAACAGGGGCCTCATGAGTAAACACTGAGGATACTGTGGGGAAATCAAAACAAAATTGTCATAAGAAAACAAGTCTAAACAATAAGCTACACAAAGTAACGAATTCAACATGTGACCACATTTTTTTCCTAAACCCTATACTACTATATTAAACCGTATTATATAATCTAGAAAAAAAGAACAGCATTTTTTTTTTTTAAATAACTGTCATCCACAAAACATTTTGTTTTTGCAAGAGACTTCCTTTAAAATTTGAAATCAATTCCTGGTCAGCTCTATTTCACAACACCCTAAGTTGTATCTGAATGGACAGCTTGATTGCACTGAAATTATCAGTTTGACTGCATTGAGTTATCAATTTTCATAAAGTCCACTGAAATGTTGCTCTGAATACTATCACATCAGTCCAAATGAGAAGCACTATCAGCCAGCTTATCTGAAAATATTAGTCAACTATAGGTCAACATACACACACAGCTCTCCTCCACCTGAGAGGAATAAGCTCTACGCTGCATGTTTCTGTATTAAGGGGAAGGTATAACTCCATGTAGGTCTGAGGGGGGTATTGTCAGCCCTTCCCCCTCTCTATGCTTTTAAAATGCATGTGTGTGTGTGTGTGTGTGTGTGTGTGTGTGTGTGTGTGTGTGTGTGTAAAGGGGGGATAGCATGACCATACCAGCACATGCCTGTTATGAGGTCATGTGATCTAGAGGCTCCATTTTAAGTGATTTGGACTAAGAAAGGAATTGCAATGTGGAGGAAGAGAGGGGGGGAGGAAGAAGGATATAGAGAGAAAGAGAGAGAAAATAGCATTAAAAAGAGAAGAACAGTGTTGACTGATCTCTATGGCCTCACGGAGGGGAAAAGGGTGAACACGCCATTTTTATGGTGAATAGCAAAAATAACCAAAAAAATATATACAACTGCAAACTTCTTTTTAGATTAACATTTGACTACTAGCTCTAAAACTGGTAATAGCATTTAACTACAGGAAAAGCATATGGACCTCACTTATAATTTTGCACAGACAGTAACCATTAGGTCCATTCAGCTAATGGAGGGGCAACGATATGGACTGAAAATTATATTAACACCAAAATCAAAACCTAGAGTTCGGGCTAATTCCATTTCAAAGCAAGCAAACATTAAGGTTGCGATGTAAAAGAAGTAGCGACAGATCTTTTCTTCCATATTGTTATGTACATATAAGAGTAATGGTTTATCGCAAAAAAATTATAAAAAATAGGACGGGACTTTGTTGTATCTATCCGTTGATGTTGATTGGATTTTGAGAGGTTGCACCCAAGACTACGGGGTTCAAGCATACCAAATGATTGGAGAAATTTAGCATCTGTCACCAGAAAGAAGTTTCATTTTACTGGAAAATGTAAATGCATGTAAATAAAAAAATTAAACAAGCATGGATGAATCATTCACAATAATATTAACATGCATTTACAAAATAGATGGTGAATTTTAATTTCACGCTGACTTCAAGAGTAGAATTCAGTTCACAGAATGTTCTGTGTATTAGGTGTGAACAGCTAGCAATGGCAGGTCAGCATCAAATTAATATAGTTTTACTGGCACACTGCTCTCTAGAACATACATTATAACCATGCATACATTATGTAAACGCATACATTATTTATACGTACAAAGACAGAGGGAAGATAGTCACTAAAGAGAAAATAAGCTACATTTTCCCTGTTCTAATATGTGGTCTAATGCTCTTGTGATGATTAATACAGAAGTAATGTGATTCTGTAGGACTTGACTCATATCCTCATTTTTAAATTTTCTGGGATTTTTCTCATTTTGAATTATTAATGAAACAGAGAGAGAAAGAGCTTTTAAATGTTCTGTTGCAATGTACAAAAACAAATGGAACCTAATAGGATATTAATTTAGATCATAATTATTTGTAGGTGCAAGGAACAATTATTTCCTTGATCAGTTCACTAAAAGAGTAAAGCTATTAATAGGAGCATGCATGACAAAAGTTGTTGTTTTTTTTAGTGCTGGAAGATGACAACTTCACAAGAAATTATTAGAAGCCACATAGAAATGCAACAAGCCAAGTTTTCCCCCATCCTATGACAGTGACCGGTTTACTTCTATTATAACGCAATTCCACAGAAATGATACTATAAATGTAAGGCTATGTTTCAGTAACAGGAGAAAAAATTACTCAGGAAAATATGACTGCTCTGGGTGATCTATCTCTTAATATAATAACTAAAAAAGCACATGAATGAGTAAATAAGGAGAGAGACTGCATTTCAAAAAGAGATGAAGACATTTCTCGAGTGTGCTATTAAACTAACATTTTAAAAGCACACAAAGTGAGAGGAAAACCAACAACTAGCTATCTTTTATCATTTTCACTTCAAATTCACTTTATTTTCACTAATCGTAAAAATATATAGAAATATTTTCTAAATAATATATAGAATAACAATCATTTTAATTGCTGTGCTTGTGCATGAGCTTGTTTCACCCAAGCAGGATCAGGAGCACAAATAGCACAGGAATTTAAGCCAGCAGCATTTTAACACACATCCTGCAGAAGAACAATGTGCAAAATAGCTTCATTATTTACAGTGCAACAAAACCAATTTGGAACACACTTCACTTAGGCTATTTCGCTCTTAAACAAGCAGGGCATATATTTAAATATGCAATGAGAACTTGAATGAATATTAATCAGTTCAAGGCGCTTGTGTCAACATCATATGTACTATGAACCCAGGCATTCAATACACGTTCATTGGTCCATTTTGGGGGGGGGAAGGGAAGGAAGAAAAATGTAAAGAATTCTAGGACGACCCCCCCCCCCTCCCCCTCCCCCTCCTCACCAGTGTTTATGATGGCGACGCCTTCGGAACGGCCAGTTCAACAGAGAAATAAAGAGTCATTGGGGGGGTGGGGGGTTTGGGGGGGGGTCAAACAGGGAGCACATACTTCAGAGGGCTAAACCACCATGAAGGGTTTTTTTTTTTCCCTTGGGAAACACCCCTAGTCTCACATCTCTCCCACAAGCACCAAAAAACAAAAATACAGAGCCACATGCATAGACTGCTCTGTAATGCCACACTGCGCCGTTCTGTAGAAAAAACACAAACTGAACATTCAAAACAAGACAAACACAAAAAATGTTCGCTTTTACAAGTGATTTGCAAGTAATTCTTATCCAGAACATCATGCCTATCAAAGCAGCACAAATAGCACCATTTTTGTTTTAGTTTTTTGGATAAATGTCAACTGTTCAAACATAAAGTGAAGTTCTTCTGTTTGTTCCTACAGAAGTCAAATTTATTCCATTTTTACAATTTAAATAAATACGTAAATGCTCAAATTCTGTTCCAAATATAACAGTTGGGGTTTTACATTTTAAACATGCTGTAAAAAACTAAATAAATAATATGAATCAGGCAAGACCCTGAAAAACCCGTCCCACATCAACTTGGGCAGCCATGCTGCAAAATGGCGCCAACCAATGATTTGAACTTCAAGCCAAGTCCCATCCACCTGTTCACGCTGCCTCGTGACAGCAAGACTCTGCGGATAATACATTCATCTCCGAACAAATGTTGTCAAATGGAAATCTAGGGAGAAAATGTTCTTATGCGCCATTACTAGTTCCTTGACATTCGAGTTAACAAGAACCAGCTCTTACTTACTCTATTTATCCAAATCCTTCCTCAACACAGGCGCTTATACAGATAAGAAATGCTTATTGGGAGAAATCTCTCAATACAAACAATCACTTTCATTGCCTATTTTAACCCCTTTACACAAAATCATCTATTTTTTGACTAAAAGCCCTTGGGTGTGCTTGTGCTACTGAATGAATAGTCCAAAGATGAGGTAAAGGGACTTCGATCCTTTTCAAATAACACAGCACAGATGGTTCAAAACTGGGAAAGGGGGAGAGAAGAGGACACATTAGTAAGGGGTTAAAATGGGAGGGGTGCTCTTAAAGGCACAGCACACACTTAACCTTCACATTTTTAGTATGTCTACGTGCCATGAGCATTTTTCCTTTGTCTCTCCTTTCTCTGTTCAAAACAACAGCCGTTTTGAGAGAATCGCTCTCCGTAACGGCAGAAAAAGGGAAGCCCACGAGGAAGTGCTGCTGTGCATTCCCTCCTCAATCCCCACCCCCTCTTCTCCTCTCCTCTTCTCTTCTTATCTCCACTCTTTTTTCCTCCTCTCCTCCCTCTTCCTGCTCAGGCAAGCCCTGCAAGTAGGACGTCATATGACCAAACTGACACAAGCGTTTGCCTGCACATTCTGAATCTGCAACCCTGCAAATGGGGGAATCAATCAAAAATGCATGTCTTGCAGCATAAAGACAGACAGCATATGCAACACAGAGGGACAAAGAGAGGGAAAGAGCAAAAGAAAGAGACAGAGACAGACAGAGCATAAGTGCAAGCCAGGAAAAGAAAAGGGGGGAAAAAAAACAGCACGCAAGCAAGCACGCTGCTGGGAGAGAGAGAGCGAGGAAGAATGAGAACGAGGTTGCCTCGTGTGCAGCACCGTCAACGGCTTCTGAGAAACTGCACACAGGTGTTCCTGGCCCCCGATTGGTCGCACCTCCTTCTCCGTAAAAACCCCTCCCCCTGCCTTCTGTAGTACTACGATCACAAGCGGAGATGGAGAGAAAAGGACACAGAGAAGAGGAGGGAGGGAGCCAGCGAGAGAACGAGTGAGGGAGAGAGAGGACAGATCAGGCAAGTGTGGCTTCAGACTGCCTGAGCATGCAATCGCAACACGCTCGTTTATTTACCCGGCCAAACGCTGTGATTCGATTCAAATCCGAAGCTTTCTCTTTTCTTTCCCCCTTTCTCGCTGAATCCACTTTGCAAAGGTCTGGTGAGACGTAGCTTCTTTAAATGCACAAATCCTTACTTGGGAGTTGCTTTTTCAAAACTGCTATTATTTCAAAGAGAAGATACCCAGCTGTAAGCCAGTAGTTTTTTCCTCCAGTTAAATCAACCAAAGAATGTGTTAGATATTAGGTGCATTACTTTGTATTTAAAGAAAAACAATACCACATAAAATGCAAGATAGCAGACAATTCATTTTTTGTTCTTTAAAATGATAATTATGTTCTAATTTAATCAAAGTAGGTGTGACAGCAAACATGGGCCATGGTAAGTGTTATTCTCTAGCTTTCTCCTAATTTAAGCACCTGAAAGAAAAATCAGCAGAGTTTTACTGAACGGTTATAATATGGAATATCATGAGACAAAATCATCCCAACAGGGAGAACCTACAAACGCTACACATACACACACTTCAACAGGTCTTTCCTGTCACTATTTGTCAATTAACCTAAAGAATAGTTCTACAAGCGTCAGTAACACAATTTTTTTCCTACTACTCACAAACACACGCAGAAAACCAGATGTGCAGCATTGTTTCAGACTGCCGTTTTGAAAATAATAATTCACTTTTCACAGTTTTTTGTTTTGTTTTAATAGTATATTTAAAATACACATATCGGTTGGAGTTCTATGCTAACAATTTATGAAATTGCACCATACTGGCCTCTTGCACTACTTCTCTGCTGCATTGTTTAGTACACAAAAAATGTGCAAGTGCCAAAATGTGTCAATATACATCCTTGTTCTGATACTATGAGAATTTTTTAAAGGCAGCAAAACCCATGTTGCTTTCTTGATCTTGATATATAGGTGTTTACAAGGCGAAGGGAACGTGCAGAGTTGCATTTGGAAGAAGGGGGAAGGGCAATTGTTACACTTTTAACACCCGGTATTGTCATAAAGGTGTGGCTCTTCCCCTTGTCTAAAAATCTCTCCTGCCTAAGAACTTCAAAAGTGGCCCATCAACCCCATTGCAAATGGCCCCGTCACACCAATGCAACATTACATAAAGCAGGGAGAAACTCAAGGCGTGAGACATGGAGCCGCCCACACAGCTCTATGCACAAAACATTATGGCTTACTCACTACAACCTCTATGGTCTTCACTGTATTCTTTGCTCACATTTAACTTCAGTTTTACCAACAAATACCTTACTTTAAACAACCAGATAAAAATGCTCTTAATACCAGCTATTGGTGGCCTTGATGTTTTGACAAGGATTATTTGTTTATTTGCAACAATAAGAGGTCTTCAACAAAATACATTTCTGATTTTACGTATGAGCACTTACATAAGACAGACCCCATGTTACCAAACACAAGGGGTGTGCACAATAGGAAAGGATCTGCTCTGACGCCCTACCCCTCCCCAAATCTTGTTACTCATCCTGCATCCACACATCTCCAAACCAACAAATGAAACTTACAGCACTTTAAAATGTGAATGCACAAATGTGTAAAAAAATTAAATAATGATTTGGTCAGAGTAGCAATCTCACCAGCACATAATAAGCATACAAAACAACAAAGGGTCAAAGCAACATATGCTGACTTGGGGGTGTGCATTGTTTTTTAAAGTCCCGCACCTCAGAGGCCAGCCCCACAAAAAGGTTTATCAAGATGGCGACAAGTAACAGTTCCACTCCAATTAACAGTTCTAATTCATTTTCCACAACTCTGTGTTTTGTGTGTGTGTGTGTGTTCTGGTTACTTGTAATTTTCAAAAATCAAGAGAACCACACAGCGTCTCACTAGGGCAGACTATACGAATTCTAAAATTAGCATACGCACACAGGGGGAAAAAAGTCCCTTAAGTATAAACGTAAATGACAAAATATGCGCATTTAAGAGCAAAACGTGTTTTAGCTAAAATATATCACCTAGCAATTATATCCAGGATCATCTCACGGATTAGTAAACTGTTTTACATGCGCTATCAAATGAACACGTATAGGCTATGTATTTGCACCCATTCATATGAATACCCCAGTGCTTTCAAACGGAGCCTGCGACAGAGGGATACATTGTGCGCCATTTTCTCAATTGCTGACGTTGGTTACTCTTCACATTAATGGCGACCACGTGTCATACTATCAGTGTAACGTTGGCCTCCCAACACTAATCACAACGTATGCCATTAAGGACCATTTAAAACATATATTCGTTACACAATCATTAATAACAATTTAAAAAAGTGTGCTTGATCAGTATACATTTGGATACACATTCTGCGTCTGCGTCACACATATACAAAAAAATAATAATAATCAAAAACAGCTATTATATACATATAGTGTAATATCAGGACTTCCGTAACTGTTGCAACGCATTGCATACGTTTTCTCACAACACGCCTGTCAGCAGTAAACAGATTTATAGCTAAAATGCGTAAACATGGGGAACACAAACAAAGCGCTAGTTCAACTTTTCAGAAAGCGGTCCCTCAAAACAACATAGCCTACATTTATAAACTGTACCTACCACAAAATGTTCCAAACATATATGAGAAAACGAATTAAACATTAACTGCAAATTGTGTAATTATATTATTTAGCACAAATTATTGTCCTCACATGATGCAACATTTTAAAGCACTATACCCGCGACTTACGTCAGGTGTAGTTTGGACGTTTAAGAAAAATGCGTTTAGGGTGTAAAGGGGTAAGAAGGAGAGTTGATTTGGGTGGGGACGAAGGAGATGAGACCTTTTTGTTCCACATTAACAGTCTTCTGTGCGCCATGCAAGCTCCCAGAGCACAAATAAATATATTTCTGAAGATGATTTTAATTTCAAACAACAAAAGTTGTGCTCTGACATTCAGATTTACTCATAACTATCGTCAGAGATGCGGATAGATGATCGTTTAGGCAACAATTCTTTAAAACTGTCCAGTTTGTTACACACATAGGCATCGCTTTGTTTCTCCTGCGCTGAAGCGGCGTTCCATACGAAGTATCCTTTAAATATCCGCACAAAAGTAACAACAACGATGGTGTTCCAAAGTAATAGCAGCTTCTAAACCACAGCGGGCTAGAAAACTAAATCTGTGTAGCATGAACCGTTTAAACGAATCCATCACCGAGGCCTAGGCCTTGCAGTAGGCCAAGGCCTAATCAACAGGGAACAAGTGATTGAAATGACACGGAGAACAGCATTGTATATGTTTTACAAATATACACGCATATGTCTAACGCAGGATATAGCGCTGTAGTAACTATTAATGTAACAGCACGTGGTGTAACGCTAAGGGCAAATGCCACTTGAACACCCAAGCACAGGCTATAACATACATCACGTGAAGAGAAACAAAGAATATTCTCATATAGATAGATATACACTCAAAGTAACAGCAACTTAACTGTGTCAATCAAACATATCCACAATTTAAGCACACAGCGAGATCCTGGGGACATAGTAGGCTACACATGTGTACTACCGACACAACATACATTCAGCTTTTACATACAGTATGCAAACAATTGTTGAATGAGAAAGCAAATACCTCTGCTTTTTAGGGACAGAATGTTCGACCTCAATTCGTTTGCCGTGAAGTTCCACTTTACCTGGAAAAGGGAAACAAATTATTTTTTTTCTATTTTTTTTAAGCCCAACTAACAAATTATGCCACCATCTTACTTAAAAGGCCCTCACAATCAAAGTCGACTTAAAAAATTACGTTGCATTAAAAGATTAAATATGTGCCTTAAAGATTTGTATATAGCCAATGCTTCGTTATACTTTCCTGTGTTAAGAGAACGGTATTTTTTACTGTACAACTTGCTTTGCGAATGGCCTAATGAGCTTTCGAGGTTGCAAAGGGTAGGCCTACGTGTTGTAAAAAGTAATTAAACAAATATTTTATTGTTTTTTGTTTGGCACTGGTTAAATTACAGAATTCGTAGGACGCTTTCAAGGGTCACTGATCAGGGCTACACAAACTATTTACGTCAACTGTGACAGAATACATAGGCTATGTGTATATAGCCTATTATCTGTCTAGTTGAGACCTAAGAGGTATATAGCGATTAAAAGAACAGCTGAAGATTAATTAATCTCGACCCTGACTTCATGTGGTTGATATAGTTTTAACTGGATCCATATCGGCATGGCGACCTTCGTGCTATAGAGCACACGTCACATGCTACATATGTGGAGAAGCGAGGAGATACACATTTTGTGGTCTGTAGGACAGATGCAGTGAAATTGCATTGTTGAAATCAGCATATAAGAATGCTATATGGGTGGATATATTAAAGACACGAAAGTATCCCTCAGTATTGTGCCTGTTAACTCAATAGGGGCTTCAGGAAACATGTTTCATTTTAGCTCCACTGGCCTATTAGCCAAAAGGGGGAGGGGTGAGACCTGATTCTATAGCTGTGCCGGGTAGGCTGGACTAAACCTAAAGACTGAGTTTAGGAGAACCACGTCCTACAGCTTACAACCACAACGACGCTAAATGTAGGCTACAATTATTTATCAGAGTAGAATATAAAGCACGTTTTAAACCTGTCAGAGCAGAGAAAGTAAGTAAGTCGTGGTTGATGTGTGCATGAATGCTTTCAGTGTCTGCAAACACTCTGCACTTAAAAAGTTCACTATCTCAGGTACCTTTGCACTATAGAGCCTTACATTGCCCTGACTTAAATGGCAAAACAAGTAGAATCATCAATTCACTTTCACAATATTCTCGAAATCTTTAGTAAAACAGTAGAATTTGAATTCTAAACAACCCAAACGCGCATGGGAGGTTAACAAGAGTAAGTCATTAAAGAAAGGCCCGTTAAATTAAATTAACTCACCAGAAAATGTTTCAATCGCTTTCATTGCCCATTGGTCGTCCGGGCAATCAACAAACGCATAGCCAGTTTTCATGAGAAACTGTCCAGAGTATGGAATCTTGTAATCTTCAAAGGTTTTAACCAAGTCTTCTGCGGTGACGTTTTCATTGAGATTTCCAATATATAGCTTGTTCATCGTGGAAAAACTGTAACGCTCCCCCCCAAAAATAGAAATGAAAATAAAAACTTTCCGTCAAAACGTTCTTATTTTTGAAAAAGGACCAAGACACTCGCAGATATATAAAATCGTGCAAATGTCAATCGGTTGGAATTAAAAACGTGTAGAGAAAAAAAAAAAATCAAACAGCAAGACAATCCAAAATAAAAAGGGGAAAGTTCGACTAACAGTAACGTTGTAGTCTGATTAAGTCCTGCAGGCGAGTGGTAAATATTCTTCACTGTAGCAACCTTCGAATTCCCAGCACGCTGTAGAAATGACAACAGTTTGAATTAAGCTGATGTTTGTTACGATGGAATAGTGGTGCGAGTAGCCTATGTATATAGCGGGATCGGGAGAAATTCTTTCCTCTCGCTGCCCCTCAACCTAAAGCTGTACCCTGCACTGTCACACAGATCCTACCGCTTGGCGATGGCACCGCCTCTAAAGCCGAGTCGAATTTACTAAAAAAAAAATTGTTTGCAAAGAAGAAACCACGTGGTCTCAGAGTAGCTAGAGAAGGGGCCGGTCCTCCTCTCTCTCTCTCTCTCTCTCTCTCTCGTGCGCGCGCGCTCCCCCTCTCTCTCAAGCTGGTTGTGCTTGGAAAGACAGGAACATTCTCTGTACATTGCACCGTATATCCTTTCTGCATGCATTTCTTACAGACATACACACATTCATACTAGCCCACACATGCTCCAGATTTACTTATGAGCTTTATGTCACGAGAACTGGTTTTCTTTTAACCTTTTTGTTTCTACATTCATCCGAATTTTTCGGATTCCACTGAGACACAATTTGCAGGACAAAAGGCCATTTAGTGTAATTTTACATTTTGTGCGAGTTTATGTCCAAATAAAACCCATATGTGATGTTGCTCGGCTAGCTTTGGTAGTTACCCTTTTCATATTCGCTTGCTAGTCTGCAGTCTCGTGACTTAAGTTGATCACGTAACACGTTTCTAATAGTAAAACCAATAGCCTTTATGTACATGACATTGCTAGCTGTGGGTCACGACCAGGGCGGTGAAGTAAAATATTTAATTAGAGTAGTTTTACAACCAAAGTTTATGGCAAACATTTTTGAGGTGGAGTAAATACGAAGCAGTAACAAACATATTCAATGCATGGTTTTATTGAAACACTGTATCCTTTTTAATTCGGCTCTTGGGAACTTGGCCGAGTGGGTAGCAGAATCCAGTTTTACTTTAACAGGTCAGCTCCAAAACTAGAGAGAGACACATTTCCACTGAGATCTCGAACTCGTGCTCACCTCCATGTTGCGCCAAATCGAGACATTAGAAGGTCCAACAACTGATTCAAAATGGGGGTGTTGTTGAGACAGCAGGGCCTAGAGTCGAGGATACCGCCTACCAACAGGAAGTGAGCAACTGTTGCTTTGCCTATTGTCTGTACACCCCGTGTATATGATGTCTCATTGCGAGGCTTTTTTCAGCTATATACTCAGGTCAGAGAAATCCGACCTCAAAACCCTTTTCAAATGAGTTTTAAACGCAAATCAGATGGGAATTTCAAGCGGTTACTTTGTTACGTGTCTCTGAAATTGTACACGTGGCGGCAGTACCGGCTCACTGTGAGAAAATGGCTTCCCGTCCATTACAACAAGGATGAGGAATGATTCACGTCTCGCAGGCAGTCTCACAATAGTCCATAACTGGTGCATAACGAAGAGTATTTTGACCAACACTGAAATAAGGAGCAGATTCAGCATAAAACCCATTTCTTCTGTCCCTCGAGCTACGCGCATGTTTAAATCACTGATGGCGTGGCCATTCCGTAACGAAGCACAACTTGGGCTCAAGGTTTCAAGGATGATTACGATGAGTTGACAAAAGAGGCGTATTTGTATTCATGTCTGAACTGTTTAACACGTCTGTAGTGACTAGTGATATATCAGCGTTTTTATTGTCTGGATAAATATTAAGTAGGCTATGCCCTAATGCGCACACATTAATCTCGCGCAAGCTTTCCTGCAATCAATGTAAATAAAGACTGCATCGTGCAAAATTGTTCCAGATTATTACTCCCTCTATTTTTTATACGTAAATCCACCACAATTCATAAACACACACGCTTTGCCGTGCCTAGGGCCATACTTCAGTCTATCAGCAAACGTATGTGAAATTTAACAGACTTAGCATTCAGCTGCACATCATGCTGATGTCTCTGTTGTAACACCATCTGACATGCAAGGTAGAACTATTAATAAATAAAGGGGTCACTCTTTTGATGGCCTCTGTCTAAACTCAGCTAGAAGCTGCACTTTTTGTGGTTGTACAGAGTTAGCTTTAAAGTTACTAGGTCAAATCTATGTGTTGGCCATATTCTTTTAATTGCAACAATAGCTAAGCAATACCGCAGTTGTCATATCTTGCATTGCATATTAATTTATTTTTATAGTCCTGTGTGTTACACTCTGTAAAATAAACTGTTGCAAGGGGGTGCAGTTTGTGGTCCTGTGAAGGAATTGGTGTTTAACAGGGACTTAAATTTTGAGATTGTGTCCTGACCACACACTGTGAGGGGGATGAGGGATGGCTGGTGTGGGGGTAGGGCATCTCTTTTCTGGGTGAGGGGGACCACAGGCTTGGAGCTCATCCAGGACAACAAGGACTTAAGAGTTTGATGGTGCATCAATGAAAACTGTCCCTTGATATTCTTTACAAAATGCTGTTTATTTGACAAAATAATTGTTTTATTTATAACAGCTGTTTTAAGGTATGATCAAGTGCTTTGTTTTCGCTTGCATCAGGGTGTTCATAAAAAGACTCTGGTTCTTGCTCTGAGGAACAACAAAGCATGGTGGGAAGGAAGTTCTGAAAAGAAGCATGAAGGATGACTAAAAATAGTGTGAATATGTTTATTTACCATTTACATGTTATTCAACTGATTTCAGTAACTTTATGTTACTTTTAGAAGAAAGTAATGAGCGGTGTAACTTAATTTCAGAAAGACACAAAATAATACATATAGGCTACCAATAAATAAAGTTCAATGTGAGAAAAAAAAAGAATTTAGTATTGGTCTAGATAGGCTATATGCCTATAAGGCAAGTTAGGACATTTTCAAACAGTTAATATTTGGAAAGCAACATTTGCAAAGAGACCAGAGGCAAGGTCAGTCGTGAACATGGAAAAGGAAGACTGTTGAAACACATAGACAGTTCATTATTATTTATGTTATCAGTGGAAATGTAATCAGCCTTCTTACGGAAAAGAAAAAAGTAAGAAATGTTACATAACTATGAAAAAAAGTAGCCTATAACCAATGGAAGACCTTGTGTCACTAAAAATTCAACATTATTGTATGTAACTTACTTTCATTTTATTGTAGAATTATTATAGAATAAAATTAGTCTCAAAGTTTTTATACAACCTAAAGTCTATCTTTTCTATCACAGGAAGGGCAGATTTGATCACATGATCAACTGAAGACTTTTGCAGAAGAAGGTCTAACCGTGTAAGAAGTTTGAGACTTCATTACTTCATGGTTTCCATTTTTCCATAACTGTTTGCTTGCTTCTTTTGTTATCCATGCTTGCATCTATGTTTTCCTCATGGAAGAAAACGATAGTAGATCATTATTAACTTTTCAGACTTTTTTATCAATTATTAAATAGATTAAATGTAATAATACATTGATTGAAGAAGATATAGCTAGTTGCTTAACATAAATCATTTTAAATTGATCTGACTTTTGTAAATTGTAAATGAATATAGCCTAATTCAATTTTGGAAAAATAATTTTATTTTTATTTTATAAGTGCAATATTTAATTAGTAGCCTAGTTTCAACCTATACTTCAAATTAAGCATTTACAAATAAATAATTGTATCCCTTTTAAATATCTGAAATTGTAGTTAAAATTCATGCTGTACAGATATGAATAAAAATGTTACAAAAAGTAATCAAAACATGAAGATTTCAGTCTTAGTTCAAACAGTCATGACTGCACAAAAATAACAACAGCATCAAAGCTTATTCAAAGTTTGAAATTAGGTTTTCTCTCTCTTTGAATAATGCAAATAATGTTTTATATTTTAACAACTTAAAGCAGATTGGATTATTTAAACACTTGATAAGAGTGATGTAATTATGCCCTCTTGGAGGAAGCTGAGAATGACTGGCAGTTCTTTGTCATTTCCCATGATGCCACTCAAATGATGTGACTGTGAGACCCTCTCTGCTGTCTTAGCAATAACACAACATAATCTGGATTTGTAAAACCCTGTAAATCCAGCCTTATTAATCTAAGCAGTAAGCCACAATGAAGAAATACCCAGTATGTTTAGGTGTTGTTTCCCACTCTTAAAACAGTTTTGTATCATATCTATAGACTGTGAATTTAGAATTAATTGATTCAAACGTTCTTCACTTTTATTTCTAAAATATGTATAAATAAATATCTAAAAATGTTCCCAGTTTTAGCCCATCTAAAGATATATTTAAAAAAGAGAGATGTCTCTTAAACATTAAGCAAATGTATATCCAACCCACAAAGAGACTTGTGGGTTTATAAAAATATCTTTGATTGAGAAAGCTGAGAGCAAATAAATAAATACTATTTATTTACATTATATTACAAGCAGTTTCATTTTACATGCAATTTCAATGTTAAAAAATGGAAGTATTAATATAATCCAACCCCTCACAAAAAAGTAAATTTCTATAGTTTATTTTAATCTAATATAAATTTATGTATAATCTAATCTCACAATGAAATAAGTCACTAAAGTTTGATCAAATAAGACATATCTTTTTCTTACAAATACATAGTGTGCAAGTTAAGAGTATAACAACATATTTGAAGCCTATAGAACGAGTCATTTCCAACTAAAACAAAGTAGTTTATATCACACCATACAAGCAAATGTAACTATTTAAATATGTAGGCTAATTAACACGCACATTACAAGCACATTTAAAATAAATAATTAGCACAATTAAAGATGCCACTGCAAGATTTAATCATGCAAGCTTTTTTTGAAAAATAAAGTTGTTAACAGGTTTAAAAACTGAGTGAATTTGACTTACAATAAGAAAGAAAGAAAGAAAGAAAGAAAGAAAGAAAGAAAGAAAGAAAGAAAGAAAGAAAGAAAGAAAGAAAGAAAGAAAGAAAGAAAGAAAGAAAGAAAGGGAATGATCATCAGATTCAATGCACGCGCTGTTGTTGAAGTACCTGACTGATTCATATCATCAGTTCCTCTATTATGTTTAACTTCTTGAAGATAATACATTGAATATTCGATATCCGTTTTGTAACGACAAAGAAACAGTTTTAATGATCAGCAACTTGAAGCATATATGCGATTTCCCACAAAATGGAGAGGGGGGAGGGTGTGTCCAATCAGAACAGTGCTTGGCCTCTATACTGGTGACGTGCATAACACACCCCTGTGCGCGTGCAACGTGAACAATTACACTCAACACCAGTTGGTGTATTTCCCTCGTCCGTATAACTTAGCCTATCATTCGGTTGACGTTAATCAAAGTATGTTTTTGTCAACAAATCTGAAGAAATTATACAGTACTGAGCATATGAACGCAATTTTGCCCCTTTAATAATTCATGTCAAATGAGTCTGGTTTACATGTAGCGAGAGCGCGAGTGTTGGGGAAAAAAAAGCTTCCAGCGTTGGTTGGCTCTCATATCAGAGATCTATATCAACTGTTGTACGTACCGACAGCTCTCTGTGTAAATTTGTCCCCAAAAAAAAAAAAAAAAAAAAAAAAGTAGCCTATGTTTAATGCTCAAAACCGTAAATAGACCGCTAGCTAGGCTATATGATTTTGCTGTTTGAAGTAGCCTATATGTTATGCCCACTAGGTATGCTGCTTCCACCAAGTGGGCATTTTGAGATAATGCAATTCCAGAAAACTGAGAGTCAGAGAATTGAACACTATAGGTGTTATAAATGTTCATTTAAAGTGCACATTATCTTTTATTTATTGCAGTTGTTTACATGACCACATGAAGATCCATTAACTGAATTAATTTATGATGAGACAACTCATGTAATCAGATTTCCTGCGAACAACAGTGACATTTTCTTTAGCAACATTATGGGAGCAAAACCCAAATGACTGATAAATACTGAATACGTCTTCGATTACGAATCATAGTGAATTTCGTTAACTTGAAATTTTTGCCAGACTGATGTCACTTGCGAAGTTAAAACGGCGTTGTTTACCAGACATTTCACTCATAATATGTCACTTGGATACGACAGTTGTGTTGCACAAGAGTTACACATAACTGATGCTCAAAGTTCGTGTAGGATGTATTGAATTTATTTATATGGTTTTGTGTACAAATGATAACTGACAAAGACATCGCGATTTAAAGAAATTCTACATAGCGATTTTCAACGCAAGAAAACAGGAAAATAACTGAACCAACGAAATAAAACGAAATATTGAGTTACTGTTGTGTGCTTAATTCCCATATAATTTTCTAGCATAGCTACACATCAGATTCGGAATCTTTTCACCATTTCTAAGTTTGTTATTTGGGCTTCTCGAAGCACATGTTTAAAGACAACAAATAACAAATACTAAAAAAAGGATGAGTATGGCATATTAATAATAGGCTATAGGCTTCATTGTGAAGTCACGTTGGATTAGCCTATCTTAACCCAGACCGTAAACAAGACCAATCAAATTGTTTATTTGTGTTCTGCGTATTTAACGAGCTATGTTACATCAATGTTACAACAATCAAGACGTTTACCTCTTTATAATGATTTTAGGAATTCAATAAACAGTTTGCTATAACGAAAGACTGAAGTCAAATAGAATTTGATGCAGTCAAATAAGTTTTCTAAAGTGAATCCTTGATCTTAGAAAAAAAAACCGTTTTCATAAATGAACGAATTAAGTGTAAAACTCAAACTGTTCACAGGGCGTTTTCAGAGCAATACAAACGTTGTGGATCAGATGACGCCTTATTATCGCACAAACAATTAATTGCCATAATTCTTTACATGCACGAAGCATAAAAACCATAAAGACACCCCCAATATCTAACCTCACTACTTCCTCTGAGAACTTCCTTTATAACGGAACTGCTGTTTGTTAGTTATGTGTGCCATAAAATCGTGGTTTTCCGCCCATCGCGGGGACTTTTGTTGTCATGTTTAACTTTCGTATTGGTGCATTGTATGCGTTTGTTGTTGTTGCCTATTGGTTAGTTTGCTTAGCATTTCTGATCGCTTAAAACTACGCAGATAGTGACGTCATGCAACGTTAACTCTCATTGCCCCTCCCCTGGAGTTCCAATGTTGTCATGGTTGTGATGTTGTCGTGGGAAAAAATAAATCCCGCACAAGTTAGTCACTATTCATGAGGCAGTAATGTGGCAAAACCAAAGACACCTAGGCTACAATACATTACACTTATGATGTATAGGTGAAATATTTCATATTGCCTAGAATTAATATAGTGACGTCATTACGAAAGCATATGTGGCTCTCCCTTTGAAGGGAAACGAATTTAAAACCGAAGGAATTCGATTAAGGGCTGAAGGTCCACGTTGTCTGACAACCGAATCTGATAAACACAATGTGTTTCTGTTTACCAAAGATCTTTTGAGAACTGATAAGCTCAACTATTTAGCTAGAGATACCAGAGTAGTTATCACAATTACTAGCCTACACAAAAAGTGTTCCTGTGTTCAGTTATATGAATTACAATTTACAGTATTCATGCTTGAGAACAACTGCTTCACTTTCACAGTTCACTAGAATAGATTTTTTTTACCAAGGAGGGCACAGCAAATTATAAAAGGATTTTTTTAAAAAGAGTTTTTAAGTGATTACTGAGATGTTGAAGATATTTAAGAGCTGAACATTTCCACACTGTAAAAAATAATTTTCATGATTTGTCAAAACATTTATTTAGTCAAATCAGCTTAGATAATTTATGTGGTTCAGATAACATTGAGTTTCTGTTGATTAAACAAATCTTCTTCATTTTATTAACTTAATTTTTTTTTTCAATGAACTTAACATTTTAAGCAACCAGGCAACTTACTTTTTAAGTTAAACCAACAATAATTTGTGACCAAGACAATTTTTATCTTAGTCAAACAGCTTGTCAAATCTGATGCAGCTCTTATAGTCAAGAGTTTAATGTCTTCTGATGTATAATGGGAAGAGGATATAAAACACTTCAAACCACAACAGAGACAGTCTTTCTCAATTATAAAAAAAAAAAAAAAAAAAAAAAAATGTTTTAATGCATTATATTACATTGCACATATATCCACTTACAAACAGAGATTGTAAGAACAACTTTTTGATATAACTTCAGGATTCATATAAAGTTGCCTCTATAAAAGCACATCTAACATTCATTCAAAAAAATTCAGAACTTTGGCAGTAATCCCAATCTTTCACAGGTGATGATCAACAGGTTTTTCAATACGAGCCGGTTGGATTGTGCTCTGTGGTGACAAAAACTACGCACTACTGCCCCCTAATGACCGCTCAACAATACTGTAGCAGTGGACATAAGACAAGAGCGATTGTACTTACATTAAAAGTGCTCATTTATAGGATAAATTCTTTTTTATATATCTTAAGATTGCTGAGATTTTAAAAGAACATTAGGAATATTCTTGTGCCCTGAAACTATAATGTAGTTATTTTGTGTGTGTGTTGATCTGATGTGCACTAAACAGATCAAATCAAGACATTTAAATTAAAATCCTAATTGTCCAAATCAGTCACAGTCCAAAAATGTTTTAGAACTATATGAATGCGTGAAGTTTTTTTCTCCAAAAAAAACGTTGCAAAAAGCTGATTGAAAGTTAATAGCAAGGGATATTTCAACGTGTCATATTTGTGACCTAAAAACAACAAAACCTGATGAAAATTTGAAACATAAAATGCTGTGAGTTTAATAATTCAGTGCATATTAACCATAGCTTTTATACACTACCTTTAAAAAAATTTGGGCTCAGTAAGATTTTTAATTCTCACCAAGGCTGTATTTATTTAACCAGAAATACAGTAAAACAATAATAATACCGTAAATATTATTACAATTAACTGTTTTAATATATTGTCAAATGTAATTTATTCCTATAATGGCAAAGCTGAATTTTCAGCATCTTTACTCCAGTCTTCAGTGTCACATGATCCTTCAGAAATCATTCTAAAATGATTTGCTGCTCAGGAAACATTTCTGATTATTATAAGTGTTGAAAACAGTTGTGCTGCTTCATATTTTTGTGGAAACCGTGATACATTTTTTTTTGTGAACCCAAACTTTTGAATGGTAGAGAATATATTTTTTAGTTAATGTTAAATTCATAACAGTTTAAATGTACTGTAATTACAGAGTGGTCTTTTCTTTTTCTTTTTTAAATTACTATGAAAATCCCACATAGTCAAAAGAATCAGTTTGACCATAGAATGCATTTATTTTATAATTAAAGAAAAAAAAAATAATCTCAGAAAATATCAACATGTAAAATTAGAAGAATTGAGTGACATATGTGTGAAATATAATATACACTCCCTCTGCCATTTTGAATGATTAAAATAGTATGTCAAACAAACAAAAGCAATCAAAGAGAGGCACGTAATCAGAATCAATTTTATATATAGTTTTCCTTATAGTTGCAATTGATTGATACATTAATTATTTACATAATTCATTCTCATTTCGCTAACAAGGGAAAAGCATTAGTACATCACAAAGTCAAACTCACAGTTAAGGAACTGTTTCCTGTTGCAGGGCGTTCTAGAAGAGACACATAGACTTAAGAGTCAAGCAACCTAACAGTGCTGTTTTATCAACATATGATGTCCTAGACCAGAATATATTCTCTCGCACTCAAGAGAAATCAAAATGAAAGCACATGCAAAAACCTCAGAACTGTACTTGGCCCAACTGAAAAAGTCAAAGTTTTAATTTTTTTGTATTTTTTTGTGGTTAATCACTCAGTATAGGTCTTAAATGTAATCTGCTTTTCCATGGATAGAACGCATTATAAATGTACATGTATACAGAAAAGTAAAGGCTGCCATTTTGGTTGCGTTCAGCATGCTGTGGGAAACTATATGCCTGCTATTTAAAGGGATGGATTTCAATAGATTGTTGCAAAATATTTCGGTGCACTCTCATGAAAACTAATCGGAGCATAGATAGAACCATGATGTCAAGAAATGATCCCATTCCTCTTCTCCAGATCTGTACTAGGCAGCTTCATCCCGTTGCATATGATGACACAAGTGACCACAGTATCCCCGGTAAAGAGAAGGACATTTGTAGCAGTATCGAGGGAACACTTTGAGCAGAGGCTGGTGTGGAACTGCTGTGAAATTACAACAAAAAGCATGTAAAAGTATGTTTCCGTCTTGTTGAAAATTCAGGATTATTCCCAGAACAATTAAAGAACAGATGTCTCTTTTGACACTCAACAGCTTCACAATTAGAGACAGACTTAAGTTCACCAAACGAAACCGACACTCAAAAGGCAACCTTTCCCACGAGTGCTCGGCAGGCTGCTGTTACTTTAACCAGTTCAATAGCATTTTAAGAACATTGAACATTAAAATAAAAGTTCTCTATATAATCATATGTACATTTCTTTAAAGTTGCATCCGTGATTCTTGCTCTTAAAGTGTGGCGTTCAATTCATTATGTATCTCAATTGTAACTCAATTTATGACCATACTCATTTTTTAAAATGATTTCATTAGTGAAAAACAAACATTTTGATTAGACTATAAGGAAACAGTGGGGAAAAAAAAGAAATTTGTGCATTTGCAAGTAAACTGGTTTATTTTAAGAGTGATTTTATTATCATAATGAATTATTTGACTTCTTTTTTTTCTGTTTAGCTCTACAATGGATGCAGCAAGAGACAGAGAAACATGGACTCGAAAGGTAGAGGCTGTGTTGACCTGCCGGCGTATACATCTCTGTCACTTACAAATGTACACACGCACACATACATCTATATGCAAGGCCCTCATTCCCCCTCCTGCCCTGCCTGAACCTCTTCTCCATGAGGGAAAAAAAAGAAACCGCAAAACAAAAGGCAGTCATTGGCCAGCACACAAGGAGCAAGAGCAAAAATATTAACCAATCAGAAGAAACAGAATCTCTGTTCTCCGTGAGCAGATTCTCCAGGTTTTTTTCCGGCTCTTCTTGCATCTGTGCTCGCTTGAGGAGTCTGGAGCTGCAGGTAAAGGGAAACGATCTAACCTTTGCTCGCTTCGCACCCCTAGAGGGCACTCTAAGGCTGTGAGCTGCCCTGACTGTCCGGGTCGGTGCCGGACGAGCTGGTGTCCGAGTCAGAGTCGCCGTCGTTGTCCTCTGGCGGGCACTTTTCCCGCAGTCGCCTCTGGATGACTCTGAGATGGGTCAATAGACCCTGGTAGTCAAAACGACCTCTCTTCTCCCCAAAAGGATCCTGCAAGAAATACATACAGTTGACGGGGAACAAAAGGGAAGGAACAAAACGTTTAGGATATTAAACTACACTCAGGTACCAACTATAAAATTGTAAAACAGCAAAAAAGATATATATATATATATATATATATATATATATATATATATATATATATATATATATATATATATATATATATATACGCACACACATATATATATACACACACACACACACACACACACACACACACATTTTACATGGCTTGGTTGAATTCTAATGCAGAATGCGGTGTGTTATTTCTTGATAACAGACCGCTGCTAAGGATAACCCACCGTTGCCATGAAAAACAGAGCGATGCTATGGACGCAGGATTATTTTCTTTAGCGGAAGCAATACAATCATTTTTAAATAAAAAAATGAATTGTGTCAAATTATTGATTTATTTGATCAAAAATACAGAAAAAAAAAAAGAATTACTATTGTGATATATTATTACAATTTAAAATAATTGGTTTTCAATTTATTATAGTTTAAATTATCATTTATTTCTGTGATGCAAAGCTGAATTTTCAGGATCATTACTCCAGTCTTCAGTGTCACATGTGACATCCAGTCTATCACATGATCCTTTAGAAATCATTCTAATATTCAGATTTATTATCAAAGTTGGAAACAGTTCTGCTGCCTAATATTTTTTCATAACCTGTGATACTTTTTTAGGATACTTTGATGAATAAAAAAATTAAAAAAGAATAAAAAAAAGAAGCAAATGTTTTAAAAATAGAAATCTTTTGTAACAACAAAATACACTACTGGTCAGTAATTTTTTTTCTTTCTTTTTTTGAAATAAATCAATACTTTTATTCAGCAAGGATGTGGTAAATTGATACTAGTAAAGAAGATTTATATTATTAGAAAATATTTTTTTATTTTGAATAAATGCAGTTCTTTTTAACCTTTTATTCATCAAATATATTAGGCAGCAGAACTGTTATTAACACTCATAATAAATCAGAATATTAGAATGATTTCTAAAGGATCATGTGATAGACTGGATGTCACATGTGACACTGAAGACTGGAGTAATGATGCTGAAAATTCAGCTTTGCATCACAGAAATAAATGATAATTTAAAGTATAATAAATTGAAAAACAATTATTTTAAATTGTAATAATATATCACAATATTAAAAAAAAAGTATATTTTTGATCAAATAAATGCTGGCTTGATGAGCAGAAGAACCTTCTTTCAAAAACATTAAAAATACTAATGTTTCCAAACTTTTGGCCTGTACTATATATATATATATATATACACTTTTGAACAACATGTATTTGTGAAAACGATTACTAATATATATATATATATAAATAAATAAATAAATAAATAAATAAAACAGCACAAAACCATAAGCACAAATCAAACAAAAGACAATACAATTTAACCACGGTCTGTACAACAGTTCCACAATAGTCTTGACTACCACGACTACAAAATGCCTGAATACTGATTCATAGCAGGACAATTCACTTGAGGACAATAACAACTCTGGAAATCCCACAGAAATGGCTGCAGGCGAATGGAAGCTGCTCTCAGTGATTCAGCTAAACTCAACTTAACTAGGAGTCGTGGCAGTACGTCAGATTCTTTGTTCTTGTTGGTCTTCTGTAAATGCTGACATGAATGACTCACCACAGCTAATAGGAACATGTGTAATATCAGAACACATGCATAAGGTATCACATAAACATTTGCTTAAGGTTGCATTCCTAATGTTATGATGACAATCGAAATGACAAATCCCAAGGCGCAATGTGAAAATGTAGCAAAGCACATTTGCAAACAGTCATCACCTGCATGTTCTGCCCTTGGAGGTGCAGACGTTCTTTGCAGACCCCCTCATAGAAATCATAGTACTCCAGGAAGGACTTCTCCATCACGCTCCTAGGAACAGAAAAACAATGTGTTTAATAGTTGATCGGTCGGTGTTTTAACGCCATGCAAGCTTCCTTTGCAATTTTCATGGCGAATAAGATATAAAAAAGCAATAAAAAAAAAACCCAATAAGTTTAAAAATGTGCTTTAGATAAAAACTCTAAAATGATTCAGGGCTGACTATTAAAAAAAGACTCTTGTTTTTTTTTTTTATGAATTATATAATTTCCTAAGAAAACTTAAACTAATAAATGGCAAAACTAATAAAAAGTACAGTACAAGCCTTTTAAAAAGGACCATGATTATGAGGGATTATGAGGGCTGAGGGATCATCACTCACCACAAGGCCTCGGGACACGGCACTTTACCCTCTAGCATATCGCACACAGCAACTCGCATGGTCTCATGACGGATACACTCGTTGTAGTTTTTGCTGTCACCTGGGTGCCTTTCCTAGCAAACAGACGAATAAACTATAGCATTCACTGTGAACCAAATAAAACACAGCACAGTCAGGGACCTTCTAAAGCAAGAATGTGGGAGCAGTAGTACCTGCTCAAAGCCTGGCTCGTTGTGGTAAGGGTTCTCTGTCATTAGGGACTGTATGGATATGAGAACAGAGGAGATGCTCTGGGCGGGACTCCACGCTGGACCAGTCCAAGTGCTGTGGAAAGAAACAGCTAGGATCTGAGTAAAAGCACATTCATACCAAGAACGATAACTATAAAGCTAACTATATTATCGTCTAGTCTACTAAGGGCAACAATACATTGATATGGATCGATAGTGAATAAATGACTAACAGTGTGTGTGTATATACTAACTATATTAGCAACTAGTCTACGATTTCAATAAAACTATAAACCCTTGCTCTGAGTTTGCATGTTTTGATGTCCACATGTTCTTGTTCAAGAAATTACAGTGGCTGTAGCATCTCTATCGTAAAGAAGTGGCCATTTGAATTAAATGTTGTTTGGTTAATATTAAACATGGTTTTGATCATGCTGTATGTGATGACACCAACAATCACCAGGCCGTTGGCAACCTTTTCAGGCATTTGTTATATGTAATGTATATATTGTTTATATTATGTATATTATGAATTTTAACAGTGCTGTTTCAATAAAACCATATGATAACTTGCTTTTGACACTTTATTTGAACTAACTGTTAATGCCTCATCGTTATTACACCTATGTATTTTAAGTCATTTTAATGGTTATTTGTGGTTATTAGCCAAAAATGTACAATTACTCGATTAATCGACAAAATAATCGACCGATTACTCGATTACCCAAATAATCGTTAGCGACAGCCCTAACAGCTTTATTTTTCTAAATTAATATATTTTTCTACACCTGGAGTACCTAATTTTTAATTCCTAATAAGGATTTTCACCAGAGTTTAGACATTGCACATTGTAGCACAGAAGCCTGAAAGAGTTTCTTGACTGTTGTCATGTCATAAGCTGTTATCAGATTATTGAGCTCATGTGTGACTTGATTTCTTTCCCCATCATACAACTATTTAAAAAAACTAAAGTGTATTTTTGTTGTTGCTGTGTAATCTATTGCAGAATATTTTTGGTGTATCTGCAAATATGCATCACTGGTTAAGAGAATCAATATCAGATCGCATCGAGACAAAACTATTTAAACTGCACATTGTTTTTATCAGCTGGAAAGATATTCCTCTGAAATTGATTCCAATGATAACTATATTAGCGTCCACACCACGCTGTGGTCAACCACTTTAAATGCTTCAGCTCTATCAGTCGGTGGATTTTTGATTGGCTGTTAATGTTTTTATCGTTTATCAGCTGGAAAAAAAATAACTCCAGTGATTCCAATGATATCGATCCTCTGTGTCATTATTGTTATAGTTATGGTGTGGACTTTCTTATTCTCAAAGAATTAGAATGATTATCAAAACTGTATAGTTATCATCCTTGGTGTGAACAGGCCTTGGCCACTTTTAGTTTCAGAGTCAAGTAAAATATCTGTGAGAATCAATCAAAAGCCTAAACAAGAAATGTCTCTTACCCGAGGATGCTCAGGCAAACTTTGCCGTTGCGGTAGAAGTTGGGGTTGAAACGAACGGTGTTGTGCCCTGTAGTGATTAGTTTGACGCGTGGAGGGTGGATGGGATAGTCAGGGGGACAGCGGAACAGGAAGAGGAAGAAGCCACCCTCATATGGTGTGTCGAAGGGGCCGGTGATGAGGGCATGAATCTGTGGAGACAGGAGGAGGAGGAGGAGGCGGCTTTATATGGGAGAATAACCACAGAAATTTCCATGATATTTTTTACAATATTAATTCATTTAGGATCATTTCTAAATGTACTATTGTTCATCGTTAATTCATGCTTGTACATAACAAATGTATATACACATTTATATTAGTACACTACAGTTTAAAAGTTTGGGGTCTGTAAAGTTTTTTAAATGTTTTTTTAAAGAAGTCTCTGTTAGGCTCATAAAAGCTTAATTTATGTGATCAAAATACAGTAATATTTATACATGTTATTACAATTTAAAACATTTTTTTTTATTTTTATATAATTTTAACAAATTTATTCCTGTGAGGTCCAAAGTTGAATTTTTAACATTTTCCTCACAATTATGGTGATATTTCAGCAACATCCGTTGCTGATGCTTACCTTGGTCATGTCGTGAGGATCAGGAACCACAAACATACCCGGAGGAGGTTCTTTATAGATGGACATAATGTCTCTAAATGAAAAATATATATGTTTGGAATCATTATAAACAGAGGCATCATTCACATGAAGAAATATCAGTGGCAGTGTGTGCCATTTTTGTCAAAGCTCAAGGAGGAAGCAGAAGCCACACACAGTACACACACCCTGCCAAGAAAATCACCAGATCACTGAATGCCTGTCATACAGAGCCAAACTACACATAAACACAACTGACTCATTGTAACTGAGTATTTCCATTTTCGTGTCCACATTTCCATTATTAGTCCGCTGGGGACGTCTGATCAAGGCCAAAGTCACTGCAATTCCCGAGAGTGGCCACAATGTTGTGCCTTATAAAAGACAGTCACCTATGAAAGGTTAATCTGCAGACACAATTGTAACATTTGGCTGGAAAAGGTTTGAGAATGCCAGGCTAGTAGAGATTGACTGGTCATTGGTTCGAGCAACATTATATATATATATAGCCTATTAGTTGCCCCTTCATTTTAAGATTGGCCCCCCCAAAAATAAAATTCTGGCTACGCCCCTGGTGTGTGTGTATATATATATATACACACACACACACATGCATATTTGACCAATAATCAATAACTGAAAAACGGTCCTACTGATAGGAAACACCATAATTTGGTGGATGTCTGATACGCAACTACACAATTACAGCACTGTGAATTAGCACAGCACAGAATCTGATGAATTACAGCATTCATAAGAAAAATAATAATGCTCACAGGTGAGTAAAGTAAGTGTATATTGTTAACATAAATTACTCAACTTTTGAATGCTTAATTCTCAAGCAAGAATTGCATACCTAAGATGAAAACAAATTAGAATGAATTTAAAACAACTTTGCATTAATGTAATGAACATTATATTTTTGTAGTCTAATTAATATTTAATATTGAAACATAAACAACAATTGCCAGCTAAATATAAATCGGCTCATTCAGCATTCTGACATGCTTCTTTTCACCATATGTTTGGATTAGAAAGTAAATTCAACTGTTTGCACGCAGGCGAACTTTAAAAAGTTGTCTTACACTTCCCAAAACAAATACAGATCCTATAGGGTAGTACAAAATTACCTTTTTATCCGGAGAATACACTGCTGAGACGCCTTCTCGTTGTCCCAGTCGGTGCTTAACGTGGGATCCCAGGAGGTGGCGTGAATTTGGGACAGGAGGCCCGCTCCGGCCGGGACTCCTGATCCGATACCGGGCGGCAGGGATGGAGGAAGGGCCCCGGGGACCGTGGAGTTGAGCGCATGAGTCAGCAGACCGAGTCCGCTCTCCACGGCCGGACTGATGGTATGCGGGATCCCGGGAGCGACCACGGACAGGCCGGTCTCTGCCAGAGGCGGGGGGGACGCTGATGAATGCCCCGGTACAGAATTACCCAAACTCGCGGAGAACTGCGCTCCGTGGCCCTGCGCCGTCCCCACCGAACCGTTGGCCTTCTCCTCCCCAACGCTATCCGCCATCGTCGATGAGAGCGAAGCAGCCGCGAACTGTTTGACCAGCTGTCAGATCAGTCAGTTTCTTCTGCAGTTTCTGTTTCTCCTTGCTCGGAGGCAAGTGGAGGAGGGCAGGAAGAGAGAAATGACTCCTACATATTCTCCCGTTTCCCCTCTACCGATCTCAACTATAACACCCTGTGTCAAAAGCAGCACTGATTTTAATGTATCAGTCGAATTAGCTGAGCATTTAACATTCACATTAATGAATAACTGAGTTTAAGGTCTAAAAGCACGCAAACGTAATTTCCCCCTCGCTCGGCCTGGCCTGTTTATCAATGTTGTTTCATTTCTCTTCACTTCCTCCTCATTCCAGAAGGAAGCAGCGCCATCTAGCGGTGCACTCCTGGAGGAGATTCGAGCTGAATGGGAGTTGTAAGGGATTTAAACGATTCTGGTGCATTTACTGAATAAATATTTTGATAATTGAAATGTAAAATCATATAAAATTAAATCTGGTAATAAGAAAACTCAAAATGTGTTTTAAAAGTTCAGTAAGCGAGTAGTAGAACTGGGAATTGGGCATTTTTGGTCGCACTGAATAATTTCATAAGAGTCATTCATTAGGGAATCGGACTACATTGGTCACTCTGCACGTTTTTGATTCACTAAAAAAAGTGAATGACTTTTCCTATAATAAAACCATGGATCATTTTTGTAAGGGTTATGTGTGGAGGGATGGAGTTATGGTAGTAGGGTTAGGACCTTCTAGCTCCACCCACAGTTCTGCAGTGAGCAGCCTCTCAACGACTGGCCTCCCAGTTAAACCACCTCTGCCCATGAGTAAGTGCTTCTGAAAAAGTTTAAAACAACCCAACCGAAGCTACTTTAAGCTGGGGGGGTTTTCCAGCAGAGTTAGTGGAGCTGAGATGAGGGAAATGTGTAGTTTGTGTTATGTCATACTATGCATAGTTACCTTTAGTACTACTTGCCTCTGTAATGTGTCTTTAAAAAACATTGAAATGACTTTGAGCAATGGTTTCAGTCATGTATTTTTGTATCACAACTGCAATTTAATTAATCTGATAACCATTGTATTATACATGAGAATATTGATATTAACTTGTTTTACATGAGCGCACAAGAACCAGTTAGAGTGTGCATACCGATTGAAAATCCCATTTCTCCACATTGTTAAACACTTGCCTATTTGTGCTTCATGTCTCAATATTCCATGAAATCAGTAGGTTAATAGTGAGCTAGTAACTGAGGTGCATAAATTGGAAAACTAAATTTAAATGGGGTATATTTAGATAAATGTTGGAGTGCAATGCAAATCTCTACAAGGAGTCAGAAGATTTATATTGAGTGACTTTTAAAGTCAGTCAACCCAAATCCAATATGACTTTCAAAAAACACCAGGCTAGTCTACCTTCCCTCAGACTCTACATTCTTATAGTAGAAAAAACACGCAAACAGATTTCAACCATTTATTCAGATGGTCTTATGTGAAGTGAGTTCTTACATAAAACGTTCAGATAGAGAAAAACGGTACAGGGGAACATAAAAAGGGAGAGTTTCTTGTAGTTTTGTTGGAATGGCGGTGCCACGGCCTAAGCTGCATGTCAGTTCCAATCTCCGGATCAAGGGAGTCGAACTGCTTAGAAGAAAAGACATCCAAATTACATGGCGAACAGGATGAGGAATGCCACCATCAGACAGAACAGACCCATGGCCTCAGACAGAGCAAAGCCCAAAATGGCATAGGAAAAGAGCTGCTGTTTCAGGGAGGGATTCCTGTAAATGAAGAAAAAGCTATTAGGCACAAGCAACATGTATAACCAACCCATTTTAAGAGCCTAATTTCAAAGTTTGATTACCTGGCATAGCCAATAATAAGGCTGCCGAACACTGTCCCGATTCCAGCTCCGGATCCGGCCACACCCACCGTGGCAGCACCAGCACCAATGAACTTGGCCGCTGTGTCGATATCTCTGGATACAGCGCTGGTCTGGAAACCCCGGGTTAGGTTAAGGAGGGTCGCTTCGCTGACTGGCAACAGAGCTGCCTGAAAGGGAGGGCAAGACATTTAAGCATGTGCAAGAGAAGCGGCAAAGTACTCCGAGCATTCACATAGAAGGCACTTTTTATTTTTTACCTGTTCGGTTCTTGCTTCAGGTCTGTTGAACAAGACTGAAACAGGCCGGGCCAAAACCCTGGATCCTCCACGGACCTAAAAGGAAGAAAGAAACTTTCAGAAGAACTAATTTAACATCTATATGATGCATATGCTTTCTATTACCAAACCATGTTTCAAATTCAAATATTTTATGAGAGTGCAAGGATCCAGTATACATTAATTTGACCAATTTCATTTAAATTCATCTCAAAACAATGCACAAAGAAAAATAATTTCCATAATTTCTCTGCTCTAGCTTGTCTTCTAATCTAGCTTTAGAATAAATCTGGCATCACAAACTATGAATATTGCTGGCTCTGTGCGAGGAATTGCTTATGGTCCTCTGTTTTGGGTAAAAGTGAACATTGAATTGAAGCATTTAAATGTATGATTATAAACATGGTTAGAACTAATATAATTGTAGACAATAATTTCCATGGAAGTAAGGGAATACAAGACTCTAAAAAGAATGGCATTAAGGTAATTTTCTGAAACAGCCAGTGGAATGTGACATTAATAGAGCTTGAATACATACCACAGCAGGTGAGGTGACAAACTTAGCACATGCGTACATGTTTGAAGCCTGTGGAGAAGAAAGATGTTAGACAGGTGAAAGAAAAGAGCACCAGTGTCATCAACATAAGATTTCACGCCATGCTGTGCATCACCTTCCTTAAAATTAAAGCATAGTGAAGCACAGTAGGCAACAAGAACCTGATGCACCAAGAGCGGTTTGTGGCATCAATACTGGAGTTAAAGATTATAACTCGCTTGCAACTGAAGGGACTTCTGATTTAATTAAGCCAAGCCATCAGTGCATTTCCAACATCCCACAAACAGTTCAGAGATAATTTCTGTAGGATCCAAACCAAATGATAGATGGTCTGTATACATAAGGGACCCAGACCTGCTTTGACAAGAAAACCTCCAGCCACAGTGGATGCAAAACTTCCTCAGGCCGAGAGCACATACCCTTTAAGTCAGTGGTCAAACATATGGCAGCATAAAGGTCATGTTGTACTACTGTACTGAGAACAGCCAACACAAGCTTTTACCCACTCAAGATACAGAGACTTGAGGGATAGAGTCAGCCATTACATCTGAGGTTATTAGAGCCTGATAAAACGGTCAACATTGTGACAACAGCAGCAACTAAGTCCATCCAAAAAAAAAAAAAAATCTGTACTTGGCTGAGTGGGAGTTGCACGTTTGCTTAATTATAAATATTCAGTTAATTTGGTTGACTCTTTTGGCCTCACTTAACTCAGGTCACCCTTTGGACAACCTTTTGAACAGCCGGAGCACAAGGCCCATGCTCCTTGCCTAAAGATACATGATCAAGTACAAAATGACTAATAATCGGGTCTAAGGTTAATTTGAGTTCTAAGCCGCAGAAAGCTCCCGCGGACGAGCTGGATAGTGAAGGTCACCAATAGCTTTGAATGGTACTTGAGACATAAACGCATATAACCTACCTTACAACATGACAGCAGTCAAACTGTAACTGAATGCCATTTAAGTATTAAAACGCTTGCGCTTGAAAGGCTGAGGCGCAGTGCGAGCTTTTCAGGCTGATACGGGCCCAGCGCGAGGACATTTTGCAAGTGTCACGAGCAATATGAGAATTAAACCTCCGTTCATTTAAAATGCAATAGTAAATCATGAAGCTAAGAAGCTTTAGCGTTATTTACCAGTTGCTCTTTGGGTTAAGTTCTTGAGACGTGATCGCAGACTGACTCATTCATTCATTTGAAATGACTTTGACAAGCGGCTAGCGAAGCTTTAGCAACGCGCTTCACTGAACGGCACCCGAAAGCCGCAATTATTTTAGCCGGAACAGAAACTACCGCACATTTCCCTATCTTTAATAAGCGAAGTTCCCCACTAGGTGTATTTAGTTAAATGCAGAGATAACCTGACTCACCGATAAGATCCAACACACAAGGGCCCGGGGTTACAGGGACAAGCTTGCAGCTAAAGGCAATGAGTAGTACGCCGTGAAAACTGTCACCTTGTCATTTATAAGCTTCGGAACTACGTCCTCGTTTGTGATTGGCCAGAGGGTCACGATTTCCTCCTCTGATTGGCTACGAGGCATGTCAATACATAACACATACCCGATGATGTGCGTTGGCAAGAGGGCGGCCTCTCTGTGATTGGTTTAAACGATTTAAGGAAGAACGCCGGGAAAGTCAGGAATCGCATCCCGTGTCCCATGTTTCTATTGGATGGTTTGGGTGGAAATCCCGCCTTTTAGATTTTAGAGGACGGGGTGAACTGGAACACTGTATTAAATATGTAAACATAACTCAGGGAAATGTGAGTTCTGTGGGCAGGAATACACTGTAGAACATGTCATGATATATTGTCAGAACTAGGAAAGAGAATAGAGACATTTGATCCAAAAATTAGGAGAGATGAAAATACGCTTTGATTTAATAGACCTTCTGCGAACAGAGTCAACAGATAGGTGTTATAATTTATTATAGAAAATTATTTAAGTGAGAGGATATTGTTTAAAAGAAAAAAAAAGAACCTGGAACTGTGACGTGCATAGAGGTCCACACTCCATACCAGTTGGAGGCGGTGATGCACCTAGTTTGTTGTTTGCCAACCGCCAATAAACCCTAGAAGAAGAAGAATTCAATAGCCGTTGAATATCTCTAGAGGGCGACCTGTACTTTTCTTTCCTGAGTGAAATGTGATTAGCAGGGCAGAGGAGGGATAACTTTGCCCATTACATTAAGAAATCTGTGATCTCAACTGAAAATAGAGGCCTGAACTTGTTAGTTTTTACAACCCTTAATCACGCCTTCAAAGTTATCTGGATTAAGCAATTTCTTAAAAAACAACATCTATCTGGAATATTACGTTACCTCACTTTATCTTTTCGCAGGTTGGTGGTCTTCAGTTCCTTTTGCTCTCATAACCATAAACAGATGCTTCTTTCTTGGAACACAATTACTCACAAAACAGGTGTTTTATCTGGAATAATAAGCACATTTTGTATTAATCTACGGTATACATTTTTATTATAAAAATGTTTATAATGTTTAAACCCCCCAAAAATGGTTTTGTTATGATTTAGTTTTGGTAAGCTATCTCTATAACCATGAAGGTCTTATGTTGACCTATTCTGAATTTCTCCGTAAATGTAATATTCCAGTCACTCTTGAAGATGATGCTGTAGTTGTATGCTGCCCCCTCTGGTGTAAAAAGGCTTCTTAAAATACCTGTCCTCAGCTCTCTCTACATTCACACTGGATCCTGCTGATCCTGTAGTTGGTTGAATCTGTTTTCTCTCTTTCCCCCATTAGGAATAATAAGCGTTGTGTTCAGGCTTTGTTTCAAAGTGATATATATAGTCTCTAGTCCAGCTATTGTATTTTTCAATTTCAATTCAACGAAAATGTATTTCTGTCCTCACAGATAATTTTCCATAATAAAGAAAAATATATACATAATAACCAAAAAGGTGTAGGCCGAAGCATTTGCTTATTATGCCTACCCTTTAATACATATTTATCTATTGAGTGTCACTTTTCTCTCTGGATTTGATACAAAAGAAACAAACAGATAAGACAATACATAAGACAATTTCCATAATGTAGCCTACATACATAAAGGTACACATTTAAGATATTACAGTTTTTTACGATTGCTATGACAGATTTTTCTATACTTTTAACAATTTTCCAAAACTCTTAACACAGTTAGCACTACATCCGTCTGTGTAAGCTATACTATTAACACATTTCTTGTTGCTTTAACACAAAATGCATGCAATTAACACAAATTTAAAATGCTTAAACTTCTTTTACACACAAGCTCAAACAAGAAAAAAACAATGGATTTTTACTGCCAAATTTACCAATGCTTTAACACTGTATGCCAGCACAGATAACACCATGTTCTAAACCTAACCTTACAGGCTAAAGTCAAGGTAAACAGCTGCTTATATTGTGAATTGAAACACAAATATATCCCCTGTATTTTATTCTATTCTTACTGAGAAACAGCTGATTGAATTATGCAAATAATTAGAAGATGACTCTTTTTTTTTTCTTCTTGTGCTTTTTCTGTTCGTATATTTTGTATTTTCACATTATTCCATTGCTAGTGAGAAACAGCTGATTGAAGTTATGCAAATATGGGACAATGTGGCATTCCACCATTCCCGTCTAGTCACAGCCTGGTTTGACGCCCATCAGAGGATGATGTCCATTTTCCTTGCCCCTTACTTCCCTTTCCTCAACCCCATTGAGGAGTTTTCTCAGCCTGGAGATGAAAGGTTTTTGACCATAGTCCACAGGACCAAATGTCCCTCCTGTATACAAAAGATGCTGCATACCAAGACATCACAGTTGAACACTGCCAGGTGTGGATAAGGCATGTTACTGTAAACGATTCTTCCCAAGATGCCTTGCCAGGGAAGATATCAGGTGTGATGTGGATGAGAACATGTGGACAAATGCAGAAGACCGGGCAGATTAGAAGATGGCCTTTTCTGTTTGTATATTTTGTATTTTCACATACAGTAATACTGTAAATGGCAGCTATATTGCATATTTTTGTTATCTTGCAGAAATGTCCTGTCGCAAATAAAGCCGTTACTGCAGCAATTCTGTGTCTGTCTTCTTTTTTTTCATAAACCATACATTCTATAAAGCTACTCTAAGAAGGGTCATTTATTTTGTTGTATTGAATTTCTGCTGCAAAAAACAACAACAACAAAATGCATGCATTTACATTACAAACAAAACAAAAATGTAGAGCGACTTCAAAAAAATAAATAAACTGCAGTGCAAAACACAATCTATGATCAATACAATATACTGTCTGTTGTATAAGGGCAGACCTGACACATAAAATAATGCAGTTTCTGTAATTTCAGCTGATGATAGTGTTTTTTTTGTCATTGTGTTATGATTGACTAAATGTTCCTGTTGGAAGAGAACATGTGTTAGTGTTTTGAATAATTATTTGATTTTGAAACATGTTTGCAGTGTTTTGTTAGACATTGTGTATTGTGTCAGTGTATTATTGTATTTTGAAAATTAGTTTTGGAGTTTAGTTTACAATGTGTGATTTTGAGCATGAAATTAACCGTTTTGCCAATTGTGTGTTTTAGGTGTGTTGGTGCGTTAAGAGTTTAGGAAACTTGTTAAATGTATTGAAAAAACTGTCATAGCGATTGTAAAAAACTGTATTACAATTGTTTAAATATTACATACACAAATTATTCATATTGAGTTGTATAATTATTTATCACCTTGTTTTTAAAAAATTTCTTGAATTTACAGAGTGAAATACACAATTATAATTCCTTATCACAATTATTCCATAGGTTTACCCCTTTGACAGATATACATCTATTTTTGTATTAGTTCTTGCCCTTATTTTTTTAAACATATACATTCCTCTTAGTTTATACTGACTT
This sequence comes from Leuciscus leuciscus, assembly GCF_965113295.1. Lineage (NCBI taxonomy): Eukaryota > Metazoa > Chordata > Actinopteri > Cypriniformes > Leuciscidae > Leuciscus > Leuciscus leuciscus. The sequence continues at coordinate 60,688,457 of NC_138725.1, forward strand.
TCTCTTATTTCGAACAGCCTCTGAATACAATTCGGTATTCTTACAATATTATCTAATCAGTCTGCTACTTATTTAGCTAAATTTAGTATTCACAAATGTAAATTTGTCATTCAAGGTAAATATGAATTATTAGTTAAGTAGATTGCTGGCTAATCTATGGTTTGTGTTTTGTTTATGTATCAGTTTCTGCACAGGACCCACATTGCCACTGGCCTAAAGGAAGCTGTTACATTTGTTCAGGTAGGAACAATGCAGATTTTTTTGTAATATTGGTACTAAATTGGGCCCCAAAACCCCTCCCCAAAAATTCAAGATTTGAAAGAGATAACTGCTTAAAATTATGTATTTAATCTTTTGACGGTTGTCAAACACTTAAAAAAATAAAATCAACCTAATTTGCATTTAGCAATATACAGTCAAGATCTACTTAACTTAGTAAGGCTCAAATTATAAATTAAATATTTATTTTTTGACATTCAATTTATATGGGTAAATTCACGCCTGTTACAAGAACGATTCTATTACAATTCACTACAGAAAGATTCAGATATAACCTGGCCATGCCCCATATGTTTGAGTCTTTCTCCATTCATGTGATGTGCAGTATTATATCTGACAGCTTCTTTTAGTGGTTGAGACTTGCATATCTTTGACTGGTGTGAACTTCACCTTTCTCTATATAACTTTCCTTTATACTCTACCTGTGCGTCTATATCATTTTAACTGCCTGTCTGAACAAGACCTTTTATGGATTATGGGCATGATAAATCAAATCGAAATCTTTCCTTCATCTTTTGGAAAAGAAAACAAAAAATATTCTCTAACATTTTTCATCTGGTCTCCGTATCTATGAATGAAACCACTGTACGAAACTCTAAAGGCTGAATTGTGAATTCTTGGAAACCCGCCTTCAGAAACATGTTTATGGTACACAATCACATTGGCTAATTTAGAACTGATTATGATGTTGAATGAATGACAGATGAAAATGAAAATGTGGTTTATTAGCCTATTTGATATCTAAATTTTTAATGTATAGAGATGTTCATGCATATTAAAATTTAATTTGTGCTTTACTGCGGTCATTCATTTCAGGTTTAGTTATAGCTGACAAGTTATATAACAAATTTCTCTGATTTCCATTATGTGCATGTGTTGTGCGTATGTTAATAACCGAAATAGCCTTAGACTACACTCACACAAAGTAGCCCTTGTGTCATTGATTAAACAGAAAATGAAGCAGAAGACATCCCTCAAGTATAGTTTCACTGCACAATAATTCATCCAAAGCTTCCACAGATTTTTAGCATGCTTTGAAGACATTAGATACAGTTTGGAATTCATCAAAGGTGTACAGTGTGAGATAAAACAAAGGATTTAAACAGAAAGCGTTATTTCATAAAAGCCTTAATTTGTATGTGCACATAGAATTTACACTGATACTCCTGATACACTGATATATTTGAATATATATATACAAAGAATATTTCAGAAACAGACCCGTTCTTAGGGTTTAGCCGCTCTCTCAGCAGGAGGTAGATTTGATAAGTTTTACAGATGACAGCGGGAATAAATTACAGAACTTTACAAGCTAAAGCTGGCGAGGTTTTCCACAAAGACCCACAACTGCATGAAGCACAGGCACAGTGTTATGGGCACATTCAGGATGATATCCACAGTGATTGTAATTACACACTTTACATGTGTCAAGTGCTTTATCAACAAACATATCAATACATATACACATTTTAAAAATGAAAAAAGTCTCACTGTGTGAATAGGAACAGGACCGTGCTGTATACTATATTTTGCTTATAGGCTAATACACTTGCTAAACCAACAACAGATTGTAACTGGTTAACTGATTGTTATATTAATAAAAAACAAACAAACAAAAACAAAACAACTAAACAGCTCCCCCCAAAAAAAGCTGTTCACCACTTATTTTACTGGTGGATACTGTGGCCCTCGTGATGAGTCTCATGATTTTGACCGGTTTTTAGAGAGCAGAATAAAATACTTAAAATATTTATACAACAGTTTGTTCTGGTTCTCAAATCTGATTGGCTGAAGCCTTTTCCAGCCATGCGATATCAGACGGAAACCGTTTCACAATTTGTATCATTTCGCTTGTTTTTGCTGGATCTATACCGACAGCATTTCTCTTATAAACATAGATCCTATTTGAAAATTAGTTTAGACTTGTTCGGAGCTCAAAGTCTTGCTGATAGAGCCTCATGCACTTCTTTACTCGTGTGATATAATTGCTCATTTATACGGGCTGTTACATGCTTGATTCTGATTGGTTGACGATAGTTCTAAGGTGTGCGATTTCTTTTTTCCTTCAGGAAACGCACAGCTAAAGTATTTTCAAATGCCCTAAATGTATGTCAAATGTCCTTATAGCCTAGGCTACTACAGAAAAAGAAGTAAAAATCGCAAACACATTCACCGTATATAAATATAGGCTATTTATTTATATATAACAAACCATTTCCATGTTTTTCCCAATAGCCTAAGTTTTATTATCGGAAAAGTCTCTCTCTCTCTCTCTCTCTCTCTCTCTCTCTCTCTCACACTCACACACACACACACACACACACACACACACACACACACACACACACACACACACACACACACACACACACACACACACACACACACACACACACACACACACACACACACACACACACACACACACACACACACACACACACACACACACACACACACACACACACACACACACACTCTAATCAGTTCCCTACTTCTGCCAGTAAGGGGCGCCTCTGCAATACCATATGATTGTTGAGTGATGCACTTTGCTGTAGGCTCGAAAAACATTTACAGTTTTTTTTTACAATCGCATGGACACCTCTCTCAACACTTAGATCACCTTTTTCAGAACTCTTCACACAGTGATCACAACAGCAGTCTAAACTGTGAATCATTTATCATTGCTTTGGCACAAAATCTATTCCATTCTATTCAGTGACGACATTTTTCAATTTGAATTCTTTTCTCATAGACACAAACACCATACTTTCTACAGAAAAAATACCATAGGCAAGGCAAGGCAAGTTTATTTATATAGCACATTTCATACACAATGGCAATTCAAAGTGCTTTACATAGAAGAAATTAAAATAATAAAAAGAAATAAGAATAATTAAAACAATTTGGAAAAATAAAATAAAATACAGTACTTATAAAAAAAAAAGAATATTATTATAGATCTTTCCTTCAAAAGGATTCCCTTAAGACTTAAATCTTTCAACCTTCTTTTAACCTTCTTTCTTTTCTCCCTCATTTACTCGCACGTTCTTTTCACTTTCTTTAGCACTGCGTTCACATTCTTTCTCAGACGAAAACTTTAATATCGTCATTTAAATACTGTTCTACTTTCAAACCCACATTAATACACGTCACTTTCACATTATCACTTTCTTTTACACCTTCTGAGTGGGCATTTACAGTTACGGGCTAAATGCCCTGCTGGCCATAATTAAAACCCTCTCTGTCACCTTGCCTATAGTTTGATCATTGAGCTTACTTTTGAAAGCAAAACAAACAGTCGGACGAATTCAGCGGCCATATTGAAATATATTCTGAATCTAAAAAATCAAACATCATCAAAGCAATTAGATGTTACTGAACACCTACACAAGTGTTAGCCTAAGTCTTTCAGTTTATCCATTCAAAAGAGGAACAATTAGGAATAGTTTTGTACTGTAGTGCAAATATTAACCATGTAACATATACCGCAGTGAATTATAAGCAGTAGAGTGTCATTCTTGTGTTGTGAAGAATTTTTGTCAAAAGAAAACATTGTATAACACTACTGATTTTAGTGTTTTTATGATTGACAAAGTGTGTTTGTTTGGGGACAACCTTATGGAAAATGTAGTTTATTTGAGACATGTATTAAGTGTTTTGGTAGTTTTAGTGCGCTTTGAATGTGAAATTAACTTCTGTGTGTGTCAAGCTGAAAGTTGTTAGGAGAACTGTGTAAAGAGTTGAAAAAGCAACCAAAGTATTGAGAAATGTGTCCTGGCGATTGTAAAAAAAAGCAAGGGCAGCAGCTTGGAGGCCTAAACATTTAAAGGTGGTATTTCATATGCTGTTTTCCACACATGTAGATCAGAGACCCCATCTATCATAATTTTGTCCCTGAGGAAGGTACTCAATCCCTGTTTGCAGTTCCTGTATTAAATCACTTTATCAACTTCCATCAAAAAGCTTCACAAATTAACTATAATATGCACACAGCATGCTAATGAGTTTGACTTCATACTTGTGGATCTGTTTATGAATGACTGACAGCTTACACAAACAGGACATTCCAGTGAACCAAAAGGTGTGTCAGCTTGCTCAACGGGTGTTAGGTTCCCTTCAGTCCACGCTGACAGCAATTCGGAACTGCAGGGTTACGTTGAAGAGCAACTGGAGATGCATGCATGCATCAAATACAGACCATACAAAGGATATTCTTATTTTATTGAATACTTAACTTTGTCACATAATTATAATACTTCTCCCATGCACCATCTTAAACATGATGAATAGCAAGACTGAATCACCCATTTGTGACTTATTAAAAAATGAGCAAAACAAACCGCACAAATGCAGAATGGCTAATGAATGTTTTTGTTTTCATATAAATGATGTATATTGTGTGTATACATTTAAATATATTTATATAGACTAGAATATATAAAAAAAGTTTCACTACAAAAATTACTTCTTAATAGTTAGGCTATATTAAGAAACTTTCTCATTGTATATAATTACCTGAGAAGTGAAACTGCATATTAATTATTGTTAAAATGTTACTTTAATACAATTGTTTTGTTTTACTGCCTAGGCAAATTCATCACTTTTTAAAATACATGAAGGCAAGTGGGAAAAAAATTCCACTATAGATTTTACACTTACAGTTAAGATGTAAAGGATATTTATGCTGTGTTGCCTCTCAAGTACATTTATCTTACTTTAAGGTCTTTTGCAAACTGGAAAACAAGAAAAAAATACTAAAGTTATGCATATATAAATATACGAAGAGTTCAGATGCAAAAGCCTCTAAGTGCCATCTAAAATTTTCTTCTAGAATGATAATTTGTATTGAGCTTGTATATTTAAGTTCAATAATTTCACTTAAATGGCAATGCAAATTACCTATTAATTATCATTTAAGTGAAATTACTGAACTTAAATATACAAGCTTTATAAAAATGATCATTCTAGAAGAAAATTTCAGATGGCACTTAGAGGCTTTTGCATCTGAACTCTTCATACATACTCTGTGTCTATGTGCGTTTGCATATTGCATATATAAGAAACAGAGTAAAAATAATTACATGAGGAAGTATCGCTAGTTTAAACATTTGGGTAGTGAGAAATTTGCACCGCAAGGTCAAAGAGCAGTTTTTTTCAAGGCACTGAGGGTGGCCATAGACACAGACTGTGGTGGCCATAGAAAAAAATGATGTTGTTGGCACAGCTGAGTGGCTGTTAGTAAGAGTAAAGTGGGCGTAGCTCATCTATGCAATGTCACGCCCATTCATTTTGTGCTAATCTATGACCAGCACTACTTAGTACTTTTACACTCAATTGTTTGTCACATAAATTGCAAAACTGGTCACAAATCTGCTGCAAATGCTACTTCATTCAACACTGTGACTGTACGTTCTGCTCTTACATCTGCTCTTGCACTATTCCCAGTATCCTCTGAATGTATAGCAAGCGTAAAATCAATAGGCTCTTAACAGGCCAGCTAAGCTTATTTCCCAGCCTCAACCTTGACAAACGAGGCAGTGTGCTAATTGATTGGCACAGCCTTCACAATGTTCTCTGCGTGATGCTACGTGCAAACCGTCTTTTAACACGGCCTGTGAGTATGTAGGGTTGATCACTGCATCCAGCTCTTAGCACATCAAATCATGTCCATGAATCATCTTCATGGGACAAACTGTCGATACTGAAGATAGTAAATGGGAGGCAGATCATTATGACAGAGTAGTTGGTGACGGAGTGATGCACAGGCTAATTTTAGCACAAGTCTCAGCTAGTCACGTGAATCTTTCACTGTAACACGAACATGTTGCATGACAAAGGAGTTGTGACTGAGTGGATGGGGTCTGTGTAAAGTTTGCTGAGGTTTTAGGAAAAAATCACCAGTCATTTGAGTTCTTTGAGTCAATATCTATCTATCTATCTATCTATCTATCTATCTATCTATCTATCTATCTATCTATCTATCTATCTATCTATCTATCTATCTATCTATCTATCTATCTATCTATCTATCTATCTATCTATCTATCTATCTATCTCTATCTATCTATCTATCTATCTATCTATCTATCTATCTATCTATCTGTCTGTCTGTCTGTATCTATCTTTATCTATCTGTCCGTCCATCTGTCCCAGGGGTTTATTTCCTTGAAAGAACAATGAAAGTGTTGTACTTCCATACAGATGTGGGATACACTAGGTCTTGTTTGTTGTACTTCTAGTAATTGACTTGTACACAGGTTTCATTTGATAGATCAGATTTATGATTGTTCTGTTGTTGTATAGTCCCCTTATGGATAACAGTGCAGACAACGACTAGCTGTGTGTGTGTGTGTGTGTGTGTGTGTGTGTGTGTGTGTGTGTGTGTGTGTGTGTGTGTCTCTGTCTATGTCTATGTGGTTTTTTTTTGGCTTTAGAAAAAGAAAACCTTTTGAGTCCACAGACCAGCTGCTCATTTTTGGCTCGAGAGGGAGAGAGAAAAAGAGACAGATGGGGGAGGGAAACACTTGGTTACAGCTTCTTGTAAATAAGGCTCATCCCGCCATCCTCTTGATGTTATACACACACACACACACACACACACACACACACACACACACACACACACACACACACACACACACACACACACACACACACACACACACACACACACACACACACACACACACACACACACACACACACACACACAGACAGACATCTGAACATTAGATACACTCACTTACATGAACGAATATCTAATGTCGGACTCAAGTGACAGGTTTGTTGAGGATCAAACAGCTTCAAATCTCCCAACTGCTGCGGTCAGGAAGTACTCAGCCACTCCATAATAGCACAAAAATAATACAGAAAAGCCACATAATCAATAGAACTAATGCCTCCGATTCTTTTCACAACCATCCCCCACAAACCTTTTCTCACAGACATCAGCTTCATCCCTGTCAGCGCAGTGAGCAAGTGCTTTCCCGAGGAGCTGCTGCTGTTTTTTTAATGGGCTGAGAGGGATGTGAAGAGCCTGAACAGTCATTCAAAGTATTATTACACTCCTGGGCTGCACACTGCCTGCTTGGCCCCCTTGCTGAGGTCGTGGAAGATGGATGGCTCGCTGGAGCAGCAATTAATAATGTTTTTACAAGAGCAATGGAGGCGTGCGCGAGCCACGGACGGATTGGGCAGAGTATTGAAATGTGCAGGTGAATTGATTGGCCCTTCGGATTTCCTGTAGAAATCATTTGGATTAATTGAAAGCACTGGGAGGGAGGAGGGAAGATGCAGGCTGTGTATTGATTTATAGGTCTCACTCAGAAGAAGAAGAGGGAGAGAAAATGGCCACCTTGCTCCTGGAGACTTGATGAGGTGGTTTTAGGTTGGCTGACACTTTAACAATCATTGGTCTAGTATTGTTAATAATATCATCCAACACCACAGGATGTAGATTCTAAGACAGTCGGCTATTTAAACAAACCCAAAAAAAAAAATCACTATAGAGATGGTCCACTCAAATACCGTTCGTAAAACATAATTTGCTCTTTATTCTTATTATCTTCCTCCCTTTACTGTTCCTATCATTTGCAGTCAAATTTGCACACTGAGGCCAATGCTGACCAGATGTACCATCTGAAAAAACACAAGAGAGCTGTTTTGAATTTTTTTGTTAGTTACTCAATACTGCCCCTTGTGGTGTCTATGTGTTACTAAGAGTCTCATATGTTGGCCACTGCTAGTTATCACTACCTTTATATCTCATTTATTTAATGCCTTAATTGCATTCCCTTTACAATTTATAATATAAATAAATAAAAATGTAAATTATATAAAATATTTGTTAATAATAACAAATGGCAAAAAAGCCTCAAAGGGTAGAAGGCTCTCATAGAAGGGGGAATCTCCTCAACCACCACCAATTTATAATAGATAAGCAAATAAGTAAAGAAATTAATATGGTTTATAGAAAACACATTTTTTTCCCTAAGGAATCAAGAATACATATCTTGTTGACGAATAAAGGTTTTGATCTGCTGATAACATTTACTTCTACTCCGCACAGGAAACATTAGTGAATCCATATTGCCATCTCTAACTGTCTGCTTACAGACAATGTAATGAGGCAAGTTAAAGAATAAACTACAGTGGCACCAGCTTTTGTTATTAAACATGTCTATTGTTTGCTCACTAAGCTGAATGCAAATATCTGCCTATTCATCTTGTTCTTTTAGAGATAAGAATGTTCCATAGGTCCTAAAAATCAACAAACATCAAACAGATCATTTTTTACTGTAGTAGATGCTATAAATATGTTTTTATAAGTATATGGTTTAGGCTTTGCTTCTCAGTTTTTGAAATGAGAGACCTCTTGATCCAGGGGGCAGCATTGCCTCCTAAATAAACCAACAACAATCCCTCTTTTTAGGACTAATTGGTTCATCAATTCATAACATAAAATTTGGTGCGACTGGTTTTTGAAATAAAGAATATACAAATGTGAAATTTTGTATGTTTTATAATATTTAATATTATTATGAGTACAAAACACCTAATCATATAGCTAAAACACCCAAAAAGTTTACACATGTGATTATAGCACATGCAAATTTTCATTATGAGGTTCCTGTAATGGCTTAAAAAAAAGAAAAGAAAAGAATACATTACTGTTCAAAAGTTTTTTAGTTTTTTTTTTAAAGAAAATGTATAATTTTATTCATCAAGGATGCATTCAACTTGAAAATTACAATACAGACATTTTGTAACTTTTTTTATTCAAATAAATCCTGAAAAAAGTATCATGGTTTCCGCAAAAATATTAAGCAGCAGAACCATTTTTAACTGTGATAATAATAAAATATTTGATCAAGAAAATGCAGCCTTGGTGAGCATAGGAGACATCTTTCAAAAAAACATAATGATGAAGAGTCTGAGCTTAGTTTGACAACAGGTATGTTAAACGTTCTATATTGCCTTACTCATTCAGCAATTGCTATGCTAATCAAAGTATTGCATGTGAGCATTTACTGAATCAGCTATTTTCAACTTCTAAAAAATATTAAAGTTGAGAACTTGAGATTACATGATAATTTTAAGCTAAATGTATGAGGCTGGCCCAACACATCTCACACCACGCACACATTAAGATGATGTAGAACCATCAAGACAATCGGGACTTTGATTTTTGGAAGGGTCGAATGGGGCCCAAAATCAGCCTGATTATATAGTGTGAGTGCCTTTAGCTTACTCAAATATTTCAAGTTAAGAGCAATATTAACATATACAAAATAAAAATCTGACAGTTCTGCTGTTTAAACTTTGAATTACTTTTGATTAAGAAATTGTAATGTAACTGATTATCTCAAATTTAATGCTAGCTTATTCAGATTTACAGTGTGTCGGTCTGGTGGTCAAAATCACCATCTATTCCTGCTTCCCAAGCCGAGGGAGAGTGAGTGCATGAACGAGGGAGGTTGAGAGCAGAGGGTGGTGGGACGTGATGCCCGGAGGCAGGCGCTGGTTATGGCCAGCTGCCTGTCTGTAAAGAAAGCGGGTGACGCTGAAGCAGACTGGAGCGGTGCTCTCCGGTTACAGTACCTGTCTATAAAAACCACTCCCGTGTCCAGCATCCCTCTCCTTCCAGACCCCCCAGGGTTCCCCCCAAATAGTACCAACGATGAAAGCCATGTCTTAGGTTGCAGTCTCTACAAACCCAGCCTGTTTATGAGCCCTCGTTTGATGTCTGCGCCTGGTTAAGGGGCGCTCGCACCCAAAAACGGGTGAGTTGCGCCTGGGTGGTGCATGGAAATTTGAAAGAGATACTTTAACTCACGGGAGGGCCCTTTAAACATATCACTCACCATTACAATAGCACCGTTTTTTATTTATTTTATCTATTTGACGTTCAAGGCCTGGTCAGTAGCTCAGCTCACTGTAAAAATTGAACAGTTGGATCAACTTAAAAAATTACTTCAATTTAAGTTTTATCAACTTCATTTCACTAGGTTAATCACACTTATATTATTTGAGTTCATTCAATCCTATTATTTACATTAGTCTAACTTAATTTCACTGCATTCCAACTTAAATGTATAAATTTTTACTACAGTTGGATCAACTTAAAAAAAAATACTTCAATTGGTAACACCTAAAAAAATTACTTAATTTCACTAGGTCAATCACACAAGACTCAAATTGCTTTAGAGATATTTATTACCATTAATTAATTTATATGCTAACAGTGTTTTCCATGAGAAATCATTACAAACTGTTCATATTTGTTGTGCCAATGAAATTTCATTTACTGACAAACTTTACATCCATAACAGTCTTTTTGCAAAGTTGTCTTTGCACTGCATATATTTATAAAAAGGAATATAAAAAGTGGTTATATTAGAAGTGAATTATATGGATATAATGTTCCTTTCAGAAATGATGTCTCATGTCATCAGCCATCAGTTATAGTATTAGCAGTTCTTTAACAGAAGCTACAGGCTAATCTGTGCGATGTAATCACAGATGCATGTTTGTCTCCTAAGGGTTAAGATCATCCCTTTGTACCCAGCGTACCAGCTCAAGCCCTGTTAAAATATCTCACATTCCCCATGACATTCAAGAGGCTGCTGAAGGACTCCGAGCCAGTGGAGTTAAAGATCGGGCTCTTGTGTAGTTCCAGTGAAGGCTGTTTATTGCAGATTTCTTTACTGCATGCTGGTGCACACCTTTTTTTACAACGCAGAGAGAAGGCTTAACGGTTGGGGAATGAGTAATAAGTGGCATGTGAATGATGCAGGTTGGTCTGAATGAGCCCCCTCTGATGCTGTTTACAAGAGCTGAGCCTTTTTTAAGACTCTTCCCCTACCGCAGAAAGTCAGATCGCCCTCTTGCTTAATTACTATCAGGGTGTATGATTTTTACAGGCCGGCCAATCACAATTCAATTTAATCCTGCCTCCTTTATTTTGACAGTTTTAGGAATGCATAGCAGGATTATTTGTTTATTTATTTAGTTTGTTGGTGTTTTTAATTTATTAATTTATTCTGTAAGATCTTCACCAGTGAGGTCAACACATTATGTTGCATTATTATTGTCTTTGTATTATTTTAGTCTTTCAGTCTCTTTTATCCAAAACTACGTTTCAACAGACAAATTTGTCATCAAACCCAACAATATTTGCAGTGCACAAAACAAATAGCGATCAAAAGCTGAAGTGAAATGCTGATTAAATAAATTATACAATAGAGAGAGACATACGCATTAAAGGGATAGTTCACCCAAAAATATGAAAATTATATAATTTTACTCACTTTCCAAACCTGTATGACTTTCTTTCATCTGTGGAACACAACAGAAGATATTTTGAAGAACGTTGGTAACCAAACAGTTTTGGTTACGATTGACTTCCATTATATGGATGAAAAAATAAATAAATCAACAGACATTTCGTGAGCTTAGAATTATAAGGTTCTATCTCCGTTTAGGGTAGTTCTGAGATATTGAGCATTAAAGTTTTTACATCCCAGCTGGCAATGGAGAGATGGAACCTTTTTATTTTATTAATAACTACTAACAATTTTTTTTTTTTTTTTTTTTTTTTTTTTAATAACACCACACAGGCATTAATAAACACCTAATGGATCAGATTATGTCAAAAACTCAATTTCGACCAAAAGTGGAGATAGAACCTTATAATTCTAAGCTCACGAATTTTCTCAAATGATCTGCTTTTATATTCCGCAGAAGAAAGAAAGTCAGATTTGGAACAACATGAGGACGAGTAAATGATGACAGAATTTTCATTTTTTGAGTGAACTATCTATTTAAAACATAATTTATTTTGCCCTGCACTTTTAAAAATTAAAGGTTCCATTTAGAACCAAAAAGGTTTTATAGACTGATGTCAGGAGCAACAGTATTTGATCCATTGGTGAAAGAATGTTGATGCGCAAGAACCGTTAATAGAACTGAATGTAATTTCTATTCAAATTTTGTATGGAGTTCATGCAGTTCTCCATTTCCAGCCCATGGATTGTGCTGTACTGATTGTTACAATTTCTAAGATACCAAAGGCATGGAATGAAACCAAAGATACCAGTGCTCCAGTCTCAGAAACCATGCTGTGTAATAATAATGGCAATGATGTATTTTGACAATGGTGTCAATCATTTAAATATGCTTGCAAGGAAGAATCTGATTCCATGTGTGCTGTTGACCAGTAGGTGGCATGAGAGACAGTGTGCATAATGGACAGGGCTTCTGGGTTTGCTGGTTTTTAAAGCAGCATCATACACCAGCGAATTCAGTGATTTACATCATTTATGTGAAATGAGTTTAAGGCAGCAGAGTATATTGTTTAAAAAACTTAAGGAAGCTTTGATATGCACTAGAAAAGGCATTGATTGAACTTTTTATGATCTTGAAGATATTCCTGTCACATTTCTATCACATTGTATTGTATTATTATTTAATAGGCTACCTGTTGCTAAAAGTTTAAAGGAGAAAATCAGCAAATGCATGCAGCGCTAAAACAGGCGGATTACACTTTCTGCCAGCACTGCTATTTGAATTAATTTCTAATCAAATATTGCTGAATGTATCTTCACTGTAGATACAAACCAGAGACAAATATAAGTCCATGTCTAGAAAAAGGTCGATACAGGCAAAATAGGGTTCCAGAGCACACTTTCTCATTTACTGTAATAATCAGAAGACAAATATTTCACAAAAAAAGGTCTAAAAACTCTTTCCATAGTTTCCTAAACAATCTGAAATGAAATGCAGGTGTCTGGTGGAGGATTTGTCACTGCAATTTAATATATATTGTCTTTATGTCCTTGCTGAAAGTATATTTTATTCAGTTCTGTTGTATTATAATTTATCAATATTAGCAACATTTTTTAACGTTTCCTTTCCAACCTTTTTTGTATCATCATTCTCTGGAAATATTGTATGCAAAACAATCATGTAAATAAAGTACATTTGAAATTGGAATTGCTGTTTAGATTATAGGCTACAGAATATCTTAACAAAATGCAGTTATGGCCAGTTGGACAATGTAAGACTTTTTTAAAATATTTTTTATAGGAGTTTTCATAACGGAGCTGCCAAACAATATTATATTTAATTGTATACATTAATACATGATATGTGATCAAATGCTTCAAATGTGCTTTAGAAATGTAATTCTACCTGGACTCTCAAACTTGTAGACAAGATCACTAGTGCATGTAATTTTCCAGAATTTAAACGGAATATTAAAAAACCTAATTAATTTAATCGAAAACATAAACCGTTTAAGACATGGGCATAGGTTTAATTATGCCTCTGTAGATATCATAAATCAGAGTAATTGCAACGTAATGAAGAAAAAAGTGTTTATTTTCGAATCCCTTTGGAAATACCAGAAATATTGGCTGTAGCCTACAATAGAAACTGGAATCGCTGCAACAATCGTGACCAACAATCGTGGCCTGGCTTCCGGAAGTAGTTTAATTATCCCATTAATTTCCCCCAGATATTGCTGAAAATTCTTCAATAAAGTGTTCAAAGTCTTGAATTAACTAACTCCAATATTGAATTACAACATTTTTGAAAATATTTGAAAAGAGAAAGCCTAGTGTTAACCTGGTAGCCTAATATTCTTGTCCCATAAAACATTGCGAATGAATCTACACATGATTTCACGGCGTGTTCAAAGAATATTTGCGCCTTTTAATGGCGATGCGCCAAGGCGGTAACTATCCGGACAAAAGAAAACAAGCAACCGTAGGCTACATTTGATTTGATATGGTGATATTTAAATTGAACTGGAATTGTGTTTGTTTTACCATGCGAAGACACGAGCACATAAGTTGAAAGTTGACATTTGAATTAAAGGAATAAAGGAGTTATTTGACAAATAATAGGCAAGATAAGGTATAAGTCCGAAAGTGACGTGCTATATTTTCGTGGAACAACCTTGACTGAAACAAATTTCACTCAGAATTGCTGGGCTATAGTAGGCTACATTTTTCAAATTGAATTAAACGTGAAAAAAATGTTTAACTACAGTATTTGAATATTGTAAAATAGTATTTTACATTGTACCAAACGGTCACTAGTTTCCTGTTCCGTAACTCCGTTCAATTTACTCACTTCAAGTGTTCTGCCATCCACAGTACATCGAGCATTGGTTTATTGTATCATACTCATAGTCAGCCATCTCGTTTTTTTCTAATGTTAACCAACCAGATTAGTGATTGGATGCTACATAGGCCTACATAACCCACATGTTCTGTTATCCTGTTTGTTGTTGTTATCATAATGTTACATTATTTTGTATTTTTAGTGTTAGTAAAGCCTTGTTCTTTGAATTGTAAAATGTCAATTTTTAACATTTACATCCCCTTTTTATTGTTGGTTAGCATGGCATGCTGTAGGCTACTGTAGATTTTGTGTGTGTTTGTTTAATAAAGCAAATTTACTTTATATAAAGCAAGGCAACTTGATGCCTTCAGATTTCTAAGTTCTCTCAATGATGGTCTTAATAATTGTAACACTACTTTGTTTTGTCAATTTGAATTTGTTCTTCACTAAATGAAAAATGTCTCATTCCCCAAATGAAATTCTTCAAGACAACAACAGATTTCTTGTTCAGCTAAATTTCATTTAGTTACACAACAAATTAAAAATAAATATTTTAAGTGATGCTTTGTTTGTAAAGGAAGCATCATCCAATAAAGCAAATATAAGGATATAAATTTACATTTAATTTAATTTAATTGAACATACTCAAACAAACCTCAAGAATGGTGACAATCAACAAATATAAAAAAGCTATTTACATCACAACACAACAAATATATACAGTGCACTGGGTGCTAACATATTTATTTTTATATAATGACATATGCTAATGATATTATTGTATGTATTGTGATATCATTAAAATAATGATATAGCATGCTAAAGTAATATTACATTTACTTGTTATTTATGGTAAGGTATTTTAAGTCCATAATGATCTCATGTTTCTGTATGTCCCAAAATGTGAGTTTGATCTGAATGATTAGGGGACATCAGTGCTTTCATCTTTTTAGTTTTCTTGTGAGTAGGCTACACAGCATAATGTTATTGAATGTTTATTCTTCGAATATGCCAGTATTCTTGCCACAGGTGTCACACTATTTGATCTGATTTCTTGTTATTGTCTAATTTTTCCACTCTTCTTCATACTATTTAAAAAAAATGATATCCGACATCAGAATATGATCAGTCAGCTAAAAAATTGGCTTAGTAAAGGTCATTGAAAGGCATGCAGAGCAAGAGTCAAATTATCTTTTTAAAGAAGCTGGTCTTAACAGATGTGTAGTTTTCCGAAAAACACTCAAAAAATGTTAAAGCACAGAAAAAGAGCTATCATGGACCAGGCAGAAACAGTGAGATTGGACAGTTGCAGGCTTAAAGGGATAGTTCACTTTGAAATTAAATTTTGGTATGTTTTAGCTTACCTCAAGGGCATCCAAGATGTAGGTGTCTTTTTTTCCGCAGTAGTTTCAATTTTGATATTTTTAGGTCAAACCGTTCTTGTCTGTCAGTCATATAATGCAGGTCTATGGGCACTGTCTCAAAGAGCATGCACAGAGTCCAAATTAAAACAATTCCCCGTCGTCCAAATTAAACAATTCCCCATCGTAAGTACACATTGATGGCCTAAGACACGAAACGAGCGGTTTGTGTGAGAAAACGAACAGTATTTATATAGTTTTTACCACTTATACACAGCCATGTCCAAGTGATCTGATCTGACGTGTACGCAGACTGGTGCATAGATATATACACTAGATGTCGCCTTAAAGACATTCGTTCCAATGAACTGCCGTAGACAAGGCGACAAGGCGACATCTAGTGTGTATATATCTATGCACCAGTCTGCATACACGTCAGATCAGATCACTTGGACATGGCTGTGTATAAGTGGTAAAAACGATATAAATACTGTTCGTTTTCTCACACAAACCGCTCTTTTCGTGTCTTAGGCCATCAATGTGTACTTACGATGGGGAATTGTTTAATTTGGACGACGGGGAATTGTTTTAATTTTGAAATTGTTTTAATTGTTTTGAGATAATGACCATAGACCTGCATTATATGACTGACAGACAAGAACGGTTTGACCTAAAAATATAAAAATTGAAACTACTGCGGAAAAAAAGACACCTACATCTTGGATGCCCTTGAGGTAAGCTAAAACATACCAAAAATTTATTTCAAAGTGAACTATCCCTTTAATGAAACTGAGTTTATCCAAAAGTATTGTACTCATGTGCACAGCAAACAGTAGATGGTGCATAGCTTCAGACTCTAGGACCCTGGGAGATCTTCGTGTTCTGTGACGGCCCATAAAATTGTGGCATGTCTCATTGGCAGGCTCGGTGTACAAGCAGGCTCTAGATTCAGTTACTGGTGTGTTTGATTCCAGCTCACCAGTTCGTAGCACACACTGATAACACAGAAGCCATTGCTTTTTAACACACATCAACATCTGTACAACCACATCAGTTGGCCTATAGCATTCCAGACTGCAAATATTCCCACTGACATGCATATCTTGCCATTTATATGCAATCATGGGCCTTTAACAGATAAGGTTGCGGCTGCACTTAACAGGTTGACAGAAGTCAGATGTAGCTTTGAGGCATGTGTCGTCAACCACAGGACACAACCACAACTCTGCATGCACATTAACCCACAGTAAAAGGATGCAAGCAGTTCTATTAACAAGCTATATTAACAAAGACATGAATGAACGGTCTCCCAACCGTTAATCAGCTCAGCGTGAAACTAGACGCATATAAACTAACATTTGGGACTTATTGTTAATAACATACTTCCTCTACATTAACCCTATAAATCTTTCTGTCATATTTAAATATCAACATGATCAAATCTTTGAAAAAGAAAGCTGTTGAACACAATCTACTGCATGCTTTCTGTTGACAGATTAATAGTTTTATACTTTATTTTAGTGAAAGGTACTTTATTTTTAGAAAAAGTGAAAGGCCTTTTAGTGTAATTCTAAAAAACTACCCCCTTCAACTCGTGTAACACAATTGCTGTGAAATGTTTAATGATTTTTATAAAGCAAATGTAAGAATAACTTTTATATTGTTAATAATATTTCCAGATGAACACTTATTGGACTGAAGCAACGTATAGGTTTACTTGATTACACAGATATATTTTAAAGAAAAAATCATGTTAAAATGTGCCTCAAAGGCTTTTGAGGAATGTTTTTTTGTTTATCCCTCAATCATCATTATATTGCATTGTATTATATGTTTTGTCCCCCACAATAAAAACAACAGAGCTTTGATCATAAACTAAGCATTAAAATATTATCTTACTAAGGCATATTATTGGCAGATAGAGTGACAACAGATATGCTCTTTATAGTAGTCAGCTATAAAGCTCTCATTGATTTACATTATAAGCTATCAGAAAATATAATCTTACTTTTTGCCATATAAATATCAGCAAATGCACGAAATTGCATATTTTTGGGCCTCTGAAAAACTTGTTTTTGATGTGTTTTTTCCCCCCTCAAGTATGAGCTCCATGTTATCCTATATCATATATGAGCCATAACAGCCTG
The DNA here is from genome assembly GCF_965113295.1 of Leuciscus leuciscus. NCBI lineage: Eukaryota > Metazoa > Chordata > Actinopteri > Cypriniformes > Leuciscidae > Leuciscus > Leuciscus leuciscus. The sequence goes on from NC_138725.1 coordinate 60,706,374, forward strand.
ACATATCAAATATGATAATCAATAAAAAACTCATATGTAAACTTTTTTAGACTTGTTTTTAAATGTTTTGTCTAAAGGTTCAACAAACTTTTCCATTTAAAAAAAAAATCGATATTTCTCAATATAATTTCATAAGTAACATCAGGGTTTAGAGGGTTGAAGAGTCACTTTAATTAATACAACATTTTCAAATAGTTAATTCTGTTGAAACTAGAAGGTAAATTGTTTTAATTTTGAACCAGTCTATATGGTTATGCTTTTGATGAATAGCTGGATTGACTATTTTCAAAGCAATGATCTTATTTCTTATTCTTCTAAAAATAAGTCTGATCTAGCAGACAATAAGGGACAATAAGACATCTCTAATTTGCATGCATTAATATGACCATTCTGTTTTCTATCTATGGTGCAAAAATACCATATGGCCTAAAGGAGGCACTAGATAGAACCAATGAAAATGATTCAGGACCAACCTGTCCTCTCTCTGGAGTACCAGATTAACATTCACAGCTATCAGGTTAGTCAACATTTTTTACTACTAATGTGCTGGTACATTTCCCTTAAGCTATGCAGTACAGCTGTGAAAATGATCGGCTCACCGATTAAACAGGCTGCAGGGACTCAGTCATGCACAGATTTTTTTTATTTGATTGTTTACTTCTTTGTTCCACAGTTTTAATATTGCCCTGAAACCTGAGCAAATCAAATCCTCCCCTTACTTGCAATTGTTACAACCTGTTTGTTCTCCCTCTAGTAGAACATTTTAATTGAATTGGTGTCTGATGTTGTGTTGATGTTGTGCCCACCCCTACTGAAGATGATCCATTTCCTTGTCATGACTGACATATGTTTCTGGTCCAAAACATTTTAATGAATGAATATTTTCCCAAAGAATATTATATCTTCCCCAAGACCTGGTAGGCTGGTATGCAAGTTTATTGTTTTCTCTCTACGTGTTTGTCTCTTTCTTCTGACGGAGCAGATGTTTTACCATATACAAATATTTGTAGCATTGCCAAAGTTCACCATGTTATGAGTCTCGATGAGTTAATGTTTGAAAGCACTGTATAAAAATATTACAATGTGTGTTAAAAAAAATTTGCATTGTGCATTCCATCAGCATCCAGTTCAAATATCTCATTAATATTTTTGTTGTAATCGGTCTGCCATGACCTTTGAATTTTTCTAACAAGTCTATTATGAATTATCTTGGCATTATGTTAGCAGGTTTCCCAAACAAGTAGGCTAGATAGATAGATAGATAGATAGATAGATAGATAGATAGATAGATAGATGGATGGATGGATGGATGGATGGATGGATGGATGGATGGATGGATGGATGGATGGATGGATAGATAGAGAGATCCACAAAGATGAAGAGTTTTTGTTGCAATATACATTTCAAGCTTTTGTGCAAAATGTTATATTCTAGCATGTTCATACCTTTTTATTATATTTTATTTGAGTTAATAGATATCTTACCTTAGAGTTGTGGATATTTGCAATAGCATGGCATTTTGTAGCTGTGCTTGTCTGCATCATTGCAGTTTGCAGAGAAAGTGATTGGTGCATTGTGTAGTTCAGTGTGAATAATGTCCTTGTTAAAATAGCTACTAGTTAAAATAGCTATTTATTCTGACACTAGTGCAAAGGCAGGTGTTATTACACCATGAAATGTTCTTCAAACTTAAGTTTTTCACACAAAACTTGCCTGACTGGGAGGGGTAGAGGTACTGGTCTAGAAATGTAATCCTTTACCATCTCTGTGTGACAACAGCTCTTTTGAATCGGATGCACCAGTCCTATTAAAATCTATTTTGTAGTTGTTTATCATCCCCCAGGTCAGCTTGGCAATTTGGAGGAGTTGGATGTGTTACTCTCATCCTTCCCTGAGGATGGTACTCCTCTCGTAGTTCTTGGAGAGTTCAACATCCACCTAGAAAAACCTCAGGCTGCTGATTTCCACACTCTGCTTGCCTCATTTGACCTCAAGCGAGTATCTACTGCGGCTACTCACAAATCAGGTAACCAACTGGACCTTATTTACACATGCTACTGCTCCACTTACCGTACGCTGGTCACTCCACTGCACACCTCAGATCACTTCCTCCTCACTCTCAACCTCAACCTGGCACAGGAAACAACACACACCTCCACAGGTCACCTTTCGGCGTAACCTACGCTCAATCTCACCCTCCCGCCTTTCCTCTTTGGTCTCATCCACACTTCCTCCCCCCTAATCAGCTCTCATCACTAGATACTAACAGTGCAACTGATGCTCTTTTCTCCACTCTTAACATCGTGCTTAGACAACTTTTGGCCCCTTTCATCCAGGCCAGCCCGCACCACCCCCTCTGCCCCCTGGTTATCTGATTGTCTCCGCAAGCATCGTTCTAAACTCAGGGCTGCAGAGAGAAAGTGGCGCAAATCGAAATACCCCACTGACCTTCGTTTGTATCAATCCCAACTCCAAAATCCCCCCTTTTCATACCTTTTACATCATCCTTAGTCTTTCTCCTGATTGGTAATTTTCGTTTCATTCATTGATAATAATTAAAATGGTGCAGGTTCGTCCCGAAACCGTCACACTTCCTTCTCTGCTAATGTCTCTTGCTTACTTTGCTTAGCGTCCTGTTCACCCTAGCCGGGTATGGATGATTTCCTCTGTGATGCATTTCCATTGTACTCGGTCCATTGCCAAGGTTTGAATATGTTCTTGTCATTCCCGGTCATATTTCTTTCTGCTCAATCCAAAGGGCACCATGATAAAAGATTCAGCAGTCTTGTGAAAGTATCTTTTTGTTGTCGTACGAACGCCTCCTTTAGGGCGTTTCCAAAGAGGTCCAGGAATGGCCATAAAGGTTTGTAATGGTAAGCAATTATTTTGTATACGTAAAACATGTCCTATCCATTTCCAGCGACGCCGGGTAAGTACAGAGGACAGAGGTTCCTTTAGACCACAGCGTTCTCGCACCTGCTCATTTGAGATGAAGTCGGACCATCAAACTTTTGCTATGCGTCAAATGTCTCCACTGCTAAAATGACTTACTACCACAACAAAATGAACAATTCCTTTGATTCTCGCATGCTTTTCAAAACTTTCTCCTCTCTTCTTAACCCTCCTCCTTCTTCATCAACCCTAAAAGCTGACGACTTTGTCACATTCTTCATAAATAAAACCACCACGATCAGCGGCCAATTTTCCACACCACAATTTGACACACGCATCTTACCACTCAACACACAGATTCTGCCTTCCTTCTCTCCGCTCTCAGAGGCAGTCTCAAAACTAATCCTTTCCAATCACCTTACTACTACCTTTTTCGCTTGATCCTATCCCCACTCATCTCCTTCAAGCCATTTCTTCTTCAGTTGTTCCCGCACTCACTCATATCATCAACACCTCTCTTCACACTGGTACTTTTCCCACAGCATTTAAGCAGGTTTGCGTAACCCTACTGCTTAAGAAAACTATTACTATATCATCCAGTAATCAGTCTTGACTAAGACTGCCCTGCTCTTGGTTATTGAAGCTCTGAGATTGGCAAGAGTAGCTTCCAAATCCTCAGTTCTTATCTTGCTGGATCTGTCTGCTGCTTTTGACACAGTTAACCACCAGATCCTCATGTCAACCCTCAAGACAAAGGGACTCTCAGGAATACTCCAATGGTTCAAGTCTTAACTCTCAGTCATGGAGAGGTGAGGTGTCGCAACGTCTAACTACTGGGGTGCCTCAGGGCTCAGTGCTTGGACCACTTCTCTTCTCCATCTACATGTCATCACTAGGATCTGTCATTCATAAAAATGGTTGTTCCTATCACTGCTATGCTGATGACACATAACTCTACCTCTCATTCCAGCCAGAGGATCTGACGGTAGCTGCTCACATCTCAGCCTGCTTTCTTGCTGGATGAAGGGCAACCACCTTCAAGTAAACCCTGTGAAGACAGAGCTGCTTGTGGTCCTGGCCAACCCAACACTCCATCACAACTTCTCCATTCAGCTAGGTTCATAATCCATAACTACATCCAGGACAGCCAGGAACCTTGGAGTTGTGATTGATGATCAGTTGAACTACACTAGAACTTGCTAGAACTGCCCGGTCCTGCAGGTTTGCCCTATACAACATTAGGAGGATCAGGCCCTTCCTATCGGAGCATGCTACACAACTCCTTGTGCAAGCTCTTGTTCTATCCAGACTGGACTATTGTAATGCTCCCTTGGCAGGCCTTCCACCATGCACTGTCAAACCTCTGCAACTGATCCAGATGCTGCAGCAAGAGTAGTCTTTAACGAGCTGAAGACAGCACACGTCACACTTCTCCTCATAAACTTGCAATGGTTGCTAATCGCTGCTCGCATCAAATTCAAGGCACTGATGTTTGCCTACAGAACAACCACTGGCTCCGCACCCCTGTACCTAAACTCTCTACTTCAGACCTATATGCCCTCTAGAAGCTTGCGTTCTGCAAGTGAATGGCGCCTTCTGGTACCATCCCAAAGAGGCACAAAATTACTTTCACAGACCTTTACCTTGACTGTTCCCTGCTGGTGGAATGACCTGCCTATCTCAACCCGAGCAGCTTAGTCTTAAGCCATCTTCAAGAAACAGCTAAAGACACACCTTTTTTGTCAATACTTGACCCATTAATACTAATAATTACTATTCTATATCTATTTAAAAAAACACCTTGCTACATGTACTGTGTTAGACTAACTGGGACTGGTCACAGCACTTGCATATTGCTGCCATATTGTTAGTTTGATTGCTTCTATTGCTCTTCTCATTTATAAGTTGCTTTGGATAAAAGTGTCAGCTAAATTATTAAATGTAAATTTAATAACAATTGACAAAATTGACAATTCTTGTTCCTTTTATGTAACATTGCATTATTTATAATAAGAGATTACTTAAGCACATCATTAATTATTCAAATTTCATGTGCCCTCATAATCTTTAATCAAAAATAACTTCCCCTCCCTCTTGCACCTCATTTCTTCTCTGATGATGTGTTTACTGACGCAAGGGCGGGGTAACCTGTCACTCACATGACATCACAGCAATAGCAGACCACAACCATCCAATCAATTTCCGATAGACAAAATCAAGTCCCGCCCTATATTTTTTCTAGTTTGAGAAGCTGTTTCACTGGAATATACATCACAATAGGGAAGAAAAGACTTCTCAGAGTCTTCTCTGAGAAGACAGAAATGTTCTGACTGAATGATCTTCACTATTTAAATTTTTACTCACTCTGAAAAGACAGTTAAAAAAAAGACAGACAACTTGACACAGACAGATTTCATCACTCTATATCTGAGTTTTACAGTACTTAAATAGCTTCAGTTGACACAGGCCAAGCCTGTAGATTTTACTGCTGCAATAAAGCTTTGTCCTAGCAACAATATAGATACATCATACATACTCATAACTCTCTTGCTTGCTTTCCTTTGCTTTTTCTATCTTAGAAGTATGTCAACATGTACATGACTAATTATGCTATCACAAATGGTACGAGATTACAGAACTGAAAACAATACTGAAGCTGTCCTGTAGTATTATGTAAGAAGAGACAAGGTCAGATTTTCATTTGTTCAAGTGATTGGGATGATTCAGTGATGATGTATTCTGCATGGAATTTGCTTGGTGAACATCATAGGCAGTTTACTTAAATTAATATTTCTATCATCTGGTCAGACAATTATTGTAAACCATGGAGAAATTAAAATATAGGATGACAGTTTAGTGGTTAAAGAGGACCTATTAAGTTTTTTTCTAATATATTTTCTTTCTTTTTTTTGTTGCTGTTTGAGCATTAAAAAGGTCTGCAAATTTCCAAAGCACAGAGTCCCTCCAAAGGGAGTTCTTCTCTTGATCAGTAATTCCCTGAAATGCCTCGATTGTAGTCTTAAATTTTCTTAATGGAAAGTACACATCACTATATTGCTCATTTAAATAATATCCCGCCCAATAGGTTAAGTTGCAAGTAGTTATCTCATGTCCAAAAGACAGCCCGGATCAAACATGGTTATGGTAAAGGGCGTGACATGAAGCACACTCAAAGTGGTTAACCAATCACAACACACTGATCCAGCCGACCAATCAGAGCACATTGTGCTTTTTGTAAGGCGGGGCTTTAGAGAGACAGTAACTAAGCAGACTGGAAGGAGAGGTGTAAAATATGTGGAAAAATAAGGAATGTTTTTGAACATTCAAACATGAAAACCTATTAAGACCCCAAATCAAAATCAAGACTTTGTAAAAGGGCATAATAGGTCCTCTGTAATGATGTCTTTGTTTTCTTGCAATAGGCTACTGTAAGATACTTTGGCTAAAATGAAAAGGCTCAGTTTTAAATAACAATAAATATTGAACAATAATTTTGTGAATTTAAGAGATTGTCATAACCTTAGGGTTTTTTCTCTGTCAAGGGAAGTTGTTTAGTGGGACAAACACTTGCATATTGGCTAATTGCTTTCGGCAGCTTCAGGCGATCATTCATCCATAAGACGATGCAGCTGTGGTTGTTGGCAAACACAGCAGCTTCAGTGTGGCTTCCTCTTGAACCTAACAAAGCTTTCTGTGCCCACTACATACCATTACATTGCTCATCTTCACTTTAAGCTATAGCAATATGTAAAGCTCAGTGCATATGCTTGATTGTATGAGACCCATGTAAATGTTACACTTAGAAATGTTGGCTCTTACAGCTGTTTGTGATACATCTGTTTCACTGTATAAGATAGACTGCTGGTTTCTCTGAGGTGCTAATGTGTCTCTAATAGTTCATTTTCCTTAATTAACTTTAACATTGACTTAATTTCCTTTTAAACTCATTGTGGCTTTTACTAATCACGTTTCTGTATTTAGTGATGAAGTGTGTGATCCACAAAAAGTAAACTATTCTTTCCAGTCACTCCTTTCTCTCCCTTTCTTGCTTTGGACCTCTTGAAGTGAATGCAGTGTGTACTTGATGTAGGGAACAAGAATGTGAATATGTGGAAATCTAACGCTTGAGCCAGATGAGCATGTTTGCCGCTGTTTTATTAGCCAAATAGCATCACATTTACTTGTGTTTTATTTGTGTGATAATCTTGTAGGCTACTGTACCTGTGCCGTTCGTACACAGGTTCGTAGTTTTTTTTTCATGTGCAGGCAAAAGCAGCAAAAATCAGGATGGGTGGCCAGTGACGGTGGAAGGGACTGGAAGATGCTTGGAAAAAGCTAAGTCATTTTCAGGTGTCTTTTATATTCACCAAGGCTATAAACAGTGTTGGGTACTTAACTCTAAAAAAGTCATTATTAATGGCTACTAATTACATCTCCAACAGTGTAATCAGATTACTGTACTAATGACTGAGAAGTGCAAGGTTTTGAAAACGATGCCTTTACCGTCTCCTTTTAAAAGACTTTGTGAAAACGGTTCGCGGGGTTTTTCTTGACAAAGTGCCATCGCCACCTACTGGCCTGGCATGCATATACAGCCTTTTTAGTCATTTTCGCAGATCTGTGTGAACGGGATCATTTTGACAATTGTCATGTAAACATACCCTTATTCTTGAACTGACCGAAGAATTTAAAGGGAGAAGGTTACATTAAAAACACACATTTTATCATTAGACGTTTAATTTTGATATTAAATCCACAATTGTTTTATCTAGAATTGTTACAGTATTCAATGTAATTACAAGTAACTGTAATTAAATTACAGAAAAAGTAAGAGTTATCCCTACTTTTTCAAGGGAAAAGTGATTAAATTACAGTAATTAATTACTTAGTTATGCATTACACCCAACACTGGCTTTATATTTATTTGATCAAAAATACAGTAAACCAGTAATATTGTAAAATAAAAATGTGATGTGATGGCAAAGCTGCCACGTGATCCTTCAGAAATCATTCTATATGATTTGCTGCTCACGAAACATTTCTTATTATTATCAATGTTGAAAACACTTTTTCACTTTTTAAGCAAACTGATACTTTTTTTTTTTTTTTTTTTTTAGGATTCTTTGATGAATAGAAAGTTCAAACAAACATATTTATTTGAAATAGAAATAATCCTGTGAAACTGCTGCAAATGCAACGACTTCTGTAGCTTCTGAACTACCCAATATAAAAAATTAAACAGAAACTTATTGATCTGCGTATGATGCATTTTAAAGCAACTTCCTTTAACTATGTTAAAGGGATAGTTCACTTTGAAATTAATTTTTGGTATGTTTTAGCTTACCTCAAGGACATCCAAGATGTAGGTGTCTTTTTTTCCGCAGTAGTTTCAATTTTTATCTTTTTAGGTCAAACCGTTCTTGTCTGTCAGTCATATAATGCAGGTCTATGGTCACGGTCTCAAAACACATGCACAGAGTCCAAATTAAAACAATTCCCCGTCGTCCAAATTAAACAATTCCCCATCGTAAGTACACATTGATGGCCTAAGACACGAAACGAGCGGTTTGTGTGAGAAAACGAACAGTATTTATATCGTTTTTACCACTTATACGCAGCCATGTCGAAGTGCTCTGATCTGACGTGTGCGCAGACTGGTGCATAGATATATACACACTAGATGTCGCCTTGTCTACGGCAGTTCATTGAACGAATGTCTTTAAGGCGACATCTAGTGTATAATCTATGCACCAGTCTGCGTACACGTCAGATCAGATCACTTCGACATGGCTGCGTATAAGTGGTAAAAACGATATAAATACTGTTCGTTTTCTCACACAAACCGCTCGTTTCGTGTCTTAGGCCATCAATGTGTACTTACGATGGGGAATTGTTTAATTTGGACGACGGGGAATTGTTTTAATTTGGACTCTGTGCATGTGTTTTGAGACCGTGACCATAGACCTGCATTATGACTGACAGACAAGAACGGTTTGACCTAAAAATATAAAAATTGAAACTACTGCGGAAAAAAAGACACCTACATCTTGATGCCCTTGAGGTAAGCTCAAACATACCAAAAATTAATTTCAAAGTGAACTATCCCTTTAAGATGTTGTAAAAAATATGGATGTGTGGCTGCGTTGATTAAATATGCAATGTTCTTTAAAATATTTCAAATAGGAAATGAGAAGAGGCATATTTTTAAGTAGGCCTATATACTCAGGCTGGATGAGGAAGGTTTATGGAGAACTTGCAGTCATGTCAACCTGTCCACCTCTGACTCCCTCAAGGCCGAGGCAGTATTAGGAGCAGGAAGTTGTAAAAATCACACGGTAGTGCTCCCCAGACAAAAGAGGATCCACTACTGTGTGCTCAATCGGTGTTCCCACAGTCACCAGAGCACAATCTCTTTACAGTCTGTCCCAATTTACCACATCACTTGCAATTCACAGGAGCAGTTTTTTCTTTTTCTTTACTGTCATTTCCCACCTATTGCCGAGGCTTTACTGCAGACGTCACCCATTGAGTTATTGTCAGACTCAGACAAGGGTACTGCTGATGTCTCTAATGATCTAAGCATCCAAAGTGTTGGTTTTTACACCTCTAAACATGCATAGATGTGGCAATGTTACATGCATTCATATTAACGATACATTTTACAATGTAGGTTAATTATTATTATTTTACAAACCATGTTTTTAAATGTATTCTGTCTAAAGTAATGCTATGACATTCCTTACAAATACCAGACAAATAATACAAAAATGTATCCATATGAAGCAGCAACCCTGAAGTTTTTACATCACATAAATTGTTTTGGTAGCTACAAATAAAGTTGAATGTATGGCATTCAGCACATGTTCTTGTAACTGTTATCATGACACAAGCCAGACGCTGGTTTATTTACGCCGAGACACAGATTGAGAAGCCTTTCAACTAGAGTTCACCTGTAGCAGGTGGAGGTATAATAAGCCCACACACCTGGATATGGATATGTTCACCTTCGAACTGCTTAATTCTTCATTTCCAGTGGAGTGTGTTGAAAGCTGGTGTGTTTGTTTGTGTGTATGTGTTTTTTCTTAAAAGTCATAGTGCCATAATTTCATAGACAATGGTAGCAGTGAATTAAACAATAAATTAACATACGCTACCGTTCAAAAGTTTGGTGTTCGTGGGATTTATGCTTGCCGAGGTTGCATTTATATGATCACATTAGAGACAGTAATATTATAAAATATTATGACAGTTTAAAATAACTGTTTTCTATTTTATATACATTTTAAAATGTAATTTATTCCTGTGATCAAATCTGAATTTTCAGCAGTCAACTCAGTCTTCAGTGCCATATGATCCTTCAGAAATCATTCTAATATGATGATTTGCTGCTCAAGAAACATTTGTTGTTATTATCAATGTTGAAAAAAGTTGAGCTGCTTAATGTTTTTTTTGTGGAAATGTGATTTTTATATAAATCTTTTGTATATTATAAATATATTTACGGGCACTTTTGATCAATTAAATGCCTCCTTGCTGAGTAAAAATATTTTCTGTCAAAAAAGAATTCTTATAGACGCCAAACGTTTGAACTGTATATGTGTATACAATTATGTGTATTCATAAATTCAAGATAGTCTGTGTGGCAAGTCCATTTTGCTGCCACTGTATGTCATTTTATGCATTAATTCAGGCGTTTTACTTGCACACTTGCAGACATTATATATTAGAGCAAGATCTTTGAGGCTCTGGAGTCTCAGACACCCCTGTCCACCTGTTGATGTTTTGTCTGGTTACAGGCTGTTTGATTTTAGATTTTCAAGATCATAATTCAGCAGGTTGTGTCTAGCAAGGAGTATAATGACAGGAGCTTTGTGTCTGTAAGTTGATAAGTAGTCTTTAAGATTACAGTGCTGTTTGGTCAACAGGTTGGTGTTAAATAATGACAAAATTGTTGGTGTGAATTTAGCTAGGCCTATATGAATTCTTGAGGATGTTAATGAGTAGAGCATTAACTGTTTTCTGTCCTTGCATAGTCCCATTATTATTGTTAAATTTTTATTTTTTTTATTAAGAAAAAGGAAGCAATACATTAAGTAAAATGTTTCCATAAATATTTTTAATAGTCAATTTTGTCATATATATTTTTGGAAAGCATATATGTACACAGTGTTCAGGTGCAGAAATGTCAATAGATGAAAAATGTTGAACAAACTCCAAAATATCAGGTATTTTAAGAAAGTAAACCAAACTGTTATCTATATTACAGTACGATAAACAACAAAATAGTTCTTCAAGAGTGACATTATCTAGATTTTGAATAACTGTACAGATACATAAATACAAAACAGCCTTAGAAATTTCATTGATATGGGCAAAAAAATCTTCAAAATATATTCTTTTGTATCCCGCTGTAGAAAATGTCATGTAGGTTTAGTAAACAATGATGGAATTTTCATTTTTGGGTGAACTATCCGTTTTATGATGGTAAATCCACCTCTATCCCATTATCCTGAAGCACTGCCAAAGGTTTTGGGCTGCGTGCCTGTCCTAGCTGCCCCTCTAGGTTTAAGCAGGTGGTCCGGTCTCCAGTGCAGGCAATGGGGACAGTGGCATCCTGCGGGATGGTGCATTGTCTGGACAGGGGAATAGAGAGCCGGCTGTGGAAGTCCACCTAGCCAGGGGTAGGTCGAAGGAGGGAGGTGCAAAGTGTCCACTGGCCTTGTGGTGGCGCTGTATGGGTTTGAAAAACCGGGGAGGCTACCCATGCCGAGATGAGAGTATAAATGAAGGGGTAAGCGGGGAAGCAGTGGGTAGGGGAGTCCAGCAGCCGCCTGACTCACCATGAAGGCACACAGGTTTGGGTCCAGTGGGTTAGGCCAGTGCAGACTGTGACGCTGCCTCTTGTCCTTCATCCTCCTGTTCTGGAACCAGACCTATAATGAAATAGAGTGATAAAGGGTCTTAGTGAAGGACACAGCATGTTGGTGGGATTAGGTAATGGTAGATGTATCCAAATTTTCAGTTTCAGCAGGGATAGAGATCCGGTGTCTGATTTTATGGCTTCTTGGCTTGTCTGAAACCCCCAGTCTCACAAAACACAAACAATCCTCTCTTAAACTCAAAATTAAAAAATTCTACTTCAGTAGACTTTCATGGATTGCAGAAGTTAGTCTCAAATGTATTCTTGAATGAACACTTTTTAATAGCTAACTCTTTAAATGCTGCCTGTTGGGCCAGAGGTTGAGTGTGGCACCTAAACCTACCCATCACGTGGGTTTAGACAAATCGTACAAATTCGTACGAGTGAGGTCGTACGAATTAGTACGAATTAGCCAACTTTTTATCATTCGTACGAATTCGTACGAATTGGTCGTGAGATAGCGTAAAGGTCTGCGCAGTGAATTACCTTTATTGTGGTCTCGGGCAAGTTAAGCGCTGCCGCCAGTTCGCATCGTCTGGGTCGAGACACGTAACTTTCTTTGCAGTATTCTTGCTCAAGACGGGTCAGCTGCTCCCTCGTGAAAGCAGTCCGGTGCCGCCGACTCTGGTCTATCCCATTCAGTAGTGAAATACGAGGGCACTCTTCCTCTCCTTGATCACTGTCAGCATGAGCAACAGTAGACACTGGCGACTCCCTGCCCTCTGCTACTGAAAAGTTTACTTGACATTAGGCATTCGTTTACTTTGCGAACATCACATTTACAATGAGAAAGAAGGGGGGTTTCAGTAAAGCCCCAAAGTTAAATTCCTAATTTAATGAACTCGCTACACAGATGTTGATTTTGTACAGCAGGCCTACTTAAACGACTTAAAAAAAAAAAAAAAAAATGTGTAGGCTATACGTTCCCCTCAGCTTGCTGTTGGAATGTGGATGTTGTTGGCTACTTACGCATTTTATCGTTTATATCACGTCCGCAATCCAGATATTCCCCAAACGGATTTTCACACACTTCTCATAGTCCTCAAAACAGTCCCAGACCAGCCCTACCCAAAAAAAAAGGATTGTCACTTGTCTTCCGATCCAAGTTCGTTTATGAAGGAAAAGATGAGTTGTTTTTGTAGTCGCTGTCCACCCCCCCTCCTCCCTCACCTCTGCACCTTTCAGGTCGTCCCATCTTGTGTACTAATGAGAGACGCGCTCTATCCGCTGAGGCGCCGCCGGGGCGCGCGGACAGAGGGAGGTGTTAAATTGTCTTTGGTCTCCGACCGGCCTTTGTACTTTTTTGTTATGGAGAATTAAGATCGACCTCCCTTTGCATACTGTCACAGTGGCTTCCCCGTTGAGATAGGCCAACCCTGATTGTTCCTTGGTGTTTGATGTTTGTATTTTTGGAAGTCAATCATTAGAATCCTTATGTCCCCAAATTGCAGAGGTCTACAGTTTATAATAGAGATGAAAGCGTTTCAGTGCCGTATAAGTATGAGAGGAAAATGAATTTATTTAAAAAAAGACAATTAATAGGACAATTGTCAGAGAATTTGAACTAACTAATTTTATAATAAAAAACCTTGCCAGACAGAATATGCTGGCATTGCTTAATAATATAAGCAATATAAGCGTCGCATGCCTACCTTATTTTACGACGAAGTAGCGCCTGCTTCATGCTCAAAGGGATAGTTCATCTAAGTTCTGTCATAATTTAGTCGTCCTCATGTCGTTCCAAATTTGAATGCATTTCTGTCTTCTGCGGCACAAAAAGTATAGGCTATTATTATAAAAAAAATTTTTTTTTTTTTTTTTTAAATATCAGTAAAGTCCAATGTTGTTTTGGAACTACTATCAGTTTAGACTAAGAGTTGAAATATTCTTCACAATATCTTCATTTGTGTAACGCAGAAGAGGGAAATTCATACAGGTTTGGAACGACATGAGGGTGAGTAAATGATGACAACATTTTCATATTTTGGTGAATATTTGCTTTAAGTGCATCGTTATTGGAGCTGTCAGACTCAACGGTGTTGAACGAAGGCACGGTATAGTGCGATTGAATATAGGAAGTTAGCCTGATGAATATTTTAAATTTAGTTTCTTCATTATTGTGGCTTTAAGACCCTTTTAAAGACACAGCAATGATACAGTGATGCATACAGATACAAATGTCACGTGACTGCACGAGGTGTGGATCATTAAGGGCTTCTGCAGTTAACATGTGGTCTAGCTTGTTTGGACACTAAACTTAAGTAAAGGTCATTAAGTTATAAGCTATAGGCTACCGTATTGTCTGCCATTTAGCATTTAGCTCCCGTTCCTGTTTTAGAATAGCAGTTTGGGATTCTGAATAGAAAAAGGTCCGTAATTAACATTAGTAGGCTACTTGAGGCTTTCACGTTTTGTTTTACACTGCGTATTGATTTAGCAACAAAAAAAGCTGCCCTCTCTTCTTTCCATCTCACGACTGTGGCATATCCAGTGCTCGAAGTGGGCCGGTATACGTACCAGTACCGGCACTTCTATTTTAAACTGTAGGCTATTCCACCACTCACTTTTTTTTTTGCTTAGGCTACCGGCACTTCTCACGTCTTGCCCGCGTCCTCTGACCGCCCTGCAATGGGATTTCAACCGAGGTGGACAACAACAATTTCATCCCTCTGGAGTAGGCTACTGGCACTTTTTTTTCCTTCGAGAAGCCTACTGCATTTCCCGTATTCAGACTGTGGCATATGCTCCCATCCGTGGCGCTTCAGATTAGCCTGATATCAAACTGACCAATGGTTATATTGTTATCCACCAGTGCTTTGATCACTTGTCAGTTAAGGGAAAGGCTCCACTAAGGCTGTAGTATCTGGAGACTGGCGCAGACATCGCGTAGTGGTGACAGAAATTGCGCTTCCATTAACAGACAAAACTGTGTGTTGTCTGTACTTTAGGCTACTCAGTTTGGCTGTACTGAAACGACACTGTCTGCATTGATAATTGTTGATTAAAAAAAGTCCCCGTTACTGATCAGTAGGCTACACAATGACCAAGATAGGCTATGCACTGTTTGTGGGCGTGTCCGTTTGGGTCTTTAGCACAAAACTGCAAGAATCTATAGGGCTACATAAAGTCAGCAGATACTGCAGTTTTTTTCCAAGCTATTTTCCCTAGTAATAGGCTACTTTTTAAAAATATTTTTATTAAATTTTTTATAATACAGACATAATTTTTTATAATACAGACATAATTTTTTTATATTGTTTTGAAACTATTTTTATTACTGTAGTTTTATATTAGTGCTCTTTATGCTGACATGTATTTGTATAAAATACATTTATTTTATGAAACTTCATTTAACAGGCCTATTTAGGTTGCTGCATTAATAAGTTAATTTTCAATATTATGGCTAATTAATCGAAATATTGAAATGTTCAAGTAGCTTCACTGCAATTCTTTCTTTTTTTTTTCTTTTTTTATCATAAAGTGCAATTATTATTATTATTATTATTATGTGAATAAGAAAAACTAAAGATATTTAAATGAGGGTCTGTTAGATGCGTTTCATTGCTCTGCAGTCTGCGTGTCCTTTTGCTTTCACTCCTCTTCGTCTTCGTCTTCCTTCAAAAGTTTAAATCTGTTCCCCATTCGCAATGTAACCACACAATATTACAAAGCTGTATTTTATTGGGGCAGATCAGGTGCACCTGAACAAACCGTTAACGGAAATTCTATTAGTGTTGAACACAAACTTGGTTGCGCACATTTTTATCTGTATTGCTCTGATGCAGGACTCTTTCTTCCTAAATGCATAACATACTTTGATCATGCCGTTCTTGAAAATTGTTTTATGTTTAAAGTTTCACAGGTATGGATATTTTTAGTAAAGACTTCTTTATTTCTCATTTTAAAACAGGACTCATCCCCCTAACCGCTATTAGTGCTTTCAACAAGGCCATTTGCATGCAGTGATCCACAAGGCTTTACGTGGAATTATAACATACAGCAAGGTTGATCTGCAGATAGCCTAGCTATAGTTTCCTTCTCCAACACACCTGGCTGTTATGTTCAAGAAAAGGTCAAATTAATTACTAAAATTTAAACTGTACAAAGAGCATGATAGAGGACCTAAATATGCGTCAGATTGCTTCATACTTGTTTCAGGAAAAAAAATACCAATGACTGTGTTGTTAACAACAACAACAATAACAACAACAACAACAATAATAATTATTATTATTATATGAGTAAATGTTATCTGAGTTATTAAATTTATAAGTTAGTTAAAATTATATTTGAGTGCAGCTTTCGATTTTTTAATTGTTTAACTCCACAATGATTGAAAATGTCTTTTTGAACTTTTCAATATTCCATGATTATGCTAATTATGCATATCGCTTTAGTTTAAACTTCTCTTAGTTGGCCTATATACCATTGAACTCTATAACATCAGAAATAAGACATTTACTTGGTTAATGAAATCTTTGTTTTAGTTAGGGGAAAATTTATTATCCTCCTATTATCCTCTACAAAACTTCAGTTTTCAGGTTTGTTTGTTTGTTTGTTTGTTTGTGTTGTACTGCAAATATCAGCCCTAATATGTGCTGCACTTAAATTTATTATAAAATAAAGGATTAGAAGTAGACAGAAACCATCAGGGCAATACCCTCAAAAGGAAAATCTTATCCCTTAAAGGGTTAAATATGCATCTTTTAGAAGTTGTGACAAGTGACAATCAGTTGTAGCCCTAAAGGTAAAAAGACAAATTTTTGTTCTGACAGTGTAAGGCTATTGTATTTATGTTGTAGCAGTAGTTTTAGTAATGAAAGAACATAATGATAAAGTTGATTAAGCTTATGTGACTCACATATTTACACATTTATCCTAATGTAGGCTAGTTCAGTGATGTGCTGTTTCATATCTTGTCAATCCATAATGATTAGACAGCATTCTTAACTAGCATCAATTTCGTGCATATAAAGAGCACTTTTGGGAAATGTCATCCTACCCTCTCAGACTGCCATTAAGATCAGTCATTATCAGAAAGCTTTGACAGTTTGGATGTATATGATTTTATGATGTCTTAATGTATTAGGCATTTTGAAAGCCATGCAAGTGCAGTCAGATTTTCACTAAAATGTACATTATATTACAATTTATTCTGCACAGATGTCAAAGAGCTTTAAAGCTTACGATTCAGATAATTTGACACAAAATTGTAAATTTTTCTTATAGCAATAAACTTATTTTTTTTCTCCATAGAATCAGTCTTATTCCCCCTTTCCAAAACAAAAAATGTAGGCCCATATCCCAACTCTGCAATGTACAAAAAAAGTATTTCCACAAATTATAGTTATAAATGAATAATTTAAATAATTGTGTCTGGTCATAACAGCAGAAGTAAACTCTCCCCTCTTTCTTCTTTGTCTATACCATCCTTTTTTATCACACTGAAACTTATACAGAGATTGTTATGTGGTGCTAAATACAGAAAATACTATCCATTTTATTTATTTGTTAGGCAGTTTTTTCCACAGATACCAATATTCTTATAGAGTCATAGGGACATTACATCATTTTACATGGTAACCTGGTGTTCACATAGGCCTATGTTTGTGTCAAAAACTACAGAATTTTTCTGATTTAATTAGATGATACATTGTCCTCACATTGTCTTTCAATATTTCCTTTTAGATCTGATTTAACCCCTTCTGGATTCTGAGTAGGTGAATATATTAACTGGCCACTAGATACATTATACAAATTGGCCTTTGGGATAGAGATGCATAGTCATTTTTTATAACTGAAAAAGGGAATGAATAGCAGGAATGACATATTGACAACTGTTTTGTAAATAAATGTTTCAAAATATAAGGTGTTTGGGGTTTAAACCTTTGCTATGGATTTTGCCTTTGCCCTTTAGATTTTTGCGCACCCTCACGGAATATCAGGTCAGAGGAATATATGATTTATCTGGATGAAATTCTTGGTGGGAGCTTATTTTTAAAAATGTGGGTCTGTTAGCCCTTAATGGTGTTGCCAAAATACCTAAATTAATAGGCAATAATAAATTCTATGGTTTCACGACACAATTTCCAATTTTATTGTCATCTCAGGATTTGATTTATAGCTACTTGGATATTGTTATGTACATTTGACCATTTAAACGTATTTATAATGATATGTCGGAAACTATATTTTGGGACTAATTGAAACTGTAATTGTAAAAAGTGATTAAGATGCTATGTGACTTTTTATTATTACTATTATGAATAGTGCATGGCGTTATTAGCCTATACTTAGAGTTGTGAAGAACAGTGTAATATGCGCACACCAACACCCGCATCCTCACTGCAGAGAACAACGCCATTACATGTAGTGACTTTTCTTAGATCTGGTCCGAGTGGTCAAAGCCTTTAAAAAATATGCAATATGCCATGCAACAGAATAGGTTACTTGGGCTGATTTGAACCTGCCATTAGAGGAATATGGTGAGTGGGAGAAGCTAATTTACATATGTTCCCTCATTCACTCACTTATTTATTTATTTACACTACTGCAGTATCATGTGACATGATTACATAGGCTACTTTAACTGAAATCGAGTAAAATAATAGATATTGTGTTCCTTTGGTAACGATCACAAGTCATTTTATTAATATTTTACTTGTCTTTGTCTCTGTCTCTGATGAACTGTCAGAGTATTATAAAGTTACTTTTTATTTGCAATATCGAGTGGTCAGAGCGCTCCTTAATATGCGCATTGTTTTTATGCTTGGATATATGTGTAACATGTCGATTAGGTTGCGTGATCTTTTTTCTTAAGTGCTTTGGCATTACAATTCTCAGTTTTAAATTTTCTGAATTCTATATCACAATAATGGGTACAGCTGGTCAAAATTACATTTTATTAAAGACCCTTTCCTGAAGTAACAATCAGAATTCCTCACCGTGTGCTTCCTGTAGCTGTTTAATTATTATTATTTTTTACTAAGGATTAGTTCACATAAAAATGAAAATTCTGTCATCATTTACTCACCCTCATGTCGTTTCAAACTTAAATCGCTTTTCTTTTTTCTGTGGATCACGCAAGGAGATATTTGGGTGAGAAAAATGTGCGTCTTTGTCCATTCATTGCA
This sequence comes from Leuciscus leuciscus, assembly GCF_965113295.1. Classification (NCBI taxonomy): domain Eukaryota; kingdom Metazoa; phylum Chordata; class Actinopteri; order Cypriniformes; family Leuciscidae; genus Leuciscus; species Leuciscus leuciscus. Next base: position 60,725,319 of record NC_138725.1, read on the forward strand.
AGTCAGTGGAGTCCAATGTCGTTTGGACCCCAACTTTATTCAAAATATGTTCTTTTGTATTCTACAGAAAGTTATAGAGGTTTGGAGCGACACGAGGACGAGCAAATTAGTGAACATTTTCGGTGAACTTTAAATTCGAGTGGACATAACAGTGCTGAGAGTTGCCTATAAGTGACAGTAACCATAAAGTATATCTTAGCTGGTTGACTCGCAAAATACAGAAAGGCAAATTGCACAATGCACACTATGCTTTTCACGCATAGATCATGTTGTTGCTCACGCTTTATTGAAACATAATTGCTTCGTGTACAAAACAAATATGCAGAAAAACGTTCAAAAGTTTTGTAATAGGATTTCAATTACAAAAAAATAGTTTTTATCGTTTACCATTTCACTGAACGGATGCCAACCATAGGCTACTCTCGTCTCGTGCATAAACAATGCTAAAATTAATGAAATTATTGATTTAAACCATTTATTGTAGTTTGATATGAATCAAAATAGCAATTAAGAGAAATTAACTTGCACTTTTCGTGTCATTTCATTTAAAAATTTGCACCGAAATGTTCGTACTAACTTTGTAAGTGTGTAATTGTGCAATGCAGTTCTCGTCGCATGAACAACCTCATTAGGCAGGCGTCGTCTTCAGTTTAAACGTAAAATGTTTGGTAAAGAAAGGCGTAACATCTCATTTTGGTAGGCTACCTTGCGTTTTACGTTTAAAATAAATTTTGTTTTTGATATTATGAACTCTTACATCGATTCACGTGAAACTTTCAACGCAAAACGTATAGGCCTATTCGCCTTCGCGTGCTATCACTTTAGCTAGGCCTATCTGTCATTTGAACTTTACCTCTTCCATTACGTTTACAAATTGTTTAAAATATTGTATCAATAAGATTTTATTATAAAACTTACCCTGTCCTTAATGAATATGCGCCAGTCTTCTGAAGATGTAAGTTAATTCGTGCTGGACAGACTGTACAGAGTTTCTTGTAAGACCCCTTGCATGTGGGCAGGGCGTTTTACAATGAAACCATAAAGGCATTTCCTGTGTACAGTAGCAGCCTCGCACAAGCACAACATGTGTTGTGAGGCTTCTTATAGCCCTGACTACAAACATCTCATGCTTGAACCCAGAGTAACAGCTGTTTAGTGGTAATGGAAATTCATTGATGATTCACAATGTTTAAACAACATGAAAAGTGAATACTTTTCGTCTTATTTTGGATAGATCTATTGAATTTCAGTAACTTGCATTACACTCTGAATGTGATGGTTTGAGTCATTTCTTTGAAATCTGAGCAATTTTGTTTGCCTGTATGCTTTTTTATTATTCCTGCTGGATTCAGAGACCTTGAACTTGGATAGTTTGCCTAAGGAGGGACTGCTTATATCATTGCCTCCTAAACTGGCCCTTCAGGGAGGGCTCATCCCTTTAAACTTGGCCTTGACCTTGAGGGCCTTGCCTGACCTTTATGTAAAGACAGCAGTCTGGGGAGGTGTGTGTGTGGGAAGGAGGATTAAAGGGGAAGCATCTTGTTGTTCCCTGAATTTTCCACACACAATGACATGTGCATTACGCTTTAAGCCTCTGAAAAATATTTAAAAATATCAGCATATATAAATGCATATAATCTAAGGGTATTTCTGGGGGGGAAAGTAAAAGCAAACAAACAAACAACAACACATAACCTCGAGAATTTACATATTAAAAGTACATTATATGCACAATTTGCATTATACACGTTTCTTTATTTGCTCCTTTGGGGGCATTTTTCTTGTAGTATTAATACTTCTACATTTTGCTTACAGGCGAATCTCACTCGAGTTTTGATCAAATTCACTCGAATTTTGTTTTTGATTGTTTTATCTTCTTCACCGGATCTTAGTTTTCAGAAGCAAAATGCTGATAGCGAGTGTCTTGTTTAAAGAAAAAAAAGGGGTTCACGATTTTAGTCATTTTCATTAAAAAATGTTTAAGGGGTAACGTACTGTCACTTATAGAATGTGAAATAAACGCACAACTCGTTTATCTAAAAATCTTTAAACACCTTGCAAACTCTGTAATAATAATTTCTATAATTTGTGATTTGTACAGCTGCAGTTCTCATTCTATATTAGCGATAGAGACTTTTGAATAACAACCGAGAGAACCGTTTTGAAAGTAGATATTTTGCCTCTTTATTTCAGCGGATTGTGTCAAGTCTTTCATAAAATGTTTCGAGGCGTTGTTCAATCTTATGTATGAGACAAGTTATGATTTTTCATTTTTTTATGGTAATGATAAATAATTTATACATCTGGCACTGCTGATTATGGGCCTTTAAAATATCTGTAATGATTTAAAGGCATTTCAACGTGTGCTTGGCCAATGTGCAATTACATCCTACATAAAAAGTATGACCCATTTAAAAATTTCTATTGCTTTTTGCAGTGAGATGTTGGGAGAAATTGTTATAGTATTTGATGATCAGCAAGGGAGCTGCCATGAATATTTCTATATAAATTATATTATTTCATGTAGCAAGTACGCGTAGCGCGTAGGCATATTCAGTGCGTGATCTCAGTTCAGTATAGGCTGTAAGAAATAAAAAACAAAATCCCTTCATCATAGCCTATATTGTGAACAACCATATTTGTTGAACAACATAATAAAAATTAAAATGTATATTCTTTCAATAACTTAACAAAATAACAAAGAGCATCAGACGTAGCTACGCTACATAAGTTTGTTCCCCACAAAACCAGAGATGCGATGAAATGCTCAGTGAGTTAAAGAACAAAAAGTGTATTAGAGTGGATTAATGCATAACGGCAATGCAAGGAAGCATTTGAAGATAACTTTTACACATTTAACTCGGTCTTGACAAAAAAAAAAAAAATCTTTGACATTCTTCAGTCAAGGTTTATTTTATGCGGCACGTGGTACAGCTCTTACCCAATGAAGGCACTGCAATGCAGACTGTAGTCCATTGCGTCAATGCAGCTGTACCAATGTAACTGAGTGTCCTGCTTCGGACTTTAGTCTTTGCAACATCATTTTCCGTCCGAATGGTGAGCGTGCTATGACCACCTCCCTGGTCCTGAATCCTCGCTGGGCGGACACGGTTATGTTTGTGTATGACAACAACTTGGATGAGCTGAAGAACATGGAGGGTCTGGTTGGAAGTGGCAATTTTGCAGCCAACCAGTGCAGGAATCTGATGGCCCACTCGGCTTTGAGTGGCCACCCGTCTAGCCTCGTCCACGGCTCCAGCTATTCCACTGTGGACGTATCGACTTCAAGTTCTGCAGAGCCGGGCAAGCAGTGCACACCCTGCCCAGCGGTTCCACAGGCCTCGTCCACCGGTCCCATCCCGTACGGCTACTTTGGCAACAGCTATTATCCTTGCAGAATGGGGCGGGGTTCCCTCAAGTCCTGCACGCAGCCGAGTGCACTCAGCTACTCTGCAGAAAAATACATGGATACCCCGGTCACATCTGAAGAATATCCAAGCAGGGCTAAAGAGTTCGCCTTTTACCACAGCTACCCCAGTCCCTACCAGTCCATGGCCAGTTATTTGGACGTGTCAGTGGTACAGACGCTTGGAACGGGAGAGCCGCGACACGATAGTCTCCTGCCTATGGACAGCTATCAACCTTGGGCTCTGGCTAACGGATGGGGTAGTCAGATGTATTGCTCCAAGGACCAGAGCCAGGCTGGCCATCTCTGGAAGTCTGCATTAGCGGGTACGTTTTAAACTATATTTCGCTCAAACATATTGCTCAAACTATTATTTAAGCGTTAAGGTATAGCCAAAACTCTCACAAATATCCAAGATATTACTCTTCTGGTCAGACAGAAGACATGTTTTATTTTAGATACAGGTTTTAAATTTCAGAAACAAGAGCACCAATGTGACTTCATTTTCTAATGCACACAAATACAACACGCTTAGGCTACATAAAGAAATATATAATTTACTAATCAAATAACGTCTGCATATGTCTACATTGTTAAATTGATTAACTCCGAAAATCTACAAATGCAAAAATGTTTGAAACGTAGTTTAGGTAGACAATGAACGAGCCCATTATTTAATAAAACTTTTTGTTATTCGTTCCAGATGTTGTGGCCCACCAACATGACGGGGGCTCATTCCGTCGAGGTAGAAAGAAGCGGATACCGTACACAAAAGTACAACTCAAGGAACTGGAGAAAGAATATGCAGCCAACAAATTCATCACAAAGGACAAGAGGAGAAAGATTTCAGCGGCAACCAACTTATCCGAGCGTCAAATCACGATTTGGTTTCAAAACAGGAGGGTTAAGGAAAAGAAATTCATTGCCAAAGTTAAGAACAGTGCGCCATAGAGCAAAGCTGCATTTTTGTTTTTCTCGGTGACTTCAAATTAAGAAAAGCAAAAACATGTCGTCGCGAGGACGTTTTTTGGACTGGGGGCTGAATGTTTTCTTTTCCCAGCGCATTTACACAAAAAAAGAAAAAAAAGAAAAAAGAAAAAAAAGAATGGGACTCAAAAATGAATAATCTTAATAAATGGAAAACATGAAAGGACAATATAGCTTGTATATAACGCACGTGCCTGCCTATATGTAACTGTGTTCGTTTGAAGTCTTTTAGTCTTCTTTTAGCTTGCATTTAAATGTTAGGTAGGCTATGTCAATTGTTGTCGTTGTTGTTGTAGTCCTATACCTTATTACTCAATACCTGTCAGTACCTATATACTATGTTTATATCGCTTGTAAAACATAATAACATATATATCACAAACCTTAATAAATATGTTAATTCCATTCAGTGTTTTAGCAAAATAGTGTATTTATGTATTATTCTCATTGAGCGTCGCCCAATGACTCTTTTCAGTCCCCTGTTGTCAAATTACTGATGTCATTGCTGACATTGTGAATGAAACTGACAAACAGTTTCTGCCATTTTTCTGAAATTGACAAATTGAAAAAAGAAAGAAAGAAAAAGACAAATTGCAGCACTTTATAGCATTTGTAGGCATATGTGTGTAGACAACTTTTGTTTTATTCCATTTTAAATTTGCATTAATCTCTTGACATTATACATCAAATGTGTTCGTATGATTCAGCAGTAATATGAATTGTTATTGGAGCCTTTGGGAATGTAAGACTTTTATTGTTTTACAATGTGAATGCAAACACGTATAGGCGAACTCAGAGCGCCTTTAGAATTTTCTTTAAGATTAAAAAAAGTGAAGTTTATAACAAAAATGTTATAACAATTTGGAGCACTTATGTATCCTAACAATGTTATATACATTCATGAACACTGGTTTCAAAACTTATCTGGGATTTCCTCCTCACGGTTAGAACTAGAGCGGGAGTGTTTTGATGTTGGCAGAGAAGGAGGGGGCGCTCGACTACAGAAGATGTAGGTACTAAATCAGCCCTTAACCTTGACCTTGAAAGTCACATGCTTAAAGATAAGAAATAGCTTTTGTCTTTCCTGAAACTATTAATATTCAAGAATACCATTCAAACTGCAACATATTCCTATCACAGTTTGCCTGGGGGCTCTTCACGTTTAAACGCAACTGTCTGTCAATTCCCTCAAGCCAAATTAAACGCTAGTGATTTTATTCTGGTGCTGCATGCTGTAATGAACATATCATACTTAATGCGCCTTCTTATAGCCTAATTCTTTATATTAAGTAGTAGGCTACATTAACTCTTGCGCTCAGAAATGTAAAGTTGCCTCTGTCCTCACCATTCGCAGATTTATCCACGATTATCTTTTTATAGTCTCCAGCAGGCCTAATTTACGTTTCTGCTCAAGTCCGAACAGTTTAATTGTCAGACAGTGAACAGATCCGCAGCCTATTGCCTTTGCAACCTGCACTTAATGTCGGTCTAGATTAGTAAGGGTGTAAAAGGTCTGTCGTTACTCAGCGGCTTCACGTTGTCACCTTCGGCAAGCTCTAGTCCACTTTCAAGTTGTGCTTTTCCTTCTTTATTTGCTTAGTGTACATCCGCTGCTT